>NC_036854.1:51296367-51345104 GCF_002910315.2 Salvelinus sp. IW2-2015 | reverse complement strand
AAATGATTGTTGATAGAAAGTCTAGGTTGGAACTGCTGCTGTTAAAATGCATATGTTTTATTCTGAACTGGAATAAACTGATCATATCACACAGATGTAYACCAGAAAACACACACATACACACAGTCCTAATGAGAGGTGTGTGGCTGGTTGAAGTTTTCAACAAGCATGTCTATTCTGGGCTCTGCTTTAGACAGTGCAACACTGAGGTCATGCTCAGCATCGACGCCGTTTCTGTCCTTCAGAACCCTGATTTGCTTAGGTATGTGGTGCCAAACTGGATCAGAACATCTGCTTTCTCAGTCAAGCAGGAGACCGCTTCCTGCTGCAGATGAGCAACTATGTGAGTGTTTGCCCAAAATAGCATCTTGCTTCAACCAGTTCAGAATAAAAATTATTACTTGTAACAGCAACAGTTCCAACCTAGACTTTTTTTCAACAATTTATACAGTAAAATGTACAGTAGGCCTGAATTGTTCATCTTCATCTGTACTGTTTCTTTGGGTTGCACTATCAGTAGCTAGTTAGCTTGCTTTGGCTAACGTTAGCTATTAGCTGTGTAACGTTACAAGGCCAGGGGATTGTTTGAAAGATAAACTCACATCTACTACTATGAGAGATAGTACTCCCTTATTTCTGCGTATCATCATAACCTGTTATAAAATGACAACAATGCCTTGTTAGTTGACTTACTTTTCCACTTTCGAAGCACTGTATCCTGAAGCATTCTGCCCTGTTCTGAAATAATTCCCTGGGTTTACCGTCKTGTTGTGCCTGGATGTTTGGTCAGGARGTGTCGTTTTATTAATTTGTTKATTTTMYYYYYKMRKWTWKRWAYSKKRTRCCCCACACAAAACATATTGTGTGCTGCGCTCCTCGTTATTTCTCAAAGTTTGTATTGAAGCGACAAAAAGTCATCACTGTATATGCGTTTCATGACGATTGAGCTCAGTCAGAACTTGTTTCTAGCATGAGTCCATTTCKTGACAGCTGTGAGTGATGGCAACAAGTCAGTGGCTTGAACCACAGTGCTGCAGCATGTGGGTCGCGGAATCATCTTCAAGAAAACTGCAGAAAAAAGATACGGTAAACCGCAAAGCACACATTCATCTCCCTCTACCTCTCCCACTCCCACTTGGCTGCTGCCAAACTGAGCACTGAACCGAGAGCGTAGTTGCACTTGGCCAAATCATTCCAGTAATTAATTAACTAATTATACATTTACGTCGCAACCCACCGTTAATAGGTACGTGGGTCACGACTCACCATTAATAGGTACGTGGGCACGACTCACCATTAATAGGTACGTGGGTCACGACTCACCATTAATAGGTACGTGGGTCACACTCACCATTAATAGGTACGTGGGTCACGACTCACCGTTAATAGGTACGTGGGTCACGACTCACGTTAATAGGTACGTGGGTCACGACTCACCGTTAATAGGTACGTGGGTCACGACTCACCGTTAATAGGTACGTGGGTCACGACTCACCGTTAATAGGTACGTGGGTCACGACTCACCATTAATAGGTACGTGTGGTGCGTGACTCATACTTTAAGAAACGCTGAACTAAAGTTGCGCTGTTGCAACTGCCTGTAAGAACACAGTCCAGTTCAAAGTGAATGATGGCAGGTCCGTGTGGTAAAAAGGCTTATTTGCATACAAGCCTACTGTAACTCTGGTTTGCTATGGCACACCAGTCTGCGTAGACTCAGGTCCTGGGCAAAGACAGATGGTTTTATTTACTGCAGTGTCTATTAATTGTCCAAACGCACGGCCACTTCCCACTCTATATTGCTATAGATTTATCACAAATGATTTAGTATACGTAATTCCCAAGCATTCTAAGAATTTATGAAAATAGGAAAATGACCATAACTAAGTGCTCACTTCTCAAAAAAAGTTTTTWAAATAACTAGTCATATTTTTCCTGGGTGTGTGTATGTGTAATATTTCACTGGCAATCAAGAATAGAAATTGCATTTCCACAGCAGTAGAGTCCTACTGCTAAACCAATTGTTTTACCTGGTCTGTGCATAGATGGTAATGTAAGGGTTAAAAAAGCAATATTGTACTGTGATGTTTTCTTTGGATGCAAACATGTGTGCACTTTGAGAAGAGGGAGAGAGGGTGTAAACTTGTGATGGGAATGGATTTTCATTACCTTCTTTAATTGGCATTGAGTCTGATCTTTCACCATGGAAATTACACTCTAGATAAAATATCTTTACAAAAGGCTTTCTCCCTATGCAGTTTGTCATTTTGTTTGTATACTGCTCTCGTGTCAAATTATTTTGATGTTGACTGATATTATTCACATCTAAATCCTTGTTAAAATCGACACAAGACCGTGAAGCTCCCATTTTGCCTCTGCCCTATCCTAAACTGTAACTCCAGCAGTTGAGGACACTGAAAAATATAGGCCTGAGATTTAATCTTCCAGTTTCACAATGGAGCCTTTGTGCAAACAAATTAAATGCCCACAATCTGAATCTCAATCTCAAACAGAACCTTCAACTTGATATCCCAACAAAAGACTGAAGAAAAGTGCAAACCAAAGGGGATTCAAGACAGTCATACAACTGCTTTCTCGCCTTAAAATAATTGTCTCCTGAAGAAACAGCCTTTGACATAACAATCGATACACAATTAATTGTGCAGAATTTAGAATTCATTTCGGAAAGAGCTTTTATGCAGTATAACGTCCTCTCTTGAACCTCATTCGACGGGAAGCTTTGTAAAATGTGCCACCTCTGATCATTTATCCTCCTCCTCCAGTTCCCTCTGCAGTTGCTTTAAAGTGGCCGCCTGTGGCAGACACCAGGCAATACTGGTGATTGGAGGAGATAGCTGGGGTCAGAGGACATGGGGTGAGTGTGGTCAGGCAGAAGTCAGATCTTGAATAGAGAAAAGCAGACACTGACAGTAGGTGCGGATAATACCGTTTGGCATGCGCAGGCAGGCTGGAGCTGGGGGCGCCTGGGCAGCTTGCAACAAAACGTGGCTGAAATCGTCAATGAGACTTCTTTATAACCCAGACCTGTCATGGGTGAATTCCCCTGAATTGCGCTGTGTTATCTCGAACTCTGGATAAAGGGGGGAAATAAATAGTGTTTTTAACAGAATGGGCTGTGGTAAAGAGTAGCTATGCTGCTGGTGCTGGAATGATTTGCTCAGACCCTGCTCCCTGCCTCAAGATAAGAACAGGCTCACTGTACCCTTGTTGTATCATTTTCCATATACCCAGCCATCACCATGTCTTGAGACAATCTCGAGATATGTCTGTCTTAGAAAGTGAAGACYTAGACTTCACTAGTCACTAGTCAGATTACTTGCTAAGTAGACTAGTAGACTACTAGTCAGATGACTTGCTAAATAGCGATTTTCGTAAATTAGCTTTATGACCAAAAAATATGCACAAACGTTTGTCTCCACATTAACTAACATATTCCTCTCAATTGTATTTTTTTTTTTACTTGACTTGTTATAACATACATTTGGTTCCACAGTAATGTTTTGTCAGCCATCTTTGTTGAAGAACACCACCAAGGACCGGTGGCTCGTGTCAAAATTTYTCATTGGAACCACTCGATATGATTGGTCATATAAAAACCTTGGGACCCAAATGCATTATGAGTGCTCTAACTCCCCCTTGTGGTGGTSTGGAGCAATGATGCCGTGACGCTGGGTACCTCCTCAGTCCCGCGGTGCAAGCTCGCAACTTTTAAAGGAGGAACCACTGTAGAAGGGCCAAGCACAGGAAGTAGCTCTTTCAGTAGTTTAGTTGGAATAGGATCCAGTATGCAGCTTGAGGGTTTAGAGACCATGCCTATTGTCATGAATGTGTCAAGAGATACAGGGGAAAAAACTTGATTGTCTCCATTGATCCTAGGTGTTGTGGCAGTGTTGTGCGGACTCAGGACAACTGAGCTTTGGAGAAATACGCAGGTTCAAAGAGGAGTCTGTAATTTGTTTTTCATCAAAGAAGTTCATGAATTCACCACTGCTGAAGTGAAAGCCATCCTCTCTTGTGGAATGCTGCTTTTTAGTTATCTTTGCAACAGTATCAAAAATACATTTTGTKTTGTTCTTATTCCCKTCAATTAGGTGGAGCGACAGTTCTGTTCCAATTTTCTGGAAGCTTGCTTCAGGACTCTCTGTACATACCAGGAAGCAATTTCTTGAGAATTTTTTTAGTTTTTTWGTTTTTAGGGGTGCGACTGCATCTAGGGTATTATGCAAGGTTAAATTTAGATCCTCAGTTAGGTGGTTAACCATTTTTTTCACTCTGACGTCCTTGGGTAGGTGGAGGGAGTCTGGAAGGGCATCTAGGAATCTTTGTGTTCTCCCAGAATTTATGACACGGCTTTTGATGATCCTTGGTTGGGGTCTGATCAGATTATTTGTTGCGATTGCAAACGTAAGAAACTGGTGGTCCGATAGTCCAGGATTATGCGGAAAAACATTTAAATTCACAATATCTATTCCACGGGACAAAACTAGATCCAGGGTATGACTGTGGCAATGAGCAGGTCCGGAGACATGTTGGACAAAATCCACTGAGTCGATGATGGCTCCGAAAGCCTTTTGGAGTGGGTCTGTGGACTTTTCCATGTGAATATTAAAGTCACCAAAAATGTGAATATTATCTGCTATGACTACAAGGTCTGATAGGAATTCAGGGAGGAACGCTGTATACGGCCCAGGAGGCCTGTAAACAGTAGCTATACAAAGTGATTGATTAGGCTGCATAGATTTCATGACTTGAAGCTCAAAAGACAAAAACAGTATTTTTTTTATATATTTATTGAAATTTGCTGTCGTAAATATTAGCAACACCTTCACCTTTGCGGGATACGCGGGGGATATGGTCACTAATGTAACCAGGAGGAGAGGCCCCATTTAACACAGTAAATGAATCAGGTTTGAGACGTTTCAGTCACACATCAATATTATGATCAGTGATTAGTTCAATGACTATGACCGCCTTGGAAGTAAGGGAGCTAACATTACAGTTTTTTCCAACTGCTTACACACAAAATCTTTTAATGTCACACAATTTTTGAAACCTCTCACTCAAAGTGCAAAACTACACATCAAATATCCAAAACCATAAGCTATTTCTCAGCCTTTGACTCAATTGTCAATTGCAAAAAAKKKRTTRKAAAKKKRWWKACACAATTCTCTYCCTAAAACACAAAAATCTAACAGGAAGTGACTTGCTTTCCTTTTCCAAACATAACCAATCAAAATGCTACACGTATTCACCAGGTCATACACACACTCCTCACATGTGCAAACACTAATAGCTTAACTGATCACTAACCAATCACTGCTTTACTGTAGTATAGGCCTATAAATAGGTCAAAGGTCAGATTACCTGTTTTGAACAATGGATGCCAACAATGGACAGAGAGCAAGAGGAGTAGGAGGGAGAGGAAGAYGAAGAGGAAGAAGAGGAAGAGGACGAGGGCAAAGAAGAGAAGGAAGGAGAGCCATCTCTGATGAGATTAGGGCAGCACTTGTTGATCATGTGATCAACCACGGTTTGACCATGAGAGAGGCTGGACTGAGAGTCCAGCCCAACTTGAGTCGATTTACAGTGGCGTCCATAATTCGAACCTTCAGAAATGAGAACAGGTATGCAACTATCTAATGACTATTTTAGCATTACAGTAATGTACTGTAAAATACGTATGACTGCATAGTATTGCATAAACATTTGTAACTCTAAGCCATCCATTTACTGCACTGCATTGAATGAATGAGGTTGGTTATCATGCTCTACTACATTTTGTTGTACATTGTTTACAGTTCCTATGCTGAACACATACTGTGTTTGAATTCTGTACAGAGTGGAAAGGCAAAGACATCATGGAGGACGAGGATGCTTGTTTACAGATGTACAAGAGACTGCAATTATAAATATGGTTTTGGCCAACAARGCAATTAGGATTCGAGAGATAAGAGAGCATATCTTGAATAATGACACCATATTTAACAACATCAATGCTGTAAGCCTGTCGACCATACAACGCATCCTCCAACGGCACCGAGTGACGATGAAACAACTTTACAAGGTGCCATTTGAGAGAAACTCTGACAGAGTCAAGAATATGCGACATGACTTTGTAGAGGTATGTATGCAACACTACTTCCAGTACTTCAGACATACCATATTTACTCATCTGTATATCCTTTTGTCTGTTACAGAGAGTATTGYAGCTGGATGCCCATGTAATTRGCCATGAWTTTATTTATGTGGATGAGGTTGGCTTCAAKCTCACCAAAACCAGGCACCGCGGAAGAAATGTAATAGGACAGAGGGCAATTACCAATGTCCCTGGACAGCGTGGGGGTAATATAACTATGTGTGCTGCCATCACTCAAAACGGGGTCCTCCATCACAATGCCACACTACAAAATAATAGCAAGAACCCCCTTTGCAGTTTAGAAAATGCTGTCATAATGCTGTGTTGATAAACATTTACAATACATGTAACGGACACCGGTCCGTACAACACCGGCCATATGCTCACTTTTTCTGGATGCAATTTACACAATGCTTGTCCCTGATCCAGATCAGAAGCCTGCTAGATTTGTGGTTTTATGGGACAATGTTAGTTTTCACCGGGCTGTTCTGGTCCCGTTTGCCACCCATCCACAATTTGTAGTTTTGTACCTACCCCCATATTCACCTTTTCTAAATCCCATAGAGGAATTCTTCTCAGCCTGGCGCTGGAAAGTGTATGATCGCCAACCCTATGCCCGCATGCCGCTTCTCCAGGCAATGGAGGACGCATGTGGGGACATAGAGGTWGCCTCTGTCCAAGGTTGGATACYCCATGCTAGGAGATACTTCCTTCGATGTTTAGCAAGAGAAAACGTATCATGTGATGTGGACYAAGTATTGTGGCCAGACCCAGGCCGGAGAAGAGATGAAGCGTAGCTTAGCACTGGTGACTGCCCCCCCCCTACCAATTCCTGGACTGCCCCCACACACACAATTGTGTTCTTTACTGTATTCTAAAGAATATACTTTTGGTTTACATATGTTTATGGTTTTGTTGTATGTTACTGTATACAACAGTAATGTTTGGCCTAATAAATATTTTCTGTTTCTACATTGCATTGGTGTTTACAGTGTACTTGTTACCCCTCTCAGCAGATTACTTTCACTGTAGAACATTGTATTGAAATGTAGATATAAGCCTATGAAAGACCAAAGAGCTTTAGATTTAGAACAACAGTGTTTACATGGTATATCCAAAAATGTACTATTATGAAAGCAGTGTTTGCCATTTGATGCAAATGCTTCATTCTGACATGTGTTTATGTTTGTGTTTTGAATGCAGTGTTACATTTTTGCATTTTGTGTGTGCAGTTTTGGGAATTGTGTGTAGAGTTTTGAAAAAAGGAGACAGTTTTGAAAACGTGTGTAAACAGTTGGAAGAAACTGTAAGTAGCCCTATTTTGAGATGTGAGCTATCACAATCTCTTTCAATAATGACAGGACTGAAGAGGTCTTGATTCCAGTGAGAATGCTAAGGCTCCCGAGTGATGCAGCGGTCTAAGGAACTGCATCTCAGTGCTAGATGTGTCACTACAGACCCTAGTTCGATCCCGGGCTGTATTACAACCAGCCGTGATCGGGAGTCCCATAGGGTGGCGCACAATTGGCCCAGCGTCGTCCGGGTTAGGGGAGGCCTTCATTGTAAAATAAGAATTTGTTCTTATATTACTTGTCTAGTTAAATAAAGGCTATATTAAAAAATAAGGCGAACACCGCCATGTTTTGTTTTGCTCAACCTAGAGGCACAGACACGGTCTCAATGGGGATAGCTGAGCTGACTACACTGACTGTGCTAGTGGCAGACTCCACTAAGCTGGCAGGCTGGCTAACAGCCTGCTGCCTGGCCTGCACCCTATCTCAATAAGTGCCCTGTCTGTGTTGATAGATAAGATGAGAGCACCCCTCCAGCTCACTCCTCAGTAGGCCAGGCTTCATCCTGTTTGTGGGTGAGTCCCAGAAAGAGGGCAAATTATCTACAAATTCTAAATTTTGGGAGAGGCAGAAAACAGTTTCCAACCAGTGACTGAGTTGTGAGACTGCTGTAAAGCTCACCACGCTCCCTAACTGGGAGAGGGCCAGAGACAATTACTCAATGTCGTCACATATTTCTAGCTAATTTACATGCTGAAGCTATATTGCGCTTTGTGACCTCTGACTGTTTCATCCTAACATTGTTGGTGCCGACATGGATAACAATATCCCTATACTCTCTACACTCGCCAGTTTTAGCCTTATCCAGCACCATRTTTACATTAGCKTTTACGTCGGTAGCCCTGTCCCCTGTTAAACAGTGTATGATCGCTGGATGATTCTTTTTKAGTCTAWTATTGTGGGTAATGGAGTCGTCAATGACTAGGGTTTTCAATTTGTCAGAGCTAATGGTGGGAGGCTTCGGCGGCTCAGACAACGTAATGTGTGGGGGAGAGACCTGAGAAGGCTCAGCCTCTGACTCATTGCTTAATGTGGAGAACCGGTGGAAAGATTCATGGAGAAACACCAGTTGAGCATGAGGACAGCATTTCTTTCTAGAAGCCTTGAGAGAATTGTCCGGCTGCGGGMACTGTGCGAGGGAGATTTATACTACTATCTGTACTTACTGGCGGCACAGACGCTGTTTCATCCTTTCCTACACTTAAATTGCCCTTGCCTGAAGATTGCATCTGAAGCTGTGCTTGCAAAARGGCTATCCTCACCATAAGGCGAGAGTTCTCCTGTATATTATGAGTACAGCGACTGCAATTGGATGGCATAGTGTTAATGTTACTACTTAACTTTTTCGGCTGGTGGAGGTCCTGTAGAACCATGTCCAGATAAAGCYTCCCGGGGTGAAAAAGTTGAATGAAAAAAAGTAGAGTGAGGAAAAAACTAAAACGTTTGTCAGATAGCCAAGTAGCAGCAAACAGGCACAGCGGCACGGAGACAAGTCCGGAAGTTGATCATCGCTTTGTAGAAGCACCTTTGGCAGCAATTACAGCTGTGAATCTTTCTGGGTAAGTCTCTAAGAGCTTTGCACACCTGGATTGTGCAACATCTGCACATTATTTGTTGATTTTTGATCATTGCTCGGTCACTTTGGAACATTCARTATCTTCTTGGTAAGCAACTCCAGTGTAGATTTGGCCTTGTGTTTTAGGTTATTGTCCTTCTGAAAGGTGAATTCATCTCCCAGTGAGTGGTGGAAAGCAGACAACCAGGTTTCCCTCTTAGGATTTTGTCTGTGCCATTCCATTTATTTTTTACCCTGAAAAACACCAAAGTCCTGAATTTAACGATTACAAGCATGCCCATAACATGATGCAGCCACCAATATGCTTGAAAATATGGAGTAATGTGAACACTAAGTAATGTGTTGAATTGGATTTGAACATAACATAACACTTTGTATTCAGGACAAAAACATTTTTTTTGCAGTATTACTTTGTTGCAAACAGGATGCATGTTTTGGAATATTTTTTATACTCTACAGTCTTCCTTCTTTTTACAGCCATTAAACTCTGTAACTGTTTTAAAGTCACCATTGGCCTCATGGTGAAACCACTAAGTGGTTTCCTTCCTCTCTGGCAACTGATTAGGCTTGTATCATTGTAGTGACTAGGTGTATCGATACACAATCCAAAGTGTAATAAATAACTTAACCATGCTCAAAGAGATATTCAATGTCTGCTTTTTTTTAATCCATATTCCAATAGGTGCCCTTCTTTGTGAGGCATTGGAAAACCTCCTTGGTCTTTGTGGTTGAATCTGTGTTTGAAATTCACTGCTCTACATAGGGACCTTACAGATAATTGTACTGTATATGTGGGGTAAAGAGATGAGGTAGTCATTCAAAAATCATGTAAAACACTATTATTTTACACAGAGTGAGTCCTTGCAACTTATTTTGTGGAAACGTATGTATGCTTGTCGTTTAACCTTTGTTTTAACTAGGCAAGTCAATTAAAAACACATTCTTATTTTACAATGACGTTCTAACCCAGTCAAACCTTCCCCTAACCCGGACGACGCTGGGCAAATTGTGTGCCGCCCTATGGGACTCCCGATCATGGACAGTTGTGATACAGCCCAGGATCGAACCAGGGTCTGTAGTGACGCCTCTAGCACTGAGATGCAGTGTGTTAGACCGCTGTGCCACTCGGAGCATTTCAGCTTTTAAGTTTTTATTAATAATAATTAAAAAAAAAACATAATTCCACTTTGACATGATGGGGTATTGTGTGTAGTCCATTTTAGATTCAGGCTGTAACACAACAAAATGTGGAAAAAGTCAAGGGGTGTGAATACTTTTTGAAGGCACTGTAACTGCAAAGTAGCAAGTAGTTGCAAAGTTGCGATTTAGCTAAAATGCTAAAGTTGTCGGTGATGAGATTCAAACARGCAATCTTTGGGTTGCTAGACGTTCGTGTTTTACGCCCAACCACCCTCCTTTCGTTTTTGCCTTTAGTAATCTTCTATCTCATGTAACCATACCAACCATAACATACTAATTTGAGTGTCCCGGATTTAGGTTTACTATGTCTAGTCTATGAGACGAGTCTGAGTGACTAGGCATCAGGATAAATAATAAGAAGAGAAAATTAAAGAACAGAGTAGCAGCAGCATATGATGAGTGTAAATGTTTAAGTGTTTGTGCTGTGTCCTTGTGTGTGTGTGTGTGCGCGCGCGGCGCCTATGTAGTGAATGTGTAGGTTTGGTGTGAGAGTGTCAGTATAGTGTGTGTGTTTATATAGTGTGTATATAGTCTTGTGAGTGTGCATAGAGTCAGTGCAACATAGGMTCAGTAGAGATAGTCCGGGTAACCGGCTATTTAGCAGCCTTATGGCTTGTGTTAGAAGCTGTCTCAGATGAGAGCCGAGGCTCCGGTACAGTTTGCCAGATGGTAGCAGATTAAACAGTCAATGACGTGGGTGGCTGGAGTGTTTGGTCATTTTTCAGGCCTTCCTCTGACACAGCCTGATGAGGTCCWGGATGGCAGAGTGCTCGGCCCCAGTGATGTACTGGGCTATCCGCACCATCCTCTGTAGTGCTTTGCGGTCGAGGGAGGTGCATTTGCCACACCAATTTGTGATGTGTCATGACCAGCCTTTCAAAGCACTTCACAATTACAGATGTGAGTGCTAGAGGGCGATAGTCATTGATTACTTCGTTAGTTACAGCGAGCAAGGACAACCAGCAACATCGATCATAGTTAACGAGTTTTTTATGTTATTCCGCCATTGCCACACACATATACCACAGGTGTCGTAAAAGGGTGTCGTAAACCATCACTCAGAACCCCATCAATACATCTTCCTTACAAAAGCCTTTTTGCCAGCCATTTTCCAGATTATGGATCACCTTGCAAAGAATGGGATCTGTTGTGGTCTCTTCAGCTATTCTCCTTATTTGTTGCATGGAAACAGGAAGTAACTCCATGACCATATCCACATGCGAAGCAACCTCCTCCTCCAGAGTCCTTGAGAGGGCATCTGCTACCACTAAAGTTGACCCAGGCACACAGGTTCGAACAAAATCATAGGGTTGCAACCTCATCATTATCCTTTGAAGATGAGGAGGCATGTCATTCAGATGTTTTAGAGAGATTGGAATAAGGGGTTTATGGTCTGTTTCTAAAATCACCTTTGGTAAGCCATAAATGTAACAGTGAAACTTATCACAACCAACAACTAACACTAACACTCCTTTTCTATTTGAGCATAACGCTTAATTTGAGCCTAACGCATAAACGTGCCGTGTGGAAGGAAATTTGCAACACAAAGAAACATGGAGGAGAGTGAACGTGACACAGAGCACGGAGACATGGAGCTCGTACCTAGAAGAGGAGCTACTTCAGTCACATGGACGTGGTTTGGTTATGAAAAGTCTGACAAGGACCAGAAAACCGTCCTTTGCTAAGTATTCCGCAGGCCGGTCCCGACAACAGGCTCAAACACCACTAACCTCTTTTACCACCTATGTAAGAATCATGTGAAACAGTACGGAGAGAGTCTACAGATGAGACCCAAAAAAGTAGAGTTTAGTGCTCAAAACAAACCCCCAACTCAGACGTTGCAAGAGGCTTTTGCCCGCGGCACACCATATGGCAAAGAATCACGAAGATGGAAGGAGATAACAGCTGCCGTTACAACTTACATCTGCAAAGACATGGCCCTAATTTACACGTTCGAGAAACGGGGGTTTCGTGATTTGGTGCTAACACCCGACCAAAGGTACCAAATACCTTTTATTTGTTGAGTATAATTCAAAATGTAATAAGAAATAGGCCTTGACATGTGGTCATTTTATATAAACTTTTTACCGAAAATGTGTATGTATCACATATCACGATTTTGATCGTGATATGTATCATTATCGGGATATGAATTGACCCACATTCGTGACAAATTTTTGAGAATGACAAATGTTAATTTCCACAAAGTTTGCTGCTTCAGTGTCTTTAGATATTTTTGTCAGATGTTACTATATAATACTGAAGTACTCGACCCAAGGTACCAAATGCAAATTGATATGTGACACGTGTTAATGCCAAAATAACATGCAAAACAGGCAAAAATACATATATATATATTTTAGGTCTATATTTATTTTGTTTGCAACTATAGTTGAAGTGTTTTCTATTTACCATTTTTAGATTATATACATTCATATTTTCTTTTTGGTAACATGCTTAGTTGAACATTTTCACAAAGGTTTCAAATAAAAGGATAAATAATCTAAATTAGTAAGTACCTTTTATTTTTTGAGTGTACTTCAAAATGTAAAAAGAAATAGGCCTTTACATGTGGTCATTTTATATAAACTATTTATTCATTGAATTTACAGAGAATGTGCTAGATCGTGATATGCATCGTTATCGGGATATGAAATGACCTACAGTTGAAGTCAAAGTTTACATACACCTTAGCCAAATACATTTTAACTCAGTTTTTCACAATTCCTGACATTTAATCCTAGTAAAAATGCCCTGTCTTAGGTCAYTTAGGATCACCACTTTATTTTAAGAATGTGAAATGTCAGAATAATAGTAGAGAGAATGATTTATTTCAGCTTTTATCTTTTTATTTATTTCATCACATTCCCAGTGGGTCAGAAGTTTACATACACTCAATTAGTATTTGGTAGCATTGCCTTTAAATTGTTTAACTTGGGTCAAACGTTTCGAGTTGCCTTCCACAAGCTTCCCACAATAAATTGGGTGAATTTTTGGTAAGCATTCTCTTGACAGAGCTGGTGTAATTGAGTCAGGTTTGCAGCGCCTCCTTGCTCGCACACGCTTTTTCAGTTCTGCCCACAAATTTTTCTATAGGATTGAGGTCAGGACTTTGTGATGGCCACTCCAATACCTTGACTTTGTTGTCCTTAGCCATTTTGCACAACTTTGGAAGTATGCTTGGGGTCATTGTCCATTTGGAAGATCCATTTGCGACCAAGGTTTAACTTCCTGACTGATTGTCTTGAGATGTTGCTTCAATATATCCACATAATTTCCTCCCTCATGAAGCCATCTATTTTGTGAAGTGCACCAGACCCTCCTGCAGCAAAGCACCCCCACAAACATGATGCTGCCACCCCATTGCTTCACGGTTGGGTTGGTGTTCTTCGGCTTGCAAGCCTCCCCCTTTTTCCTCCAAACATAACAATGGTCATTATGTCCAAACTGTTTTATTTTTGTTTCATCAGACCAGAGGACATTTCTCCAAAAAGTACGATCTTTGCGCCATCGTGCAATTCCCAAACTGTAGTCTGGCTTTTTATGGTGGTTTTGGAGCAGTGGCCCTCTCCTTGCTGTGCGGCCTTTCAGGTTATGTCGATATAGGACTCGTTTTACTGTGGATATAGATACTTTTTGTACCTGTTTCCTCCAGCATCTTCACAAGGTCCTTTGCTGTTGTTCTGGGATTGATTTGCACTTTTTGCACCAAAGTACGTTTATCTCTAGGAGAGAGACAGTCTCCTTCCTGAGCGGTTTAATGGCTTGCGTGGTCCCATGGTGTTTATACTTGCGTATCTATTGTTTGTACAGATGAACGTGGGTACCTTCAGGCGTTTTGGAAAATTGCTCCCAAGGATGAACCAGACTTGTGGAGTCTACAATTTTCTTTCTGAGGGTCTTTGGCTGATTTCTTTTGTTTCCCATGATGTCAAGCAAAGAGGCAATGAGTTTGAAGGGTAGGCCTTGAAATACAATCCACAGGTACACCTCCAATTGACTCAAATTGATGTAATAGCCAATCAGAAGCTTCTAAGCCATTGACATAATTTTCTGGAATTTTCCAAGCTATTTAAAGGCACAGTCAAACTTAGTTTATGTAAAACTTCTGACCCATGGAATTGCTGATACAGTGAACTATATGTGAAATAATCTGTCATTAAACAATTATTAGAAAAATTACTTGTGTCATGCACAAAGTAGATGCCCTAACCAACTTACCAAAACTATAGTTTGTTAACAAGAAATGGTGTGGACTCCAACTCTAAGTGTATGTAAACTTCGACTTCAACTGTATATGTTCACACACCTTGTTCACCTGTGAGAAGAATAACATGTTTTCACCTCAAGTAGGAATTGCACTTTGACATGAAAAACTTTCACGTGAAATCTAACTACATGTGGAATTGCACTTTGACATGAAAAAACTAGAATGTTGCCATCCCCATGTCCACATTTATGTTACATATGTAGTTTCATGTTGTCATGTTATGACATAACTTCACACAAGGCCACGTGAGATCACATGTGAAACATATTACTCTAAGGGATCTCAAGACAAAGGTGATCGCTGGGTATGCATCATGTTTATTACAGAGCTCAGGGATGTCTGGCCTAGATCTCTTTCCAGCTGAGAGCATTTGCAAATAGAGTTCATAGTGCTCAGACTGAGATTGCACTCAGACTTCTGCTGTGTTTCCGAGAAAGTATTGTTGTCTGGTGGCTATAGCCTGTGACTTTGGAAAAGTATCTGTGGAGCAAAGAAATTCTATATCAAAGTATATATTCTGTTCACAGTAGTCACAGACTGTATCTGAGGCGATCAGAGGTGCTGATCGCAAACACAGTGGGGGGGGGGGAGTGCCCTTGGGGGTCTTGCTGAGGTAAAAACTGATAAATCTGTCTTGACAGCTTAAAAACAGCTCCCCAGGGGTGGACCATGAGGGAAACTCGGGGGAAGAAACGTTATTTCTCTGAGAAGCCTTCTGGACACGCTTCAAAGTAAGCCTGTAAACAAAGTTTCCATGTCATGCTGACGGTGGGCACCTTTTGAACCTTTAATTCTGTGAATTTCCTTCACATGAGGATCCCATCCCAATAGAGGTTTGAGGAAACAGACATTTATCTACACATCTCACATAATTGGCTACGCATGTAGAAGTACAAGACAGAAGTCTATTGTACCTTCTCTTCTCATTTGATGGCATTAACAGGAGGAGTTTAATGTCCAATTGGAGCAGAGGCAATTGTAAATGAATGGCAATCCATTAGCGCTTAGCTAACGGAAAACAATTTAATCACTTCAGATTAGCCGCCTGCCTTTACCTTCATTTCTCGCCGTTCTGTAATTGCTGTTAACGTGAGAATGGAACTACGCCAGCCATATAATTATCCTAATGCSAATTCAGAGAGGGCTACAAGACATGGCTAATGAGACAACTGTGAAAAAGAATGTACACTGAACAAAAATATAAATGCAACATGTAAAGTATTGGTCCCATGTTTCATGAGCTGAAATAAAAGATCACATAAATGTTACATAAGCACAAAAGGCTTATTTGTTTACTTCCGTGTTAGTGAGCATTTCTCCTTTGCCAAAATAATCCATCCACCTGACAGGCGTGGCATGTCAAGAAGCTGATTAAACAGCATGATCATTACAGAGGTGCACCTTGTGCTGGGGACAATAAAAGGCCACTCTAAAATGTGCAGTTTTGTCACAACAATCCCACATATTTCTCAGGTTATAAGGGCAGGAATGTCCACCAGAGCGGTTGCCAGAGATGTGAATGTTCATTTCTCTACCATAAGCCACCTCTGCAGACCATGTGTAACCATGCCAGCCCAGGACCTCCACTTCCGGCTTCTTCACTTGTGGGATCATCTGAGAACAGCTACCCGGACAGCTGTTTAAATTGTGGGTTTGCACAACCAAAGAATTTCTGCACAAACTGTCAGAAACAATCTCATGGAAGCTCATCTGCGTCGTCATCACCAGGGTCTTGATCTGACTGCAGTTTGTCGTCGTAACAGACTTCAGTGGGCAAACAGAGGATAGTGCGTACGGCCCAGTACATCACCGGGGCCAAGCTTCTTGCCATCCAGGACCTTTATACAAGGRGGTGTCAGAGGAAGGCCCTGGAAATTGTCAAAGTCTCCAGCCACCCTAGTCAAAGACTGTTCTCTCTGCTTCCGCACGGCAAGCGGTACCGGAGCGCTAAGTCTAGGACAAAGAAGCTTCAATACAGCTTCTACCCCCAAGCCATAAGACTCCTGAACAGCTAATCAAATGGCTACCCAGACTATTTGCATTGCCACCTACATGTATTTATTACCTCAATTATCTCGACACCGGTGCCCCTGCACATTGACTCTGTACCAGTATCCCCTGTATATAGCCCCGCTATTGTTATTTACTGCTACTCTATAATTATGTTATTCTTATCTCTTACTGTTTTTGGGGGGGGGGATTTTCTTAAAACTGCATCGTTGGTTAAGGGCTTGTAAGTTAGCATTTCATTGTAAGGTCTACAGATGTTGTATTCGGCGCATGTGACAAATACAATTTGATTTGATTTGAAATGCTCGCRTCCGATGGCCACTGGCATGCTGGAGAACTGTGCTCTTCACGGATGAATCCCMGTTTCAACTGTACCGGGCAGATGACAGACAGCATGGCAGTATGGCAATGTGTGAGCAAGCGGTTTGCTGATGTCAACGTTGTGAACAGAGTACCCCATGGTGGCGGTGGGGTTATGGTATGGGCAGGCATAAGCTACAGACAACGAACACAATTGCATTTTATACGTCAGCACCACAACTGTTCGTAGGGAGCTTCATGAAATGGGTTTCCATGGCCGAGCAGCCGCACTGCACACAAGCCTAAAATCCGCATGCACAATGCCAAGCATTGGCAGGAGTGGTGTAAASCTTACCGCCATTGGACGCTGGAGCAGTGGAAATGCATTCTCTAGAGTGATGAATCACGCTTTAACATCTGGCAGTACGACAGACGAATCTAGGRTTGGCCGATGCCACGCTAGCTGCCCCAATGCATAGTACGGTTTGGTGAAGGAGGAATACTGGTCTTGGGCTGTTTTTCATGGTTTGGTCTAGGCCCCTTAGTTCCATTGAAGGGAAATCTTAACACTACAGCATACAATTACATTCTAGACGATTCTGTGCTTCCAACTTTGTCGCAGCAGTTTGGGAAGATCCTTTCCTGCTTCAGCATGACAATGCCCTGTGCAGAAAGCGAGGTCCATAGAGAAATGGTTTGTCGAGATCGGTGTGGATGAAATTGACTGGCCTGCACAGAGCCCTGACCTCAATCCCATCGAACACCTTTGGGATGAATTGGAACGGCGACTGTGAGCCAGGCCTYKTCGCCCAACATCAGCGCCCYACATCACTAATGATCTTGTGGCTGAATGAGACTCCAATTTAATGCCCGACAAAACAGGTGTCAACATACTTTTGGTCATGTAGTGTATCTGTATTCCCAGTAATGTGAAATCCATAGATTGTATTTATTTCAATTGACTGATTCCCTTATATGAACTGTACCACAGTAAAATCTTAGAAATTGTTGTGTTTACATCTTTGTTCAGTGTATATCCAATTCTTCGACCCGGCTTGCTGAATGATTTCTTTAAAKACTTTCCCTGTACTTTATTGTGTTTTCCATTAACAGCATAGAGTAACCAGCCCCGGGTTAAGACATTATTGCCAAACAACCTCCATTTTGGAAGCCTCTGGTACATTTTTTACAAAAGGATAGATGGAGTTAGATAAACTTGGATTCTTCGGCAGGTACATATGCAGGATGCTACCCTGCACAGCATGGCCTTTGCTCCAGCTCAAAACTCCAAACCTACAACCTAATTTTGACCAAAATTAACCAGAGAGATTACTGCTTCCAAGGTTTTCTTTTCCCACGCTACACGGAGGGTGCTCTAGCAAACAAACAGCAGAGACCCGAGGACACCATCCAACCTGGAACTGAATGAGTAGTGTTTGGTCTGATGCTATTTTGAAAGCCAAGAAGAAAAAAAAAAAAAAGGGAAAAAAAGTACATTACAATGATATATTTGACTTTATGGGGACTGAATGCTGAGTTAAGGCTCCCAGTCTTGCAAGGACAGACCAGATACAAATTCAATTAGCACTAAGGTGTAAAGTAAAAGGTGTCGACAAGTGGCAGGAATCTTTGAAGCGTCCTCTGAAGCCCCTTCCTGCTGTTCAAAGACCATTCACTGGCATTTTCTACAAGAAATCTGCCTCCAGGAAAAAAAAAGCTTCTCCCAAGTGGGTGTGACACCTACTCCCGTTGCCTGCTGCACTGCTGCTTGGATTCCACCTGGCGATCTGTTCACCGTCTGCCCTGGCCTGTCTCCCCCTGTCTGGTACAGCTACCCCCACCACACCCACCCCTCTCTCCCYAGCTTTGGGGTGAGTGACTCTAAACTTACAATGGCTAGCCCCAAGTCGTTATTTTCTTCAGGATTGGTGGGTCTCCTGCGGGACGGTTGAGCTAACGTAGGCTAATGCGATTAGCATGAGGTTGTAAGTAACAAGAACATTTCCCAGGACATAGACATATCTGATATTGGCAGAAAGCTTAAATTCTTGTTAATCTAACTGCACTGTCCAATTTACAGTAGCTATTACAGTGAAAGAATACCATGCTATTGTTTGAAGAGTGTGCACAGTTTTGAACATTAATAACAAAGTTATTAATAAACAAATTAGGCACATTTGGGCAGTCTTGATACAAAATTTAACAGAAATGCAATGGTTCGTTGGATCAGACTAAAACTTTGCACATACACTGCTGCCATCTAGTGGCCAATATCTAAATTGCAGCTGGTCTGGAATAATACATTATGTCCTTTCCCTTGCATTTCAAAGATGATGGTACAATTTTATTTTTTTACGTTTTTTCTTTGTATTATCTTTTTTACCAGATCTAATGTGTTATATTCTCCTACATTCCTTTCACATTTCCACAAATTTCAAAGTATTTACTTTCAAATGGTACCAAGAAAATGCATATCCTTGCTTCAGGGCCTGAGCTACAGGCAGTTAGATTTGGGTATGTCATTTTAGGCGAAAATTGAAAACAAGGGTCCGACCTGGAAGAGTGTTTTGAATACTGATGTTAACCTTTCTGGTTATAACCTTTTTCGGCAGGACAGATCTTCCAAAGGTGGGGGAGTGGCAATCTTTACCAAGGATCACCTTCAGTGCTCAGTTGTCTCCACCAAGTCTGTCACCAAACAATTTCATTTGCTGGTTTTAAGCATTAAACTTTCAAATGTCTCTTTGCTTAAACCGCCTTACCAAGTCCTAAAGCAATGGGACTCCCTAAATCTGTCAGATTATTACCAATCCCACAAGGTATGACTCCAAACACCCAGAAAAGGCTACTCTCCTCAATGTTATCCTCACACATAATCCTGATAGGTATCAGTCTGGTGTTTTCTGTAATGACCTAGGTGATCACTGTTTTACAGCCTGTGTTCGTAATGGCTGCTCAGTGAAACGACCTGACCTGATTTGTCATAGACGCTTGCTAAAAAACTTTAATGAGCAAGCCTTCCTTCATGAACTGGCACCTGTAAAATTGTATAGAATCAGCTTGATCCCCTCTGGCGAAGACGCTTGGACCTTKTTTTTTGATATTTTCAGTGGTATTGTTAACAAACATGCCCCCATAAAGAAAATGATAATTAAAAACAGGTTCATCCCTTGGTTCGACCGTGATCTGCAGAGTTACTCCACCTCAAGAATAGCTTTTGGCGAAAGGCTCGGCARACGCATACTCAGGCTGACTGGCTATCGTTCAGGCAAATAAGAAATAAGTGCACTCAGGCTATCCGGAAGGCCAAAGTGAGTTACTTTAAGGAGCAGTTCTCTCTCTGTGGGTCTAACCCCGAGAAGTTCTGGAAAACAGTTAAAGACCTGGAGAATAAACCCTTCTCACAGCTGCCCATGTCCCTTAATGTTGATGATGTGGTTGTTACTGACAAAAAGCACATGGCTGAGCTCCTTAATCACCACGTCATTAAGTCAGGATTCCTATTTTACTCAGCCATGCCACCTTGCCCATCCAACATTTRCTCATCTCCCACCCCTTCTAATGTGACTATCCCCATTGCTTCTCCCTCTTTATCCCCTGCCCCACTACAAAGTTTCTGAGTCTGAGGTGCTAAATGAGCTCCTTAAACTTGACCTCAAAAAACCATCTGGGTAAAATGGTTTAGACCCTTTTTTCTTTAAGGTTGCTGCCCCTATCATCGCCAAGCCTATCTCCAAKCTTTTTAACCTGTCTCTCCTTTCTGGGGAGGTTCCCATTGCTTGGAAGGCAGCCATGGTTCGTCCTTGATTTAATGGGGGAGATCAAGCTGATCCTAACTGTTATAGGCCTATTTCTATTTTGCTCTGTTTATCAAAAGTGATGGAAAAACGTAATAATCAATAATCAACTGACTGTAGTTCTTGATGTCTATAGTATTCTCTCGGGTATGCAATCTGGTTTCCGCTCAGGTTATGGATGTGTCACTGCAACCTTAAAGGTCCCCAATGATGTCACCATTGCCCTTGATTCTAAGCAATATTGTGCTGCTATTTTCATTGGCTTGGCCAAAGCCTTTGACACGGTAGACCATTCCATTCTTGTGGGCCAGCTAAGGAGTATTGGCGTATTGGTGTCTCTGAGGGGTTAGAGACACCAATTTGCTAACTACCTCTCTCAAAGAGTGCAGTGTATAAAGTCATAAAATCTGCTGTCTCAGCCACTGCCTGTCATCAAGGGAGTACCCCAAGGCTCGATCCTAGGCCCCACGCTCAATTTACATCAACAACATAGCTCAGGCAGTAGGAAGCTCGCTCATCCATTTATATGCAGATGATACAGTCTTATACTCAGCTGGCCCCTCCCTGGATTTTGTGTTAAATGATCTACAACAAAGCTTTCTTAGTGTCCAACAAGCTTTCACTACCCTTAACCTTGTTCTGAACACCTCCAAAACAAAGGTAATGTGGTTTGGTAAGAAGAATGCCCCTCTTCCCACAGGTGATATTACTACCTCTGAGGGTTTAGAGCTTGAGGTAGTCACCTCATACAAGTACTTGGGAGTATGGCTAGACGGTGCACTGTCCTTCTCTCAGCACACATCAAAGCTGTAGGCTAAAGTTAAATCTAAACTTGGTTTCCTCTATTGTAATCGCTCTTCTTTCCCCCCAGCTCCCAAACTAACCTTGATTCAGATGACCATCTTACGGAGACAGCATTTATAGATCGGCAGGTAAGGGTGCTCTCGAGTCACTAGATGTTCTTTACCATTTGGCCATCAGATTTGCCACCAATGGTCCTGATAGGACACATCACTGCACTCTATACTCCTCTGTAAACTGGTCATCTCTGTATACCCGTCACAAGACCCACTGGTTGATGCTTATTTATAAAACCCTCTTAGACCTCACTCCCCCCTATCTATCTACTGCATCCCTCATCCTCCACATACAACACCCGTTCTGTCAGTCACATTCTCTTAAAGGTCTCCAAAGCGCACACATCCCTGGGTCGCTCCTCTTTTCAGTTTGCTGCAGCTAGTGACTGGAATGAGCTGCAACAAACACTCAAACTGGAGAGTTTTATCTCATTCCCTTCATTCAAAGACTCAATCATGGACACTTTTACTGACAGTTGGGGCTGCTTTGTGGATGCATTGTTGTCTCTACCTTCTTGCCCTTTGTGCTGTTGTCTGTGCCCAATAATGTTTGTACCATGTTTTGTGCTGCCACCATGTTGTGTTGCTACCATGCTGTTGTCACCTTGCTATGTTGTTGTCTTAGGTCTCTCTTTATGTAGTGTTGTGTTGTCTCTCTTTTTGCAATGTGTTTTGTCCTATACTTATATTGTATTTATTTTTTATTTTTAATCKCAGGCCCCCGTCCCCGCAGGAGYKCTTTTGCCTTTTGATASGCCGTCATTGTCTTTTGGTAGGCCGTCATTGTAAATAAGAATTTGTTCTTAACTTGCCTAGTTAAATAAAATAAAAAATAAAACATTCTAATGCTAAATTGWATTTTCATCCAGCAACTATCAGGAAATAACACTGATCACGTTTTCACACTTTTATAGTGTTTCATCAGCTGTTGTACAATATGATATAAAACACAGGATAACATTTATTTTGACTGCACTGGGCCTTTAATTAATCCTGTAAGAGTCCTACTTCCACTGACTTCAAGCTTACTTTTAAGGGGCATTTTCTCAGCTGTCTGCAATACAGGTACTGTATGATTGAAGAATTAAGTAGGTGTTAAACATGGGCTTTGTTACACAAAAAGCAGCAGTTGACTACTCTATTGTCAACACATTCATTAAATCAGTWGATCTATATCAATATCTTTATAAATACCATATAAAAGTTGCGGCCAAATATATTGGCACCTTTGCGCTTTTAAGTAACTCCCTATTTCTTCTAAAATAAGTTGAAATAAACGTTTAGTCTCCACACCTTGTTATTGGATTTTCTACATTGCAAAACAGTTAGTTCATTAAGTGTTTGCAGGTATCTTGGKCAAAGGCTGTGCAACCAAGTACTAGCTCTGGGGTGCCAATAATGTTGTCCATGCCATTTGTCTTAATTTTTTAAGACCGCCAAAAATATTCTGCATTGTTGAAAATCCAATAACAAAGTGTGGAGACCAAAAGTTGTTTTCAATTTAAACTTAATTTCGAATGTATGCAGCGTATGTATTGAATTTCAAMTCTAATAAATTGTAAACATGATATTTGAGGAAGGGTGAAATAAATGGATGTTGAAATCAAAAACCAAACAATTGAAAGGAAAATMTATAAAATTGTAAACAAAAATAATGACATCAAAGCAAAACCCAAAAACATGCAAGCAAATAATTTTAAAGCAAGAGCAAAACTCTATGACAAATGATTAAAACAATTATTTGAAAATGAATGAATAAAACCTTTTCAGTTAAACTTTCCCAACAACCAATCCTATTGAATCCATTTTGCCGACGCTCTTGCCTGCATTTACTACCTTTTGGTTACACTACTCGCATCTTTGCTTTCGATGTCTGTTTCTTTGCCTTCACTGACAGTTTTTCCGATTGCTAGTTTTGGCATTTTTTTTTGCCGTGATGGGCGGGGTTTACAGGGAGGCGTAGACAATGAGTCTCTCCATTGGTCCACTGGTTTGGAATGACGTTTCATCTTAACCCAATCAATGAACATGATAGACATGCTTTATTTATATTGGCTACTAACCAGATGGCCAGATGGCCTGACCCCTATGCGCTAAATCTTTCCCACCTGTTCTAAACATGGTTAACCAGTTCCCAACACCAGCGCCGAACTTTGGGTAACATGTAATTAACTTACGTTTACCTAAGTAGTTAATGGTTTGCCATTAAATGTATTAGATAGACACACTTCTAATATGCTACATTATTGACCCGTGACTGACCATTTTGAAGTACGTTAGCTTACTTGACTGGCTTTGGTGTCAGACTAGGTAGCCAAATGGAATGAATCGCAAGACTGGATGCCTGTAACGTTACAGCTAGCCACTGCCAGRCGTACTGAAAGATTTGTCCAGGGGAGTGAGTGTGTGAGTGAGTGAGTGAGTGTGTGTGTGAGAGAGAGGCAACCCTAAATAGCTATTCCCATAACAATACCTGAAGCCTAGACCCAATCTTGTCTGGTACCAGCTGGTTGGTTGACATCATTCCAAATTAACATTTTCATATATCCTCACAGGCGATGGGGGAGGCACATTGTGGAGAGGCTCCTGTACAGATTGCAGCAGACCATGCAACGCCTTCCTCTGGATCTTGATTACTGACAGTTTGTGAGGAATATCTGTCTTATCCAGTCATTCTAAAAGTACGGCAATGTCGTGCAATGTGGTCGCATCAAAATGAGACCAATTGGCTGATTTTGATTGGTTACTAATGTTATGGAAAATGTCATGCAAAGATGAAGGCAGAGAATATTTCATTGTATAATCGAAAAATCAAGCAGCTGCAGGGGAGATCTGATTTCCCAGGGAAGATCTCGAAGAGTAAACGGTTCCATGTCCCTTATATAGTGGGAGGTGATAATACAATCGTATTGTTTACACAAGTTATTTCATATAAGCAACAGTTCCATGACACAATGGCCTTGTGTTCGGGTGCAGACATACCAGGAGTCTATGAAAGGCATGACATCAGTCCAACACAGAACATATACCATGAGAAGTAACAGCTCACCCCAAATTCTGATACCTCACTATCTACAACAGAATCACTGTTTATGTGTAGTCTAACATGGAAGTGTTTGAATACAAAAAAGCTGCAGTCATTATTACATGTGAAAACCTTTCATTTTTTACTATATGGGAAAAAGCCATCCTTTTGACAGGAAACAAACCTTGAAATAGAAACAAATCGACACTGATAGTCGTGTGATACAATATGTAACGCTGAAACAAAAGTGATGCYATTAAGCACGTGGAGTAATGAGTAGGATTCTGTGTTCGCATGTAAAAGTGATTACTTTTGGTAACGCTTTATCTGCCTTCCCAATGAAAARTAGTTTTAAAATTCTAACATTTTGAGGAAAATTTGTTTCTGGACGATGCACCATGCTGTCTTGTTGACAGCATGACACGACACGTCATGGGCCATAGACTGGTACCCTGCAGCTCAGCATAATCAACCCCCCCCATCATAAAGGCATTTTATACAGGAAGTGCACAACCCATTTTTCACTTAACACCAGAAGGAGAAAACTGAAAAACCTGACTAGTCTCATCCAGTGTGTAAGGCCATTGCGCATTTACACTGTGGAATGCTCCACCTGATGGCTTGTATCATGATGGTTCTAAAATCTTCATAAGAGGTCAGGTGTGCTGTGGGGAATGTGATCGTGTTTAAGCAAGTACTGACTGTAGGGTAGCATAGGATGTGAGCTGGCGTTTGGGACTCGACACTCACTTCAGACAGCAGTAGTGGGTTGTGCCCCTGACCCATCAGCCATTGCATAACTTTAGGGACAGTGGGAACTGTTAGTCTGGATGGCTCCACTTCATGTCCATCTTCTTCCTCTCCCACTTGTTCGACGTGCACGGCTGCTTTCTTCTCCGCCATTCCTCGTGAAACACACAGTTACCGGTGTYTGTTTGTGATAGTGACAATGTCAATGTGAAAAATAATGCTGTGTGCATAATATGTTCTATGGCTTTTGAAGGCAAAGTAAGCCAAAATAACAAAGTAATTGGACTATTCTACCTGGTGAGTAATCCAATAGATTTTACCATTAAACTGGTAATCAGCAACTGAACACATTGTCAGTTATCTTGCCAACCCTGTTGGTTTATGACCATTAATGTTGACAATTTCAACAAACAGAAAAATACAAGGCTGAGGATCACTTGCAGTTTCCACATCTTGAACAAAGTCCTGTGACTATGGCAGCCCTGGAGGGTACTCTCCCGCTCATTTCAGGAGCAATGAGGCCGACTACGTAGTCAGCATCCGGCTGAAAAAAGGATAAAGGAAATGTATAAATAAATGTGACTGTCTCATACAACATAACTAGTAATAAAACATACACTAAATACAATCTTCACCAGGGACAAAGAGACTTGTAGAGATGTGGCTACTTCTGAAGGCTGTCCAGGAAGCCATACAACTTATTTAGGAGGTATACACAGAAAATAAAAGGTTTCCAGACCTTTGTAGTCTTGCCTGGTGTTCTGGAAGAAGGGTTTATTCTTCTTTTTCCAGAGGCAGCCTTCATCCTGGAGATGTTCAGAAAGGACCTGCAAGTAAAAGGCAGAAAATTCCCATTGATAAGTCTACGTTTGAGTTTATTTCATCTCAAAATTGTAATGACAAACAGTAGGTTAGAGGTAAATGAGAGTTTTAAATGTATCAGAGAGAGCATGTCTATTAATCATATTGTGTCTGCAAATGTGTAAAGTACCAAACTAAGAACTACTAACTTTGGATGCACTCCAACGGGTGTGTGTGAGTGAATACTCTCTGCTGAGCACAAACCGAACGTTTAGCTGGATATAGGGACAAGGGAAAAGCATTAACTGACTTGACCAAATGTGAATGTCTCTAGCTTAAATAGCCAGCTAATCCAGAACATTTTGCTAAGGGTAATTCAGATACAATCAGATATGTATGACTAGTTTGAACGTACGCTTTCAGTAARCTAAGTAACTGTCCAATTTGTCACCAAAGCCCCATATACCACCCACTACTGCAACCTGTATGATCATATTCGTCGCCGAACCCACTGGCTCCAGATCATCTATACGTCTTTACTAGGTGAAACCACCGCCTTATCTCAGCTCACTGGTCACCACAGCAGCACCCACCCGTAGCACACGCTCCAGCAGGTATATTTCACTGGTCACCCCTAAGGRTCAGGGCCCTGGAGGCAAAGGCGACGGGCTTCTCAATGCCATTCTGCAGCTGTGAGAGGACAGCTCCTAGTGCTCCAGCTAAGGCGTCACAGGTGACAATGMTGGGGCAGACGGGGTCAAAGTGAGCCAAGACTGGGGCTGTGGTGAGCTGGCTCTTCAGTTAGCGGACCGCGTCTGAGCAGGCTGCTGTCCAGGCCCATGGCTCGTCCTTCTTGAGGAGCTGGCGAAGGGGCGCTGTGGTCTGAGAGTAGTGGGGCAGAAACCGGAGGTAGTAGGCTGTCATGCCCAAGACTGAGGCCACCTGAGAGGCTGAGGTCTGTTCCGGGAAGCGGAGGACGGCTTCAATGTTTGACATGAGTGGGGCAATGCCTTTGGCCGACAGGTGGAACACCACAAACTCGACGGCTGGAGCTGCAAAGGTGCATTTTCCATCGTTCAGGGTCAGGTTAGTCGATGGTCAGCTGGGGGCGGCGCTAAGTCCAAAAGGCATGTGTATGTATCCACACCAGCATGTGTGACAAAGGCTGTGAAGTTGCTGCTGGCTGGMTGGAGCGGCACCTGAAGATAACCCTGACGCAGGTCGAGCTTCGTAAAGACTGTGGAGTAATGAAATTGTGCGGTCAGCTCTTCTACTGTAGGTAAGGGGTACTTATCCGGGACAACAGCCTTGTTCACAGCACGGAGATCCACACAGGTCCGGATTCCAGCGGACTTTTTGGTTGACCAAGTTTGAAATCCAGGGGGCAGCGTTGACTGGCTCAATGATGCCTGCCTCCATCTGTGGCTGGAGATCTTTTGTGACGTCATCATGCAGTGCAATGGGAATGCGCCGCAGTGGCTGCATGACTGCGGTCATTTCCGGATTCACTAGGGGCCTGTGAGTAAAAGCTGTGAGGCAGCCCAGTTCATCAGAGTTGGCCAGTTCTGTTGCCATGTGCCGGTAACTTGGTGGATAGCTGACCCACTGTCATCTCTCAGTGTGAACCCCAAGCCTGTGAAGAGGTCGAGGCCCAGGAGGTTGGCACCCCGCTTTGCAATGTGAAATGTGAATGATGGAAGATGCTTTGCGCTGTAGTGCACTGGGATTTAGAGGGTGCCTGCAATGTCTATCTAGGATCTACCATACCTACACCGGTGGTAGGTGACTGAATAACTTGTAGGAAGTGGCAAGGTTGAGCAATGACACCGCAGCGCCAGTATCCAGTAGCAAAGGCAAACCCACCTCGCACAGCTGCACAGTGCATGTCTTGAATGACAGACTGTTTGGATGTCAGTGTGTTCATGTTGAGAGCGATATGAAAATAAGGGTCTGCTCTGGGTGTTGGGGCAAAATGACACACTTTAGCAAAGTGATTGTATTTCGAACAGTTCTTGCATATTTTCCAATGGGCTGGGCAGTTTGAAGCCCTGAATTGTGTGAGCGAGCCCCACAGTTGCCCTGTARGGGCATGCCGGTGTCCATGCAGCTATCGACGTGGGAGGGCGTGCGAAGCACGTGATCGTTGTAGTGCCCCTGCTCGGGCTGAAGCTGCTGTGTGAGAATGGCTGGGGGCCGAGTGTATGCTGCAGAGCTGTCTGTTAGCATATTAGAGTGCTTCAACCTGGAGTGCTATTTTAATAGCTCCATCAAGTTGTAAATGATCCGATTCCAAAAGCAGTTTCTCTCTTGACTTTTCACATAACGTCCCTGATCCCTGATGATCTCGTCCTGAAGTGTCCTGTAGTTATAAGAGCTAGCCAAATCCCTCAGATTAGCCAGGTAGCTTTGAATGGACTCACCCGGGCGTTGGTGTCTTTTCCATGGACGGTAGCGTCGGAGGAGCACTCGCTCTTTCCCGGCGAAGTGGTGTCGTAGAAGGCTGACTGCAGCGGTGAATGTAGGAGCCGATCCAAGCGCTCTAAAAATCCTCTGTCCTTCTGTACTGAGGCAGTGACAGAGCAGTGCTGTCCTCTGCTTGTCGGAGATGGTAGAAAAGTCCCTAGCTTCGAGATAAGTGTTAAAACTTTCAAGCCAGTTATTCCACAGGACTAGAGGTTTGCCAGGCACGATGTGAAATGATGCTGGTGGTGGTAAGTTGAATTCAGCCCTCTTCGTCGCCAATGTTATATCTAACT
Source organism: Salvelinus sp. IW2-2015 (assembly GCF_002910315.2). Classification (NCBI taxonomy): domain Eukaryota; kingdom Metazoa; phylum Chordata; class Actinopteri; order Salmoniformes; family Salmonidae; genus Salvelinus; species Salvelinus sp. IW2-2015. The sequence goes on along the minus strand of NC_036854.1, from coordinate 51,316,254 downwards.
TAGCTGTCAAAGAATGCACATCTGCACAGTTTCACATTGTCGTTTAATGACATGTGCCACTCATTCTGACAACCCATTCATCCGTAAAGCAGCGCACTGTCGTAAACCATAACAGCGTACAGTACGACGAACAGCACGTCGTACCATACATAACAACTACACACTAGTGAGATATACTGTTAAGGAGAACTAAACATCCAAGGTTATACTACTCTTACTACTACTTCACTGCAAACGGGACCTAGCACAATGAAATGCAATTGCCTACACACGGTTCAGAGACCCACAGGTGATGAAGTCATAGAACCCCCCCATTCAGTCTGCAATCCCCATTCTGTTCGACCCATGTAACTCACGCTGTATTTTAAAAACTACACATTCTGAAAACATTTGACCTTTATTTATGTCAGTTAAGAACTAATTCTTATTTACAATGACAGCCTACCAGGGAACAGTGGGTTAACTGTCTTGTTCAGAACGACAGATTTGTACCTTGTCAGCTTGGGGATTCGAACCAGCAACTTTTCAGTTATTGGTTCAACGCTCTAACCACTAGGCTACCTGCCACCCCTAACAAGGCTAGACCAATGTAACATGACATAGACATAACATTGAGCCCAACACGGGGTCTGGGAAAAAAGTTCAACATTCACCTRCTGCAACCATTTCTATCAAGCCGTCTACGCATACAGTTTGAAGCATACGTTCGATAAATCCAACGTATTGTGAGGATCTGTGTTTATTGCACTATAACCCAATACTACATCACGTGATTGAATATTAGCAACTGTTGGCCTGGGCGCCTGGGTGTCTGTGTGTGTGTGCTGGAAGTAACATTTTGCCCCAGATAAGTGTGCTGAGAAGCTGTGGTTAACCTTGAGCGAGAACAGTATGCTTTCTATGCAGGTGCAAATAGCTCAAACAATGTTACAGAACTGTCTGACCTCAGTCTCTAGTGTGTGGGAGCGTAATCTACACAGCAACAGCGCCGGACAACAAGGAGCGCCAAGAGGCTGGGACCAGCCTGAGCGCCGGCGATGGGCTGAGCAAGTTTAAACCACGCTCAGCCTCTACTGTGATAGGCCAACAGACGGGTTGGAACTACGTCTATCACAGTATAAGAACAGCTGTTTACTTACATCCTGCCAGTTCTCTGTTCTGCCCTGCGAGGTGATACAGAGAACCCGTATATACGAAAATTGCATTTACCATTTATCGCTTGAGTTMAATAAAAATATTTAAAGTATATTCGGTGATTTTGTCCTGATACCAGATTTGAATTGACGCAAATCCCTAACAGTATGCACCACACCGAACGCACTGCAACTGCCTCTGCAACACAATGCTGCAAGACAAACGCAGCGTTTCATTGGAAATGATGTAATTCTGGTGTACCCGAAATGCTATGACACTGTTGGTGTCATCGAAGCGTAAGGTGAATACAATGCGGATACTTCCAGAGGCTACAAGCCCAACATTCATCAAAACACAGCTCCCCCACCAAAACCTGCCTGCTCTCTCAGCTCTGCATTAWATCAGTTTCTCAGAGTCCTGGGCAGAGGCTTGCAAGCAGGCACAMGTGTGAGCAATTAGTTCATGTCCCACAGCTTCACCAAAGTATCATTAGCTTTTAATAATACGTTTTCTTTTATCATATATTGAACTATAGTAGCCTACTATTGTTCGTTCAGTGAGGAGGATTAACTATCTTCCTCAAATGTTTTCATAATTTCAAATCAAGACAAATTGTATTTGTCACATACACAAGGTTAGCAGATGTTAATGCGAGTGGTGRGAAATGCTTGTGCTTCTAGTTCCGACCGTGCAGTAATATCTAACAAGTAATCTAACAATTTCACAACAACTACCTTATACACACAAGTGTAAAGGAATMAATAAGAGTATGTACATATAAATATATGGATGAGTGATGGCCGTGCGGCGTAGGCAAGATGCAGTAGATGGTATAGAGTACAGTATATACATATGAGATGAGTAATGTAGGGTATGTAAACCTTATATAAAGTGGCATTGTTTAAGGTGACTAGTGATACATTTATTACATCAAATMTTTTATTATTAAAGTGGCTAGAGATTGAGTCAGTATGTTGGCATCAGCCACTCAATGTTAGTGAAGGCTGTTTAACAGTCTGATGGCCTTGAGATAGAAGCTGTTTTTCAGTCTCTCTGTCCCAGCTTTGATGCACCTGTACTGACCTCACCTTCTGGATGATAGCGGGATGAACAGGCAGTGGCTTGGGTGGTTGTTGTCCTTTTCCTTTATCTTTTTGGCCTTCCTGTGACATCGGGTGGTGTAGGTGTCCTGGAAGGCAAGTAGTTGTCCCCCAGTGATGCGTTGTGCAGACATCACTACCCTCTGGAGAGCCTTATGGTTGTGGGCGGAGCAGTTGCCGTACCAGGCGGTGATACAGCCCGACAGGATGCTCTCGATTGTGCATCTGTAAAAGTTTGTGAGTGTTTTCGGTGACAAGCCAAATTTCTTCAGCCTCCTGAGGTCTGTGTGGGTGGACCATTTCAGTTTGTCCATGATGTATACGCCGAGGAACTTAAAACTTTCCACCTCTCCACTACTGTCCCCTCGATGTGGCTAGGGGGTGCTCCCTCTGTTGTTTCCTGAAGTCCACGATCATCTCTTTTGTTTTCTTGATGTTGAGTGTGAGGTTATTTTCCTGACACCACACTCTGAGGGCCTTCAGCTCCTCCCTGTAGGCCGTCTCGTCGTTGTTGGTAATCAATCCTGTAGTGTTGTCTGCAAACTTGATGATTGAGTTGGAGGCGTGCATGGCCACGCAGTCATGGGTGAACAGGGAGTACAGGAGAGGGCCAGTGTTGAGGATCATTGGGGTGGAGATGTTGTTTCCTACCCTCACCACCTGGGGGCGGTCCGTCAGAATGTCCAGGACCCAGTTACACAGTCCGGGGTCGAGACCCAGGGCTTAATTACGAGTTTGGAGGGTACTATGGTGTTAAATGCTGAGCTGTAATCGATGAACAGCATTCTTACATAGGTATTCCTCTTGTCCAGATGGGTTAGGGCAGTGTGCAGTGTGATTGCGATTGCGATTGCGATTGCATCGTCTGTGGACCTATTAGGGCGGTAAGCAAATTAGAGTGGGTCTAGGGTGTCAGGTAGGGAGGAGGTGATATGATCTTGACTAGTCTCTGAAAGCACCTCATGATGACAGATGTGAGTCGTTTAGCTCAGTTACCTTAGCTTCCTTGGGAACAGGAACAATGGTGGCCCTCTTGAAGCATGTGGGAACAGACTGGGATAGGGATTGATTGAATATGTCCGTAAACACACCAGTCAGCTGGTCTGCGCATGCTATGAGGATGCGGCTAGGGATGCCGTCTGGGCCGGCAGCCTTGCGAGGGTTAACACGTTTAAATGTTTTACTCACGTTGGCCGTGGTGAAGGAGGGCCCGCAGGTTTTGGTAGCGGGCCGTGTCAGTGGCACTGTATTGTCCTCAAAGCGAGCAAAGAAGTTGTTTAATTTGTCTGGGAGCAAGACATCGGTGTCCGCGACGGGGCTGGTTTTCTTTTTGTAATCTGTGATTGACTGTAGACCCTGCCACATACCTCTCGTGTCTGAGCCATTGAATTGTGACTCTACTTTGTCTCTATACTGACGCTTAGCTTGTTTGATCGCCTTGCAGAGGGAATAGCTACACTGTTTGTATTCGGRCATGTTTCCAGTCGCCTTGCCATGATTTAAAGCGGTGGTTCGTGCTTTCAGTTTTGCGTGAATGCTGCCATCAATCCACGGTTTCTGGTTGGGGAAGGTTTTAATAGCCACCGTGGGTACAACATCACGATCTGCAGATAATCGCCAAAAAGCCGACCAATATGTAAATTAGGGAGCACTTCTTGTGGGGAGTACTTTTCTCAGCTCAAACAGGAGTAATAGGTCTAGTTTGCCATTTTTATTTGGGGAGGTTCTTTGAGAAAGACAAATCAGGGGGTGCTGCAGCTAGAGGTTGGCACGGAGGTAAATATTCATTCCTGTAAGATCTTGTCCTGTCAAATGGTTTTCCGTACTGTCCTGATCCCGCAACAGTTCAATAACCCCAGGACCCGATAAAAATCACCCCTGTCCCATGCTCWTTATTACATGCAGAAATCAGAAATAACTTCCTCCTAGCTGCTCGTCTGTCTGTCCCCGCTCTGTAACGGCATCGCATTTTTGGAAACCAAGACTGTTCTCAGGGCAAGCCTTGTAAAATTGGCGTCTGGGACAATTTTTGCTAAGCCTATTCCTAATTAACCTATCCTGCCACGGTAATTATCCTAACATGCTACAAAAAATACACTACATTTTGCTAGTCAAAACCAGTAGATATGCCCTGAGAACAGTCTTGGTTTCCACTAATCGATACAGCCGCTCTGCGTGTGAGTAGCCAGAGCAACTGCGCCGTTTGGCTGCTGCTCAGCGCACCACYAGACAGTTGCTTGTACATAGCTGATAACAACCACAATATGAGATTTTGGCAATGATGGCAGCCCTTGTACTCGACTTACCAAGTTGCGGCTCACTTTTTGGAAGTGAACCACTCGATTTCGTCCCTACGTTATATCGGCATCAAACTTGTCACCCTCCCTAGGAGAGGCGGCGACCTCGACAATGTATTGTTAAATCGAGAGGCTGCCTGGATCTTTAATTTAAAGACCCTAGCTCCCTTCGGTCTCAACTTAGACTTTGATCTGAAGCCATTCTTGTGATTATTATGATTTTGCTATTCATTGTAAATGTTTGTAGGCCTATGTAGCCAAATTGTATCTATGATTGTATGCTATCATTCATGTTTTTTGTATGTTCTTTTTATATCTAAAAATTAACCAAACGATATCAGGCCACACCTGGCCATGATTACAGACACCTATGTGTGTCCGTTGACACTATATAAATGAGTGACCCGCAGTGTTTGTCATTATACCCTGATGAAGAKAGCTTGTCTGTCGAAATGTTGGATATTAGGTTATTCAATTACTGCATTTGAGCTCCTAGAATGTGCGGCTCTCCTTTTCTTTTTCAAGCCCTTGTACTTACCCAGAGTCGGGTGAACTCATGTTTTATTGTGTATGTCTCAGCGTGAATCTGAGGTAAAGTAGTGACTGGCCACAACTGGAGCACGGTGTGAGCTGACCAGAGAGGRGGCAGACTGAAAGGGGAGCAGGCCGAAGGGGGAGCAGAGCAAACTATATAAGGCCTACACACAATATTTTTTCATAAAATACTCCACACATTACCTATTTATACTACCCCCCCCCCCCCATGGGAGATGGGGGGGAATATAAATATGTAATGTGTGGAGTATACTCTCCCCCCAGTACTGCCCGTTCCTGTGGACTGTCGATCCTGTCCTGAACTTGGGGCGGCAGGTAGCCTAGTGGTTAGAGTGTTGGATTAGTAACCAAAAGGTTGCCAGATTGAATCCCTGAGCCGACAAGGTAAAAATCTGTCGTTCTGCCCCTGAACAAGGCAGTTAACCCACTGTTCCTAGGCCGTCATTGAAAAMAAGAGTTTGTTCTTAACTGACTTAACTGACTTGCCTAGTTAAATAAAGGTAAAAAAATAAATAAATAAACGTATTTCTAGAACTTCACTCCCATTCCTGCGGGACCCGCAAGACCCACGGGAGTCCTGTTCCTATGTCAACCTCTACCTGCAGCACCCTCAGCAACCCTACTTCCTGCGGTTATGCTTGGTAATTGAGTTGAGATGAATGATTTTACTAGTATTGAGACTCAATGGACAGCACGCTTGGCTCAGGACCAGCAGAGCTTTGACCAACGGGTTTGAATTCTTCTTGGGCATTTTGTCTCCTATGGTGCTAGATGAACCATGTACAACTGAGTAATATGAGTGAGTGTGTGTGGTTAGAGMGTCAAACGAGTGTTTAATTCAAGTTGGTCAAGATTCCCTGATTTACAGTTGGCTATAGATATACCTGGTGGTTTGCCAGGGCAGTGATGTGAGGTTGTTTGATATCTAAAGGGTTTTGGGGATGGATGAAGCCATARAGTTCTCCCCTGTCCAGTTAAATATGCACTCTTAGAAAAAAGGGTTCTTCGGCTGTCCCCATAGGAGAGAGAATTTTTGGTTCCAGGTAGAACCCTTTTGGGTTCCATGTAGAACCATCTGTGAAAAGGGTTCTAAATGGAACCCAAAAGGGTTCTACATTGAACCAAAAAGGGTTCTCTGAAGGGACAGCTGAAGAACCATTTTAGTTTCTAGATATTCTAGTTGTGTAGAGAATGTCAGAGATCCACTGCCTTAAAATCACCATGGTGATATGAATGAGATGCATTCGCCAAAGGGTATCATCAGGAGCCCAATTCAAATGTCCAACCCTGGTCTTCCCAGCAGTGAACCCTTATTATAACTTTATATAGTGTACTAAACCTTTTTATCTCAATCAAAGGGTCTGTGCCCAATTTTCATGATATTTTTGAAGAAAAAGTGTTCTAGCATAAGGTAACAAGAGCAGACTAATAAATAGGGTAAAATTGGTGTTCAAATCTGAATTTATTTTTACCAGAGAAAGCAGCATACTAACAACACACGTTCAGAGATTATCGTGCAATAGACAGAAATAACTTAGGTGAAATTTGTGACAAACACACGATTTTCTTCATAACACATTCCAATTTGTTGTGGCTAACGTAAGTTATTTTTAAATTATGGTTCAAATGCAAAAAAACAATGCAATGTGCAATTTGCCACCATTGTTCTTACTTAAACAAGGTCCGAGGAATCTAAATGGGGAACTGGTGTAAGATTATTTCTAGACATACAGTACCAGTCAAAAGTTTGGACAGACCTACTCATTCAAGGGTTTTCTTAATTTTTAAAACTATTTTCTACATTTTAGAATAATAGTGAAGACATCAAAACTATGAAATAACACATATGGAATCATGTAGTAACCAAAAAAAGTGTTAAATAAATCAAAATATATTTTGTATTTGAGATTCTTCAAACTAGCCAACCTTTGCATTGATGACAGCTTTGCACACTCTGGGGGCTGTGCTGGTCATGACACCTTAACACTGGGTCGTAAATTTAAGCAGGAGGGAACTTTCCCTCTCTGTCTTTTAGTATCCACCAAAGGAATGCTTTGTCTAGATAGATTGTGGCCCCCWTAAAACCTCTAACGTCAAAAGATTGGACATTGGAACATTAATTTCTGACATCCAAATGTTGAGAATGGTCCGGGGGGTCTAAAGAATAATCCTGTCACGTTGTTTATTATTTTGTGATGTCATTAAGGATGGTATGACAAAGTAACTGTAACTCTGAAAGTGTACGTGTCCTATGTATCAAGTTTATATCTAAATGTGGTATAAAATATATGATTAAATATGAGAATACTTTTGTGAAGATAGCAATGTGATTTTAGCCTTCTAAATMAGATAATTGTTTTTCATATTAACTTGTGCTCAGTCAGTAGCCACGCCCAAGTAAGCTCAGAATTCGTGTCAGCATGACGGAACGCCCCTTTAGCCAGAGTGCTTAAAAGGACTCGCTAAAAATTAACATACAGACCAAAACATGCCGGGTTGCTGCTGGCGTGTAAAGTGGTCGGGAGCTGAACCRTGAATAATCAACCATTGAGACCAAGCAGATGGACGGAGTAAACCGGACGTCACGAATYGTTAAAACTRCAAGACCAAAAAGACGTGAGGCCGTGGTCCACACGTTGAAATGGTTAGAAACTTTGTACTGAGACCAGACAGCGGGGAGTGGTGGCTACACGGCTGAAAATMGTGAAACTCGCAATCTCTACAGAGGAAGATAACCTCACCTAGGAGACCAGAAACATTCASAGCCTGCAGCTATGCATGTAGAAAGTGGTCCTAGAACTTTGGCTAAAGACACGAGGGGGGAAGGAAGTCAATCCCCCTGATACAATGTTGGTACGTCTGAAGTATCCATTCCAACAAACATTCCAAGAKCAGAGAATCTCTACAAATAAGGACATTGTGACCTTTGGTGGACAACCAGAGCCTTACATCAAGCCACTACCCATAGACAGATCAATTGGTTTCAACAGAGAGACGACAGAGAAAGACATCTACGCGTGAATATATATTGCATTTCTAATCCAAATGAGCGGTGGTTAGGGTGATAAGTATTCTGGTTAATATGAGCGTAGTTTCCAAATGTATGTACGATAAGTTCACTCTCTTTGTCTCTCCCTCTCTTTATTTTCCCCCAGCTCCTTTCCATTGTGTAACAAGCCTTCATATCGTGTCAGTCCACTAGGGACTTTTATCTCATGTAAGTGTGTATGGTATTCTGTGTTATTATTTAGTTAGTTAATAAATATATGATGAAATGAATGTGTAGTACTGAATATTCAAAAGGGCTAGGATTCTTGCGGATCCACAGATTATGTGACGTTCAGAATGAGACTGATGAGGTAATAATGAATAATTGACTGTTAAMAGATATCTGTATATCTTTAGAGTTTAAGTTGGGAGATAGTAACTGATTAAACAACTTTTCCCGTGGTGCACCAAATTCCTAATGAGTTAATTGTTACATGATTTTTTAAATCGAGTAACAATTAAACAGTTTGATTCGATAAATAACAGTCATCAGATTAATGATAGTCACTTCACGACAGTGTGTCCACACTTTTGACRGGTACTGTATATTGACAGTATCAGAGAAGAGAGCGTATGTCATTGAGGGGTTGGTCTTTATTTACTGTGGATAACAGTAATTAGAGGACTCAAACCTGAACCTCTGGAGCATGTAGGTTAGTGTCTATGTTTAATCAAAAATCTTCTTGCTAATGATCAATTAGCCTCCAAAATTAGTCAGTTAATTCATTTTGAAACAGTTAATGAAAGGGGAAGTTTGTACATGCAGGGATGGATGCGTGCTGATTTAGAAGGGGCYGATGTAATGTAACCCACATCATTTCTACTTGCCTAGAAAAGGTTAATAGCACTAGGATGATGTATTCTCAGATTCCTACTGAGGGCGCACTCACACAACATTTTCAGGTCTCCAGTTCTCTAATGCTCTCCCTTGGTAGCCTGGTGACTAACGAAGCTGTGTCATGGTGGAGCCGGAATGGAAGGTGTGTAGAGGGGTCGCAACTCATGTGTCTGTCCAATCAGCTGCTTCTCACAATTTATAAGCAGGTGCAGGTTTTAGACACATGAAGAAATGTGTCATGCTTCGTTATACAACWTTTTATGGGTGTGTGTTGCACACTAATTCATTGCTAATTAGTGGAATTAGGATTATTKATATTTTGACAATTTCCCCAAGTCATGAACCGAGGGACATCATCCAAACACCTCTGACTAAAGTCCCTGAAAGCCKGCATACACTATGTCTCTGTCCCAAATGMCACCCTAATTTGTGCACTATTTTTGAACAGAGCCCTATGGACCCTTGTCAAAAGTAATGCACTAGATAGAGAATATTGTGACATTTTSTACCTGTTCATTCTCACATCAGGGGAGAGTGACAGCTGTGAGAATATAATATTGACCACTGGCAGACATATGGAAGTTATTTAAGCCTTTTTGGTTCCAGGTAGAACTCTTTTAGGTTCCATGTAGAACCCTCTGTGGAAAGGGTTATACATGGAACCCAAAACGGTTCTACCTGGAACCAAAAAGGGTTTTCAAAGGGTTCTCCTGTGGAGACAGCCGAATAACACTTTTTGGTTCTAGATAGSACCATTTTTTCTAAGAGTGTAAGGCTCAGTTGATTAATAGTGTAGCCAAGGTTTTCACCTCCCAGTAGATTCTACCTACAGAGTTGGTGCCTGTTTGCACTTCTCTTATCTCTCAAGTTCTTATTTTTTTGATTTGCAGTATAAAAATAGGGGCATGATTGCTGCTGTGTATAGTACTATGCAATAAATTGAGCAGCGTTCCAGGCAGCTTTCCCTTGATCAGAGAGTAAAAGTGCCAGAGGAGAATGGTGGGCCACTCCTATAGCTATCATCTGCAGGTGTGAAGATGAATCAACCCGCTCAAATGATGTGCTCACTCAGCCTGCCATGAATAACTGGTCAGCCTGCCATGAATAACTTTTTAGTGCACTACGTTTAAACTGGGCCCATAGGGCTTTGATGAAAAGTTTGTGTATTATACTGTGCCATTTGGGACTCATACTAGGAGTTAGTTGGGCAAGGAATACCATCTCTGAAGCAAACGGAATGGAAATGTAATGGGAACTCACTCTCTCTTCCATTTGAATAGATTCAAATTAACAGGATGTCTAATAGCAGCTGGATGGAAAGAATCTATTATGAAGACAAATGAAGAGTCAACAGGACTTGCATGTGGTTTGTTTTCCCCTTCTCTTAGTGTGGTCTTCTTGGCGCCCCTAAATATGCATTTTTCTGTGATTTGTTGTGTAATTGGTGCACCAGACACAGTAATTGGTTTTCTTGCATCTGCTGAATGGAAATATTGTTTAACCCATGTGTTTGTCTGTACAGGTGTGCGTTATGTTGTGAGTTCTCTCTTGTAGGTATGATTTGGAAGTTSCATGTATCAATGTGTGTATGTTGTAGCCAGTCCTACCTGTTTTATGTCTCTCTTGTATGTGCTTGTTTGGATTTGASTTCACTTTTGTYTGCCGGCTGTATATACTATTGTGCACTTGTATTCATGTGATTGTTGTCTATGGACTCCCCACTATCTAACTGGCAAGGCATTCGAGAGAATGTCTGCATGCCGAACGGCAGCCTATTCCCTATATAGTTTAGGGAATATGGTTTCATTTGGACGCAACCGATGTCAGGAACAGAGGTCAAATTGGCTGTCCTAACATCCTTACCAGACTGGTTGCAAATTAGAACAAAATTCAATCATATCTAGGTTTTTAATGTGAACCAGACACTGGGAAAAGCAGATTGGTGTCATGACAAATGGGTGCAGTGGTTCCACCAGCCCTAGGGACCAACATTAGATGTATTTTTGATTTAAGTCACTTACCATGGTGCCGCAGGTTGACCTCTCTCTTGCCTGTGAAGGGGAATTGATTCCCATTACAAATTTATAACCTGGAAAAGAGAGGGAGGAAGAGAGAGGAAGGGGAAAGACGTATCTTGACTTAAATCCCAGAGGTTGGCCTAACGAGAGAGAATGTGGAGGAAACCTGTGTTGTGGCCTAATCCGCTGTTGATTTCATCAATTGCTTCACCTCAAAGTTTCTATTTTGAATCGACAGAAGAATACACTTGAAAGCACCTTTATGAATAGTAAACTGTGTCATCAGATTCATCTCTGCAGTGCAGATGCATTGGAGGAGAATGAAGGTAACCAACCGCCGTATCTATGCCAACCCTTCTGGACAGAATGCCTTGAAGWTAACAGCCACTATACGTTTTTGTGTAGAAGATCAAATAATGAACATGATATAGTTTCCGCAAATATGAACACTGAATGCGTGTGAGAAAATGTATCCATTGATATAGTCTAACTTACTTTGCATGCAAATMAGCTCTTTGGCTTGTTAGGGGTGGCAGGTAATGACTCTCCCTGATGATATCAATGAATTATGCTTAAATGAGTCACTTCCGCTACACCGTGTTGCCATTCTGAGTTTCTTTCTGGAAAAGAGACAAAGAAGTATGATGCCACGCTGTTTTGCTGTCATWGGTATTCTCTGAAAATGGCCAAAGATTGATTTCATCCCGCAATTCCATTAGTTATCCTACCAATGGTTTTTATTCATAACTAGACAGATGCATGTCGCATGTCCAAGAATGTACTGCAGTCCTGACATTCAAATGTCATTGTCCGTGTTATAGTCTAATACTGATCCAGTCCAGAGTATCATAAGAGGCTAACCCAGTCTACAACCTATATTTTACCTCTTTAAAAGGGTGAATCTGGAATTCAAACAACAACAAAGTGCAAGAATGGTTGTGCCAATCCCAGATGGCCTCCTTAATTGGCTGACAATTAGGCTTAATCATGTCTGAGTGGGTATGGGCTAGTTAAGGATCTGTAATACAATGGGGGATGAGAGATTTCGACCAGACACGACGAGATAATGAAAGAACATTAACGGGCGGATGTTAAACTGGCCAGGGTATATTGCTGCTAATACAGATCAAATAGACCCATGATATCTCTCATGCTTCCCAAATGGCACCCTATTCCCTATGTAGTGCACTACTTTTGCACAGAGCTCTAGTCAAAGGTAGTTGACTAAATAGAGGAATATGGTGCCATTTGGGATGCTCTCTTTGCCTTGATCCATTTCTCCCTGGTCTAAATTCTATCGAGCTGTTGATCGTCCCTCTTGTCCCCTCTMGTAGCGGCTTGCCACGTACACCTGAATGATATCCTTTCGTTATTGATTCATGTGAAATGAAATTATGTTTGAACATACATTTGTAAACTGCGAYTGGGCCTGTCAGACAGAACTAATGGTCCTCGTGTTTGTAGTTCATATGTCCATGCAGAGATCATCGCTATCCTGTGTTGTGTTACAAAGCCCTTTGAATTATAATTGGTTTGTGTTCAATTTCCTTACCTGGACCCCACAATGTAAAGAGTACTCTCTTAAATATGAGCAATGCGCCAGCCGTCTTCAATTGCATTGACAGTGCAATGAATACAAATACATCCTGTGCAAATGACTATGTTGAGAGGGATATGTTTGATTACTTACATTCTGTAATACTTTTATTACAGCCTCGGGGATAAACATTTTTATTCCCCGGACTCAGGTACACACACATACACACAAATACATACACACACACACACACATACACACACACACACACACACACACACACACACACACACACACACACACACACACACACACACACACACACGCCATTGAGTAACACCAGCTAGAGCACACGTTCACAGTCAATCTAAGTAAACTGTGATTCGTGAAGCACTACCTTCTGTGCCTGCTGGCCTGTTCTCTGCTGTCTCTGTGTGTGGCCAGGAGACTTTATGGATGGTGTGTCCCCAAAGACTGGTTGTGTGACTTTGGTGATGACTGCAGGGATGGCATCGACAAGAGAGACTGTGAGTACACAGCCAGTGTATTCCCCTTACGGAAACACCACATGAATTTCACGTGAAATAAATGTGACAACATAGGGATGCAACATTTCTACATGTCATTCCATGAAACCACACGTGACAAAATTGGAAAGATTTCACATGCAAACTGCAAATTCAATTTGTACGTGAATGTTTTCACATGTGAAAATGCAATTCCACATGTGAAAGTTAGATTTTCATATGTCAACGTTTTTTTTACGTGAGAGTGCAAATTACATTTTAGCATGGACGTTTTTGCCATGTGAAAATCCAATTCCACATGAGACTTAAACTAAAAAAAAAAAAATTCACATGTGAGGAGAATAAAAATATGTTATTCTCCTCACATGTGAAAAGGTGGTGTTATGTGAACTCTAAATTGAATACATGTGAACATTTATTTTCACGTGAACATTTCAGCTCAATGTGAAAACAGCTATTTCCAGATGTAAAATGTAAGGGAAGTAATGAACTGTTATGGGCGTTTTAAGGTAAGCGGTATGCTGTTCAGCTAAAATATTGTAAAAATCTTTAATGAATGACAATATGARTTCATATTCTCATATTCTTTTCAATATGACCACACCTGGGATTGAACTCACAACCTCTGTATTTGGGATACCCTGACCATTCTGCCGCGCCACAAAGTTTGTCGAATTTTTAGATGTCCCATACAGATTCATACAGACATCTCTGCACCCAGCAAAAGAGTGCCATCTGCACTGCTATTTTAGTTATCAGTTAATCTGACTATTCTCTRATCATTGATTTCATTTACTTATTTCAGCAATTTGAGGGTTTACTGTATGCTAGGTTTACTGTATGCTGTAGTTGGTGGGATTTAAGTGGTTGGAAATCACGCTCATTCCTCATGGAGCGGTGCTTGCGCGGTGCACTGTCGCTTCATTAAAATCTAATTTAATTAACCAACACCCATCTATTTTTGTGACTACCCGGCTATAGCCTACAAAGAAATACATTGTGAAGCATATGTGAGTGCGACCAAATAGGCTGGTAGGTGTCACGTATAATCCCTCTCTGGCCTCTAGGTCACCAGGCTGCTTGTTATGGCGCACGCCAGTCTCCATCGTTACGTGCACCAGCACGTCATCAAACTCACCTGGACTCCGTCACCTCCCTGATTACCTTCCCTATATATGTCACTCCCTTTGGTTCCTTCCCTAGGCGTTATTGTTTCTGTTTCAGTTTCCTGTCTGTGCGTTGTATTATGTTTCATTTATTTATTAAATGATTCACTCCCTGAACTTGCTTCCCGACACCCAGCACAAACGTTACAGAATGACACCTCACCTAAGGGAAGCATCAGGGAGTGTTGTTTTGTTTTTGTGTTGGGAGGGGATGTCCGGGTGGCAGTATTGGAGCTACCGGGGAGTCCTCAGCCTCGTCAGGCTCTCACGCTTCAGCTGGCTAGTCMGGCTCTCACGCTTCAGCCGGTTTGTTGGACTCTCACGCATCAGCTGMCTCGTCGAGCTCCTACGCCTCGGCCGGCTCTTCAGGCRCTCACGCCTCAGCCGGTTCGTCTGGTTTCCGTGCCTCGGCGAAGGTGACCGGTCCGCTCCTGATCCCCGGGATCGCCCCTGTTGTCGGCGTCCTGCGGCTGGAGGTGCGTTTGTGTTTTATATTATGTTTCACTTATTTATTAAATAATTCACTCCCTGAACTTTCTTCCCGACTCCCAGCGCATACGTTACAGTAGGGACATAAAGGGCTCAGCATTTAAACAATATTTTGTTGTATTAAAGTCTATAAATTGGGGTCACTTAGAAATGTTTGTGTTTTTGAAAGAAAAGCACATTTTGTCCATTGAAATAACATAAAATTGATCAGAAATACAGTATAGACATTGTTAATGAGGACAAGGACAAGCAAGAGGACAAGCACATTAGTGTGTAGTTTGAGAAGCAGACGCCTCAAGTCCTCAACTGGCAATCATTAAATAGTACCCGCAAAACACCAGTCTCAACGTCAACAGTGAAGAGGCGACTCCGGAATGCTGGCCTTCTAGGCAGAGATCCTCTGTCCAGTGTCTGTTCTTTTGCCCATCTTAATCGTTTCTTTTTATTGGCCAGTCTGAGATATGGCTTTTTCTTTGCAACTCTGCCTAGAAATGCCAGCATCCCGGAGTCGCCTCTTCACTGTTGACGTTGAGACTGGTGTTTTGCGGGTACTACTTAATGATAAAACAAGGACATTTCTTAGAATTAAATACAAGTTAAACAAAAAATGACTTCATTTTTAGCTGAATTAATTTTTAGGAACACGAGTTTGGTCAGTCTGTGGCTTCAGGCTCATGTAAATGGTTCCTGGATAGCTGGCCAGAGGCGGAGAATACCCACTCCACACTTGCAGAGCCACTGGGGATGCTAAACACCCTTTCGGCCACTATTGCCAGGTTGGGCAGAGATGCAGAGTTATTAATTTTTTTACAGAGGCCTAAAGGTTTAGGCAAAATAACCCAATCAACACGGAAAGCTCCTTGAACGTGGGAATATTCCAGGCCTATTGTATAGATAATATAACAAAAATGAACAAAACATTTAAGAGATCAGATTTTTTTGTTTATACAGTTGAAGTCGGAAGTTTACATASACTTAGTTTGGAGTCGTTAACTTGTTTTTCAACCACTCCACACATTTCTTGTTAACAAACTATATTTTTGGCAAGTCCGATAGGACCTCTASTTTGTGCATGACCAAGTAATTTTTCCAACAATTGTTTACAGACAGATTATTTCACTTATAATTCACTGTATCACAATTCCAGTGGGTCGGAAGTTTACATACACTAAGTTGACTGTGCCTTTAAACAGCTTGGAAAATTCCAGAAAATTATGTCATGTCTTTAGAAGCTGCTGATAGGCTAATTGACATCATTTGAGTCAATTGGAGGTGTACCTGTGGATGTATTTCAAGGCCTACCTTCAAACTCAGTGCKTCTTTSCTTGACATCATGGGAAAATCAAAAGKAATCAGCCAAGARCTCAGAAAAAAATTGTAGACCTCAACAAGTKTGGTTCATCCTTGGGAGCAATTTCCAAATGCCTGAAGGTACCARGTTCATCTGTACWAACAATAGTACACAAGTATAACCACCATGGGACCACGCAGCTGTCATACCACTCAGGAAGGAGACACGTTCTGTCTCCTAGAGATGAACGTACTTTGGTACAAAAAGTGCAAATCAATTCCAGAACAAAAGCAAAGGACCTTGTGAAGCTGCTGGAGGAAACGGGTACAAAAGTATCTATATCCACAGTAAAACAAGTCCTATATCGACATAACCTGACAGGCCGCTCAGCAAGGAAGAAGRCACTGCTCCAAAACCGCCATAAAAAGCCAGACTATGGTTTACTACTGCACATGGGGGACAAAGATTGTACTTTTTGAAGAAATGTTCTCTGGTCTGATGAAACAAAAATAGAACTGTTCAGCCATAATGACCATTGTTATGTTTGGAGGAAAAAGGGGGAGGCTTGCAAGCCGAAGAACACCATCCCAACTGTGACGCACGGGGGTGGCAGCATCATGTTGTGGGGGTGCTTTGCTGCAGGAGGGGCTGGTGCACTTCACAAAATAGATGGCATCATGAGGTGGGAAAATGATGTGGATATTTTGAAGCAACATCTCAAGACATCAGTTAGGAAGTTAAAACTTGGTCGCAAATGCGTCTTCAATGTACAATGACCCCAAGCATACTTCCGAAGTTGTGGCAAAATGGCTTAAGGACAACAAAGTCAAGATATTGGAGTGGCCATCACAAAGCCCTGACCTCAATCCCATAGAAAATTTGAGGGCAGAACTGAAAAAGCATGTGTGAGAAAGGAGGCCTACAAACCTGACTCAATTACATCAGCTCTGCCAGGAGGAATTGGCCAAAATTCACCCAACTTATTGTGGGAAGCTTGTGGAAGGCTACCTGAAAAGTTTGACCCAAGTTAAACAATTTAAAGGCAACGCTACCAAATACTAATAGTGTATGTAAACTTCTGACCCACTGGAAATGTTATGAAAGAAATACAAGCTGAAATAAATAATTCTCTCTACTATTATTCTGACATTTCACATTAAAATAAAGTGGTGATCCTAACTGACCWAAGACAGGGAATTTTGTACTAGGATTAAATGTCAGGAATTGTGAAACTGAGTTTAAATGTATTTGGCTAAGGTGTGTGTAAACCCACCACAGGGATTCCCTAGGGCACAATGAGCCAAGTATACCCCCCTGGCCAAACCCTCCCCTGACCCAGACAACGCTGGGAGAATTGTGTGCCGCCCCTATGGGACTCCGAGTCCTGACCGGTTGTGACACATCCTGGGCTCGAACCCAGGTCTGTAGTGACACCTCAAGCACTGCGATGCAGTGCTTTAGAACGCTGTGCCACTCGCGAGGCCCCAATTATTCKGTTTTATTGTTACTCCTGAATCACTATGATAAATATAGTGTTTCTTTAGCGTACTTTTAACTAACTGATATTTACTTTGAAGTCCAAAGTGTAGGAATCCAAGTGTAATCAGTCACTGACACAAACATGGTGGCATAGCAGGAAGCTCAGAATGCTGTCAATCAAGCGGTTGTGAGTTTAAATCCCAGGTGAGGACATGTTGAATAATAAATATTTAAGTTGKAGAGACTAACAACCCATTTTTGTTTGCAGGACATCACCTGTGAAACTTCATGTGAAATATCATCACATGAGAAGMGTTCCATTTWAGGTGTTTTWTTCTGTAAGGGTCTTAATCGTCTGTCCTTTGCTGATTACAGAATAATCTGTCTCGATTATTGACCTATGATGGGATGTCGCTATGTGAATTTGGAATAGTGTGAATAGATAAGTTAGATTTTAGCTTCAGTCATTTATAGTTGTTGTATGCATTAATAACGTTGTAGTATGCGCTCAAGTAGCCTCCACCTTTGAGTGTACATAAATAAGAGATACTCTAAGTGCACAGCACTGTCATTACTGTCCTATCTACCGAACACACTTCAAACTGAAACTAAGCATATTGAAAATCAGACTGTTCGGTTTGCCTGATTTTTGATCTAATTTGAGTACTGCAGAAGAGAACATGGCTCTCGGTCAAAAATATTATATTGACCATATATTGTGTTCCCTACAGGTTATAGAAGTGCTGAAACACCAGCCTAACCTACCTAATGGCTATGGAACATTTCTCCAGTAGGTTTCCTCCCCTTCTATGTCAAATATACTACAGTAACATCTGCAAAAACACTACAGTAAATACTACTGAATACTACAGTCTGTAAGAAACACTATAGTAAGTACTACATTATAGTACAGTATGTAAAAACACTACAGTAAATACTACCGTATACTGGAGTCCATAAAAACACTTCAGTAATTACTAAAGTATATACTACAGTTTTCTTTTGCTACAGTATTTATACAATAGTTAAGTGTTAATACTACAGTCTACTATAGTGAATACTACAGTAAAGTCAGCAAAAACACTACAGTGAATACTATTGTATTTTGGCCATAGTCTACTGAGTTAAACGTTCTTTATGATGTCTACAACCTACCGTGGAACCKTATTTAATGCTCCTCAAGGGCTCAAAAAATGTCATCCTCGTGTTAAATGCACATTCAGGCAGAGCCCCAATTATAGTGCACTATTTTTGACCACAGCCCTATGGGCTATCTAGTACACTAGACGGGGGATAGGGTTCCATTTGGGACGCAGCTCACAGGTTCTGGGTACACTAGGTGTGGCTTCAAGCAGGGGTTCTGTGACCTGTTACCCAGCGCTGACACTCAGGATGGACCAGAGGAACAGGATWCAAGACCACCGGACTCAAACAAGACTACGCCAACAACCAATCAGGTACCGCAATGATGAGTTCAGAATCTAAGAACCTACTTTGGTCAATTATATGGGGTGTCATTGAACATGATGCACATATTTGCCTAGTCAAAATACACAAGCGCTCAAGAACATTGGACATTTGATAAGATTCTGTCTCGTTTTTTACTATATTTTTCTACCTTTCTCTCCCACCTCCAGCTCATTACCTGTCTCTGTTGCCTGTGTGAGGAGAGACAGGACTCTTCAAGTAAGCCTGGGCTATGTTCCTCCCCTAAAAGACGTGCTGGGTAAAACAAAACCTTTGATTGAATACTCTGGTCATAACACTGTCAATCCTGCCATTATCCAAGATCCAAGATGGCGTAGCAGTCAGACGTCTTTTGTCCTCATCTTGTCATGTCCCGTGTATATATCTTCTTTTTTTTTTTTTTACATATAATTTTACATTTTTCTTAACCTCAACTTCAATTAAAAGAAACAACAGTTTCAAACCTTGAGTGTTACCGTACATAAATACATCCATTGTACGAGTATTGTCAGTAATGGAACTGTACTGTGTAGTCCGCCAGCTTTACACTCCAGACACATGGTGCATCATGACCTTTTTCTTATAGGCCTTGTTTGTTTTATGGTAGAATCTAGGCCTGTATTTGACGTTATTCCCTTTTAACGGGTTCTGGTGATGTAGAGGTTAATCTAGGCCCTGCAGTGCCTAGCTCCACTCCCATTCCCCAGGCGCTCTCATTTGTTGACTTCTGTAACCGTAAAAGCCTTGGTTTCATGCATGTTAACATTAGAATGTTTATTCACTGCTATAGCACACTCTGCTAACCCGGATGTCCTAGCCGTGTCTGAATCCTGGCTTAGGTTAGACCACCAAAAACCCTGAATTTCCATCCCTAACTAACATTTTCCTACAAGATAGAACTGCCAAAGGGGCGGAGTAGCCTGCAGAGTTTCTGTCTTACT
>NC_036854.1:51290072-51294483 GCF_002910315.2 Salvelinus sp. IW2-2015 | reverse complement strand
CTTCTTTGGACACTGTGTTAACTCGTCTGGAGGTTAGTTTCAATACAACTCTCCTTCCGTGGCCTCCAACTGCTCTTAAATGCATGTACAACTAAATGCATGCTCTTCACCGATCGCTGCCACCCGTCCAGCATCACTAACTCTGGACGGTTTCTGGACTTAGAATATGTGGACAACTATAAATACCTAGGTGTTGGTTAGACTGTAAACTCTCCTTCCAGACTCACATTAAGCATCTCCAATCCAAAATAAATCTAGAATAGCTTCCTATTTCACAACAGAAAGCTTCCTTCACTTATGCTGCCTAACATACCCTTGTACAACTGACCATCCTACCGATCCTTGACTTCGGCGATGTCATTTACAAAATAGCCCCCAACACTCTACTCAGAAAATTGGATGCAGTCTCACAGTGCCATCTGTTTTGTCACCAAAGCCCATATACACCCACCACTGTGACCTGTATGCTCTCATTGGCTGGCCCTCGCTTCATATTCGTCGCCAAACCCACTGCCTCCAGGTCATCTATAAGTCTTTGCTAGGTAAGCCCCACCTTATTTCAGCCTCACTGTCACCATAGCAGCACGCACTCCAGCAGGTATATTTTCACTGGTCACCCCCAAGCCAATTCCTCCTTCGGCTGCCTTTCCTTCCAGTTCTCTGCTGCCAATGACTGGAACGAACTGCAAAAATCACTGGAGCTGGAGTCTCATATTCCCTCACTAGCTTTAGGCACCAGCTGTCAGATCAGCTCACAGATCACTACACCTGTACATAGCCCCATCTGTAAACGCCATCCAACTACCTCCATCCCAATACTTGTTATTTTTTTTATTTGCTCCTTTGCACCCCAGTATCTCTACTTGTACACTCATCTCCTGCAGATCTATTCACTCCAGTGTCCAGTGTTTAATTGCTATATTGTAATTATTTCACCACTATGGCCTATTTATTGCCTTGTGTAAATAGACTTTCTATGGTATTATTGACTGAATGTTTGTTTATTCCATGTGTAACTCTGTATTGTTTGTGTCGCACTGCTTTGCTTTATCTTGGCCAGGTCYCAGTTGTAAATGAGACCTTGTTCTCAACCAGCCTACCTGGTTAAATAAAGGTGAAATAAAAAAAATTGTTGGACAAACTGGCTAGCAACCTGTCACTGACATTCCATGTCTCCTCCCCTCTATGGGTGACCTATTACCATGTGGGGGCAGTGAGTGGGTCTGTACAGGTCCTAAATAGAAAATACCCAGGATGTGGAACAAGTCAGAACCACAGACACACACATGGCTACGGACATTGATACCTTTCACCAGTGCTCACCAATTCCAGGTCAARATCAACCTTCAGTATTCACCTGGCATTCACAATCCCAAACCACACGCTTAATGAATGTACAGTTTGGTAGGTTATACATGCAGCCATCCAAGGTATTGCAGACATCACAGATCAACAGCTAACTATCTCATCTCTGTTTGTTGTTTTTGGCATGCATGGTCATTATTGACCGATGAGGCATATAAAGCTGTCAGGTTTAGCGTGTAGCAAAACAGAGATACATACTTAATGGGCAGGATGAGCCTCTTAGAGGGTTCTGACCAAACTGGACGCTACTCTAGCCATCTCTACTCTACTGAAACCTGCTGCTGTTCTACAGATACAGGCCGGGTCTCATCATCCGGCCATCTGCTACTGGGCCTATGCTCTACATCCCACAAAATGGCTGAAGAATTCATGCAAAAGAGGTCAACTCTGCATGTATGCTGACATTTAGTATTCACTTTGAGACACAAACAAATACATTTTCTTCCTCATTACATGTCAGAAGATCAGTTTGATAAGATGGGAGCTTTGTATTGACGCAGTGACTTGGAATGGAATCTGTCCAATGATCTGTCCATCAAAATGAGGTTTATATGCATCAGTTTAGTCTCTTGTTGACAGAATAATGAAATGTTGAGTCATAGCATATGCTGGTCAGGGTATGTCACAAGCCACTGAGTCATACAGTCATAAATCAGTCCTAATCACATTAGTTGTAAACTCCAGAGTGGAAAATATAGCCTGTGGACCAGAACAGCTGAGYCATTAGCCATGACAGAGACCAAAGAGGTTTGGTCAGATGGATACAGTCCTAGGATGCCTCAACTAAGTGCACTATTAACCAAACACACATGCACGCACACACACATCCTAGGGCATTGTTTCCCAACCCTGGTCCTAGCGTACCCCCTACAGTACACATTTTCATTGTAGCCCTGGACAAAACACACCTCATTCAACTCATTGAGGGCTTGAGGATTAGTTGACAAGTTGAATCAGGTGTGCTTGGCCAGGGCTACAATGAAAATGTGTACTGTTGGGGGTACGCTAGGACCAGGGTTGGGAAACACTGGACTAGAGGAGCTCTCTGGTGACAGTAACCCCTCTGAGGCCCTGGTCATAGATGACATCGCCTTCCGTGATGGCTGTCRCTTGTAAGGTCTTCCTCCATACCACCTCACTGTACACGCAGATGTCAAGCCATGGCAATGGTTAAAAAAATGAGAATCAGAGCTACACAGTAAAGAAGTGGGGATATAGTTGTCAATGAAATTCAAATATCAAATCACATAAACAATACACCCACAATCCTGTTCTGTGTCTTGGTATTCTGAAGAGGCAGGTGGCCAGGACTTGATCAGTCACTTATAACTCAAAATGGTGGCAATGTTTGGTTGTCTTTTCTCGTATACTTGCTGTGCCTGGCCCCACTCGGAGGCCCTCTTAATCATGTGACAGTGTGAGCACACCATCTTAATTTATGGCTGTTTGTGTGATGCAGTGAACAAGAGTGCAATGTGGCSATGTCAAGTCATAATTCTGTGCCATGATGTGTGTGTTTTATGTGCTGGACATGGATTTGTGAATGATAGCARTGAATGTGAGAGGCCCAAGAGCTGCACATCGTTAGAGTGCTTTTAAGTTTTAATGTCACATGCACAAGTAAAGTGAAATGCCTTTCTTGCAAACTCACAACCCAACAATGCAATAATCAATTACAATGTATTACTAGAAAAAAAGACACTCTAGAAAGAATATGAAATACAAGGTAGCCTTCCACAAGCTTGGCCCATTCCTCCTGACAGAGCTGGTGTAACTGAGTCAGGTTTGTAGGCCTCCTTGCTCGCACATGCTTTTTCAGTTCTGCCCACAAATGTTCTATAGGATTGAGGTCAGGGCTTTGTGATGGCCACTCCAATACCTTGACTTTGTTGCCATTTTGCCACAACTTTGGAAGTATGCTTGGGGTCATTGTACATTTGGAAGACCCATTTGCGATCAAGCTTTAACTTCCTGACTGATGTCTTGATGTTGTCTACCTTTTCTATGGCGGTTTTGGAGCAGTGGCTTCTTCCTTGCTGAGCGGCCTTTCAGGTTATGTTGATTATAGGACTCATTTTACTGTGGATATAGATACTTTTGTACCTGTTTCTTCAGCATCTTCACAAGGTCCTTTGTTTTGTTCTGGGATTGATTTGCACTTTTCGCACCAAAATACGTTCATCTCTAGGAGATGAATACTGCTCCATACTGCTCCTTCCTGAGCAGTATGATGGCTGCGTGGTGTTTATAATTCAAATCAAGTTTATTTGTCACGTGCGCTGAATACAACAGGTGCTGAATACCTTACAGTGAAATGCTTACTTACAGGCTCTAACCAATAGTGCAAAAAAGGTATTAGGTGAACAACAAGGTAGGTAAAGAAATAAAACCGTAAGAAGATAGGCTTCATACAGTAGCGAGGCTAGAGAAGTAGCAAGGCTACATACAGACACCGGTTAGTCAGGCAATAGTACTTGCATACTATTGTTTGCACTGATGAACTCGGTACGTACAGTCGTTTGGAAATTGCTCCCAAGGATGAACCAGACTTGTGAAGGTCTACAATTTTTTTTCTGAGGTCTTGGCTGATTTCTTTTAGATTTTCCATGATGTCAAGCAAAGAGGCACTGAGTTTGAAGGTAGGCCTTGAAATACATCCACAGGTACACCTCCAATTGACTCAAATGATGTCAATTAGCAATCAGAAGCTTCTAAAGCTATGACATTTTCTGGAAATTTCCAAGCTGTTTAAAGGCACAGTCAACTTAGTGTATGCAAACTTCTGACCCACTGGAATTGTGATACAGTGAATTATAAGTGAAATAATCTGTCTGTAAACAATTGTTGGAAAAATTACTTGTGTCATGCACAAAGTAGATGTCCTAACGGACTTGCCAAAACTATAGTTTGTTAACAAGACATTTGTGGAGTGGATGAAAAATTAGTTTTAATGACTCCAACCTAAGTGTATGTAAACTTTCAACTTCAACTGTATCTGTTCACACCACTGTTCACCTGTGAGAAGAATAACATGTTTTCACCTCAC
>NC_036854.1:51269692-51288884 GCF_002910315.2 Salvelinus sp. IW2-2015 | reverse complement strand
CATTACACAATAAAGTAAGTAATAGCATACTATATACAGGAAATATTTCAAAAGTCAAATCCAATACCATATTTAAATGTGCAGGATACTGGAGTGATGGAGGTTCAGTTGAAGTCGAAGTTTACATACACCTTAGCCAAATACAATTAAACTCTGTTTTTCACAATTCCTGACATTTAATCCTAGTAAAAATTCCAAGTCTTAGGTCAGTTAGGATCACCACTTTATTTTAAGAATGTGAAATGTCAGAATAATAGTAGAGAGAATGATTGATTTCAGCTTTTATTTCTTTCATCACATTCCAAGGGGTCAGAAGTTTAAATACACTCAGTTAGTATTTGGTAGCATGCCTTTAAATTATTTTACTTGGGTCAAACATTTCAGGTAGCCTTCCACAAGCTTGGCCCATTCCTCCTGACAGAGCTGGTGTAACTGAGTCAGGTTTGTAGGCCTCCTTGCTCGCACATGCTTTTTCAGTTCTGCCCACAAATGTTCTATAGGATTGAGGTCAGGGCTTTGTGATGGCCACTCCAATACCTTGACTTTGTTTGCCATTTTGCCACAACTTTGGAAGTATGCTTGGGGTCATTGTACATTTGGAAGACCCATTTGCGATCAAGCTTTAACTTCCTGACTGATGTCTTGATGTTGTCTACCTTTTCTATGGCGGTTTTGGAGCAGTGGCTTCTTCCTTGCTGAGCGGCCTTTCAGGTTATGTTGATTATAGGACTCATTTTACTGTGGATATAGATACTTTTGTACCTGTTTCCTTCAGCATCTTCACAAGGTCCTTTGCTTTTGTTCTGGGATTGATTTGCACTTTTCGCACCAAAATACGTTCATCTCTAGGAGATGAATACTGCTCCATACTGCTCCTTCCTGAGCAGTATGATGGCTGCGTGGTGTTTATAATTCAAATCAAAGTTTATTTGTCACTCGCTGCTGAATACAACAGGTGCTGAATACCTTACAGTGAAATGCTTACTTACAGGCTCTAACCAATAGTGCAAAAAAGGTATTAGGTGAACAACAGGTAGGTAAAGAAATAAAACCGTAAGAAGATAGCTTCATACAGTAGCGAGGCTAGAGAAATAGCAAGGCTACATACAGACACCGGTTAGTCAGGCAATAGTACTTGCATACTATGTTTGCACTGATGAACTCGGTACGTACAGTCGTTTGGAAATTGCTCCCAAGGATGAACCAGACTTGTGAAGGTCTACAATTTTTTTTCTGAGGTCTTGGCTGATTTCTTAGATTTCCCATGATGTCAAGCAAAGAGGCACTGAGTTTGAAGGTAGGCCTTGAAATACATCCACAGGTACACCTCAATTGACTCAAATGATGTCAATTAGCCAATCAGAAGCTTCTAAAGCTATGACATTTTCTGAAATTTCCAAGCTGTTTAAAGGCACAGTCAACTTAGTGTATCAACTTCTGACCCACTGGAATTGGATTACAGTGAATTATAAGTGAAATAATCTGTCTGTAAACAATTGTTGGAAAAAATTACTTGGTCATGCACAAACGTGATGTCCTAACCGACTGCCAAACTATAGTTTGTTAACAAGACATTTGTGAGTGGATGAAAAATTAGTTTTAATGACTCCAACCTAAGTGTATGTAAACTTTCAACTTCAACTGTATCTGTTCACACCACCTGTTCACCTGTGAGAAGAATAACATGTTTTCACCTCACGTAGGAATTGCCTTTGACATGAAAAACTTTCACGTGAAACATAACTCACATGTGGAATTGCATTTTGACATGTAAAAAACTAGAAATGTTGCATCCCCATGTCACATTTATGTTCACATATGTAGTTTCATGTTGTCACGTTATGACATTAACTTCACATAAGGTCATGTGAGTCACATGTAAGGATCTCAAGACAAAGGTGATCGCGGGTGTGCATCATGTTTATTACAAGGCTCAGGGATGTCTGGCCTCAGATCTCTTTCCAGCTGAGGAGCATATTGCAAAATAGGAGATCCGTTCATAGGAGCTCAGGACTTGTCAGATTTCACTCAAACACCTTCTGCTGTGGTTTCACGAAAGAAAGCTATGTGTTGCCTCTTGGTGAGCATACTAGCCTGTTGACTTTTGGAAAGTATCTGTGGAGCAAAGAACATTGCCTATATCAGCAAGTCAACACGTGATGATTCTGTTCAAGTAGTCAGCAGACTGTAATCAATCTAATATGGTATAGGGGAAGGTGCGCACTACAATCAGGATATAAGACAAACAGCTCCTGTCCAGTACAGTGGCTCTAGTGTCTACTTGTCTGTACGGCCTTGCTTATAGCCAACTTCTCGTCAGTACTGGTGTAGTTTGGACCATGTTTTAAAGTGCTCCTCCCTACATTAGTACGACCAAGGTACCCTTGTAAGCGAGAGGAGTTGTTCTTTCACTCTCTACGGATCTCTCCCGCTTTCCCGAATTATCTTGTTAGGCCTTACCATCGTCGCGGTGAAATCAGCCGACAACCTGTGTTTGTCAGTCCAGCGAACTTCTGTGATGTCACATGGTGTTCAAGTCGAGAATCATATCAAAAGACAAAACGTATCTATTCACATGCACGGTCTCACCCTCTCCCTTGAAGAGCCGTTGAATCAACATATGTATGATAAACTGCTGACTAAAAACGAGAATAAAAATACAGACTCTATTCTACCACAGGCCCTTAATGATACCCTGCATTGTACCGGTCCCACATGTCCATGAATAAGGCAGAGTCTGGCCAAATCAAACATAAGACCAACATCCCCGAGCACTTTATAATCTTAATTCCACCGAAGAGTCCAACGCACCAGCATTTGGATTGGAGGACTGAGAGAGACTATCCTTTCGTCAAAACCACATCTCTAATGCCCAAACAACTTTGTAACATATCCGATTTATTATATGAGTGTTTTCAACCCACGAGAAAACACGCACAAGTATTGTAGGTTAGGTCACCAGCGCACAATGGAAAACAACAACTGACAGCTAGACAGTTTGTTCCAACCAGGACAGCAATCGAAGAACGGTAGTCCGTGACAATTGGTTCTCTGCACTCGCGACAGGCGCCGACGCACCGCGTGAGACTAACCAGAAGCGCATAGCCCTATCACAGTCACAGACCCAGCTAGTAACACAGTAAATACACTGACACATCAGAATTAGCGTATGTCCTGTTATGCTCTGCACGAGCATTCAAATGGGTCTTTTCTAGCAAGCCAACTAAACTGCATGATGTTATGTCTCATAAAGACATTGAGCTGTTTGCCACACAGTTGGCCTTGTTAGAGAGTCCAGTAGCCACGTCAAACGATGCTCCTGTTTTACTCGAAGTTACCCTGAGCTAAGACCACTACAACCGGCGATACATCAGTGCTACAAGCACCTCGTCTGCAAATCGCCTGACGCCGCCGTCCATGGAGTAACCGCAGCGAGACACACCCGAGTACATATAAGCGGACTCACGACCATACCTCCAGGCCTCTAATCTACACGATAACACTATAACGTCCTGCGAGGTTCAGACAGGAAATACTGCATGGACACTGAGTATTCCATTAACTATCTATTTCAGCCGACCCTCACGATAATCTCCGACCAGCGACGCTACAACTTCGCAGTCGCATTGCACCTTGCAATCTTATCGAGCGATTCCAGTGAACGAGACTCACTCTCTTAACCACAACCACGCTCTAAAGTTGAGGAAACATGTCGAGTCCACGCCTGCTATATCAAAGCGAGCGAGGGCGTCGTGGCGGTCGGGTCGGTATTAGTGTGGCCATTGAGCCTATCTCACAGACTCAGCTTGCCTATTTCTCTAATGGATTTTATTTCTCGCAACTAATTATAATACCTTGCCGCTGTTTGCCTGTCCGTGATTCGGAGTGCACGTGCGAGCGTGCGCGAGAAGAGAAACTTTCGCCAGTCCAGACCAATGCCTGCGGTAGACACCAGCTGATCCCGCCCCTGGCGTCGTGAGGGAGTTTGTTCCAACCATCTGGGGCCCCACGTTCTCAGAGCAGCGAAACAGTTTTGACTGAGGCTGAGCGCGGAACGGACTTCCTCAAGAAGTAGGGAGGCGAGCAGGCCAGAGTGGATAACGCAGGCCCTTGTTTGGGTGTACGGCTCTGATCAGGCCTGAAGGTACGGATGGTGCCGTTCCCTCACAGCTCCGTAGCAAGCCAACCATGTCACTGTAGCGGATGCGAGCTTGCAACTGGAAGCCAGCTGGAGAGAGCGGAGGACGGAGATAGGTGACGTTGAGAAACTGGGAAAGCTGATACACCAGACGGGCTGCCGCGTTCTGGGAATGAGTGTAGGGTTTAATTGCACAGGCAGGGAGCCCAGCCAAACACGAGTTGCACGAATCCAGACGGGAGATGACAAGTCCTGGGAATAGGACCTGCGCCGCTTTCCTGCGTAGCAGGTCGATTACTGCGAATGTTGAGAGCATGAACCTACAGGAACGGCGTCACCCCTTGATGTCTAGTTGGAGAACGACCAGTGTTGTCCAGATCACGCCAAGGTTCTTAGCACTCTGAGAGACACAATGGAGTTGTCAACCGTGATGGCGAGATCATTGGAACACGCGGCAGCCCTTCCCCGGGAGAGAGCAGCTCCGTCTTCGCGTAGTTCAGCTTGAAGCTGGTGATCCGTCATCCACACTTAATGCTGCCAGACATCGCAAGATGCGATTCACCACCTGGTTATCAAGAGGCGGAAAGGAAGAGTATTTAATTCGCGTGTCGCATGCATAGCAATGATAGGAGAGACCATTGACGATATGAGCAGACCAAGTGACTGGTGTATAGCGAGAATAGGAGAGGCCTAAACAGAGCCCTGGACACCAGTGGTGAGAGCCTGGTGCGCAGACCAGATTTCGCCACGCCACCTGTAGGAGCGACCTCAGGTAGACGCAATCCAAGCGTGCGGCCCGCCGAGCATGCCCACTCGGAGAGGTGGAGAGGAGGATTCTGATGTGTAGGAATTGCACTTTGACATGAAAAACTTTCACGTGAAAATCTAACTCACATGTGGAATTGCATTTTGACATGTAAAAAACTAGAAATGTTGCATCCCCATGTCACATTTATGTTCACATATGTAGTTTCATGTTGTCATGTTATGACATTAACTTCACACAAGGCCACGTGAGATCACATGTGAAACATATTACTCTAAGGGATCTCAAGACAAAGGTGATCGCTGGGTGTGCATCATGTTTATTACAGAGCTCAGGGATGTCTGGCCTCAGATCTCTTTCCAGCTGAGAGCATTTGCAAATAGAGTTCATAGWGCTCAGACTGAGATTGCACTCAGACTTCTGCTGTGTTTCCGAGAAAGGTATTGTTGTCTGGTGGCTATAGCCTGTGACTTTGGAAAAATATCTGTGGAGCAAAGAAATTCTATATCAAAGTAATATATTCTGTTCACAGTAGTCACAGACTGTATCTCTAGATATGTATAGGGGAAGGTGGACTATGCAACAGGATATAAGACAAACAGAGTAGCAGTGGCTTGTACTGTCACGCCTTCTTCGCCACTGTGCTTGTGTGTTTGGACCATTTTAAGTCTTTCGTGATTAGTACACCAAGGAACTTGAAGCGGTCTACCCGCTCAACCCTGTAGGCTGACTCATCGTCGCCGGTGATCAGGCCGACAACTGTCGTGTCGTCAGCGAACTTGATGATGGTGTTAAAGTCAAATCATATCAAAGCAAACGTTATTTGTCACATGCGCCGAATACAACATATGTAGATCTTACCGTGAAATGCTTAGTTACAAGCCCTTAAAACCTGTTGGGTCCCACATTCCATTGAAAAGGCAGAGCGGCAAATTCAACAAAAAAACATTCACACATTAACAAGTCCAATACAGCATTTGAAAGATAAACATCTTGTCAATCCAGCCAACATGTCCGATTTTTTAAATGTTTTACAGAGAAAACACCACATATATTTATGTTAGGTCACCACCAAATAAAAAAAGACACAGACATTTTTCACAGCACAAGTAGGCTGCATTTAGCATGCACAAGCCAACCTAACTAACCTAGAACCAACCTAAATAACCTAGAAAAAACTACCTCAGATGACAGTCNTATAGGGGAAGGTGGACTATGCAACAGGATATAAGACAAACAGAGTAGCAGTGGCTTGTACTGTCACGCCTTCTTCGCCACTGTGCTTGTGTGTTCGGACCATTTTAAGTCTTTCGTGATTAGTACACCAAGGAACTTGAAGCTGTCTACCCGCTCGACCCTGTAGGCTGACTCATCGTCGTGGGTGATCAGGCCGACAACTGTCGTGTCGTCAGCGAACTTGATGATGGTGTTAAAGTCAAATCATATCAAATCAAACGTTATTTGTCACATGCGCCGAATACAACATATGTAGATCTTACCGTGAAATGCTTACTTACAAGCCCTTAACCAACAGTGCAGGTCAAGAAAGAGTTAAGAAAATACTTACCAAATAAATTAAAGTAAAAAACAATAAAAAAGTAACACAATATAACAACAATAATGAGGCTATATACAGGGGGTATCGGTACCGAGTCAATGTGCGTGGGTACAGGTTAGTCGAGGTAATTTGTACATGTAGGTAGGGGTGAAGTGTATACATAGATAATAAACAGGGAGTAGCAGCAGTGTAATAAACAAATGGGGAGGGGGGGTTGTCAATGTAAATAGTCCAGTGGCCATTTGATTAATTGTTCAGCAGTCTTATGGATTGGGGTAGAAGTTCTTAAGGAGCCTTTTGGTCCTAGACTTGGCGCTCCGGTACCGCTTGCCGCGTGGTAGCAGAGAGAACAGTCTATGACTCGGGTGACTGGAGTCTTTGACAGTTTTTTGGGCTTACCTCTGACACTGCCTTGTATATAGGTCCTGGATGGCAAGAAGCGTGGCCCCAGTACATCACTACCCTCTGTAGCGCCATACAGAAGGATGCCGAGCAGTTACCATACCAGGCGGTTATGCAACCGGTCAGGATGCTCTTGATGGTGTAGTTGTAGAACTTTGAGGATCTGGGGACCCCATGCCAAATCTTTTCAGTCAAGATGTTGTCGTGCCGTCTTCATGACTGTCTTGGTGTGTTTGGACCATGATAGTTCGGTAAACTTAATGATGGTGTTGGAGTTGTGTTTGGCCACGCAGTCGTGGGTGAACAGGGAGTACAGGAGGGGACATAGCACACACCTCTGAGGGGCCCCCGTGTTGAGGATTAGCGTGGCAGACGTGTTGTTGCCAATCCTTACCACCTGGGGGCAGACCATTGGGAAGTCCAGGATCCAGTTGCAGAGGAGGTATTTAGTCACAGGGTCATTAGCTTAGTGATGAGCTTTGTGGGCACTATGGTTTTGAACGCTGAGCTGTAGTCAATGAACAGCATTCTCACATAGGTGTTCCTTTTGTCCAGGTGGGAAAGGGCAATGTGGAGTGTGATTGCTTCATCTGTGGATCTGTTGGGGCGGTATGCAAATTTAGGTGGGTATAGGGTATCCGGGAGGATGCTGTTGATGTGAGCCATGACCTGCCTTTCAAAGTACTTCATGGCTACCGATGTGAGTGCTACGGTGCAGTAATCATTTAGACAGGTTACCTTCACTTCCTTGGGCACAGGGACTATGGTGGTCTGCTTGAAACATGTAGGTATTACAGACTCAGTCAGGGAGAGGTTCAAAATGTCAGTGAAGACACTTGTCAGTTGGTCCGTGCATGCTTTGAGTACACGCCCTGGTAATCCGTCTGGCCCTGCAGCCTTGTGAATGTTGACATGTCTTGCTCACATCGGCTACCGAGAGTGTTATCACACAGTCATCCAGAACGGCTGATGCTCTCAAGCATGCTTCAGTGTTGCTTGCCTCGAAGAGAGCATAAAAGGCATTTAGCTAGGCCGCCTCACTGGTCAGCTCGCGGCCTAGTTTTCTTTTGTAGTTCGTAATAGTTTTCAAGCCCTGCCACATCCGACGAGCCAGTGTAGTAGGATTCAATCTTAATCCTGTATTGACGCTTTGCTTGTTTGATGGTTCGTCTGAGGGCATAGAGGGATTTCTTATAAGCATCCGTATTAGTGTCCCGCTCCTTGAAAGCGGTAGTTCTAACCTTTAGCTCGATGCGGATGCTGCCTGTAATCCATGGCTTCTGGTTGGGATATGTACGTACGGTCACTGTGGGGACGACGTCGTCGTCGATGCACTTATTAATGAAGCCAATGACTGAGGTGGTATAATCCTCAATGCCATTTGATGAATCCCGGAATATATTCCACTCTGTGCTAGCAAAACAGTCCTGTAGCATAGCATCCACGTCATCTGACCACTTCCGTGTTGAGCGAGTCACTGGTACTTCCTGCTTTAGTTTTTGCTTGTAAGCAGGAATCAGGAGGATAGAATTATGGTCAGATTTGCCAAATGGAGGGCGGGGGAGAGCTTTGTATGCATCTCTGTGTGAAGTAAAGGTGGTTTTTCCTCTGGTTGCACATGTGAAATGTTGGTAGAAATGAGATAAAATGGATTTAAGTTTGCCTGCATTAAAGTCCCCGGCCACTAGGAGCGCCACTTCTGGATGAGCATTTTCTTGTTTGTTTTTGGCCTTATACAGCTGGTGAGTGTGGTCTTAGTGCCAGCATCYGTGGTAAATAGAAGGCTACGAATAATATAGATGAGAACTCTCTTGGTAGATAGTGTAGTCTGCAGCTTATCATAAGGTAGTCGACCTCAGGCAAGCAATACCTTGAGACTTCTTTTTATATTAGACATCGCGCACCAGCTTTTATTAACAAACATACACACACCCCCGCCCCTCATCTTACCAGATGTAGCTTCTCTGTCCTGCCGGTGCATGGAAAATCC
Organism: Salvelinus sp. IW2-2015; assembly: GCF_002910315.2. Lineage (NCBI taxonomy): Eukaryota > Metazoa > Chordata > Actinopteri > Salmoniformes > Salmonidae > Salvelinus > Salvelinus sp. IW2-2015. The sequence continues at coordinate 51,280,030 of NC_036854.1, read as the reverse complement.
CGCCAGCTCTATATGATCCGTGTTGTCATTCAGCCACAACTCAGTGAAACATAAGATATTACAGTTTATAAAGTCCCGTTGGTAGTATAATCTTGATCGTAGGTCATCCATTTATTTTCCAATGATTGCATATTGGCCAATAGAACGGATGGCAGTGGGAGTTTACTCACTCGCCTACGAATTCTCAGAATGCAGCCCGACCTCCGCCCTCTTTTCTTCATGCAAATTATGGGGATTTGGGCCCGTTCCCGAGAAAGCAGTATATCCTTTGTGTCGGACTCGTTAAAGAAAGATTATTCTTCCAGTTTGAGTTGAGTAATGGCTGTTCTGATGTCCCAAAGATATTTTCGGTCATAAGAGACGGTAGCAGCAACATTATGTACAAAATAAGTGTAAAAAAATAAGTTACAAACACGAAAAAATGAACAAAATAGTACAGTTGATTAGGAACACGTAAAACGTCAGCCGTCATTCTACCAAGTTGTGCGTAGCCACACAGTCGTTGGTGAACAGGGAGTGCAGGAGGGAACTAAGCACACACCCCTGTGGGGCCCATGTTAAGGGTCAGCGTGGCGGAGGTGATGTTGCCTACTCTCACCACCTGGGGTCGCCCTTCAGGAAGTCCAGGATCCAGAGTCCTAAGCTTGGTGACGAGCTTGTAGGGYACAATGGTGTAGGCAATGAACAGCACTCTCACATATGTACTCCTCTTATCTAGGTGGGTGAGGGCAGTGTGGAGAGCAATTGAGATTGCGTAGTCTATATATCTATTGGAGTGGGTCTAGGGTGGCTGGGATGGAAGAGTTAATGTGTGCCATAACCAGCCTCTCAAAGCACTTCATGATTACAGAAGTGAGTGCTACAGGGCGGTAGTCATTGTCGCATGATTCCTTAGAGTTCTTAGGAACAGGAATGATTGTGGTCATCTTAAAACATGACGGCATTACAGACAAGGAGAGGTTGAAAATGACCGTGAATATGCCTGCCAGTTGTCCTACGCATGCTCTGAGAACACGCCCTGGAATACCGTCAGGGCCCGCAGCCTTACAGGTGTTGACCTGATTTAAAGACCCTTGTCGCGCCGGCCTCGGCGAGCAAGATCACCCAATCATTTAGGTCGGTGACGGCCCTCACACCTGGCTCGATGTTGTTGTTGTCAAAGTGTGTATAAAGTGCATTGAGTTTGTCTTGTAAAGAGGCATCGTTGGGCAGATCACAGTTGGGTCTTCCTTTGTATTCCGTAATGGACTGTAGCCCCTGCCAGATGCGGCGGGAGTCGGCGCCGGTGTATTATGATTCCACCTTATTCCTATATMGTCCTTTTGCTTGTTTGATGACTCTGCYGTGGTCATAGCAGGCCTTCTTGTACTCATTCCTGTCTTTGGCCYTAGCATCAGGGTTGTCTACGATAGCACTGTGTGCGGTAGCCCTGTTCTATAGTTTAGCGCCAACCTCTGCGTTAATCCAGGGCTTTTGATTGGGGAAACAACGAACCCTCACCTTGGGTACAATGCATTTTTTAATGAAACCGGTGACGGAGGTGGTTAGCTTGTCAATGTTATCGGCAGAGTCTTGAAACATATTCCAATCAGCTCTAGCAAAGCAGTCCTGTAGCATAACCTCTGATTCTGGTGACCATTTCTCAACAGAGCGAGTACTTCCTGTTTAAGCTTCCGCATGTAAACAGGAAGCAAGAGTATGGAGTCATGATTTGATTTGCCGAATTGTGAACTAGGGAGGGCCTTGTATGCTTGCTTGTGGGTAGCATAGCAGTGGTCTWGGACTTTATCGCCRCTAGTGGCGTTGGAGGTGTGTTGATGGAAGTTGGATATCACGTATCTTAGTGATGCCAAATWAAAAATCACTGCCAWGCAGAAAGGCAGCCACWGGGTGTAGGTTTTCCTGCTTGTTTATAACCTTGTATAGTTTGTTAAGTGCCAGCTTGTTATTTTAATTGTTCTGAGGTGGACTATATACAGCAGTCCCGATAACAGCTWAAAACTACCTCGGGAAGTTTGACCATCAGGTTTTCCAAGACACGCTGGAATTAGCACACCACTTGGAGTTGATGAAGAGGCACTCTCGATTTCCCTGACTCCGTTGTACTGTCCGCCCGGTGAATGGAGAATCCATCAACTTAATCTCACCAAGATCCAACCCTCTTTTGCCTCTGTAATGCCGGTGTTTCCTCTTGGGTTGTCCGAAAATTGGGTTGGAATTAAAAAGAAAGCCCAGGGCAGATGAGTCTAAGTAGAAGCCGGAATTGGGGTAAGTAGCTGCCGATCTGATGTTCAAGAGTTCTTGTCAGTTGTAAGAAGTAATAGTGGATAGATTGTGAAAATAGAGTCAAAAATAAACAACAAAAGAATCACAAAATAGCAAAGTTGAGTCTGAGCTTGCAAAACAGCGGTCATCTAATACTGCGCCATCTTAAATCCATACTGCCTAATAAATTGAGCAAATGTCATTTTACACCCTCTAGAGAAAGATTTCCATAACCTCAGGCTCAAGGCCCTCCTTCAGTATTGTTCACAGATATTCAACTCCTTGGCACATGATCTTGAATTGTAGCCTACAGTCCTTGGATTTGTCTGTGTGCATTGACTATGGAAGGTTAATCTGTACCCACAGGACATATTTTTATTTAGGATTTGTATTGGCCATTCTGTTGCACCTCCACCCTGTAATAGCTGTGATTTTTTTGTATTTTACGTTTCCACTCATCTTACCACAGCAATATTTCCCAGGGCACAAAGCACACCATAGCATCTTTATATTTCTCTTTACAACCTCAATAATTGACCCAGTAGGATTATGTGCCTTCTCTTTGTGTCTATAAAACAGAGGTCATAACTCCTCTATCGGTTTTCTCATTTTACCATCCTTTGGGCCCTAAAGTCCTTTGTCATGATTTGAAGGGGGTAGAGACAGTCGCTATTTGTCAGTATTGGTGATTAACGGTAACACACCCACAGTGGTGTGTTGGAGCATGGCGCCCCTAGAGTTGGAAAATGTGTGATGTGTGCAGCAATGGTAGCTTTCTGTGTGTTATCACTCTTTCCTCCATCCCATTCATTATTGCTCGCTTATACCCTTTAATATATAATTGGAAAGCTTAGATTCACAGTTATCCATCAGACACATTTTCGGGAAGTTCAAGTCAACAGAACTTTGACCTTTGACCTCTAGGGTACATATAAGAATTACCTGTATAAATGGCTTCAAAGCAGAACCCTGTTACGTGTTAAACTTTGTTTGACAAGTGGTTCTGAAAGGTCATGAAAGTACCTTTCAAATGATATATAATATAACCAACTTTGAACGCCTCAGCTACAACTATTGTTTAAAAATCGCCCATATTGCACAATTGCTTAGCCATAGAATTCCATGTAATGGAGCAGGTATATTTTTAGATTGTAACTTTGGTGATAGAGACACCAAATTGCGCACACACACAGCTATAGCAGGTCACAGAATTCCATCATTAACCCCACAGAAGCCTTTTTCTAATATGGCTGCTAAACACAGTGGGGTCTTGTTGGACAATTTCATATTGACCATACCTGTATGAAATATAATTGTAGTGTGGCCAAAAATATCTTAAAATGTTGATAGTGATGTAGAATACACAACCACATTAGCCAGGTGTGCCAGATATATAAGGATGTTATATTATTCACAGAATTGTGGTAAGAATGTGCCCAAAAAGCTGACTGAATCACTTATTTCTGAAGAGCTACCAATGCTGCACTGTTATCGCTCATTTCAAACTCTAGGGACATAGAACTTTAAAAAAGATCACAATGAGACATTGACGGCTACAAGTGAGCCCAACCGACCCTCCTGACTCATGGACTATCTGGGGGGAGAAGCATATATGGTTAAAGCTGGAAGTGTTACAGCAAGAGCATGGGCTCTGCACTTAACATTACTTCTGAGTCACTGTCAGCATGTTTTAATTAAAGGCCCAATGCAGCCGTTTTTATCTCAATATCAAATAAGCTTCTTAGCAAAGCGCTATAAAGAGCAATTTCTCAAGCAAGACTTTRGCTAGGACTGTCTGGGAGTGGTGAGGAGGAGGTGAAAACTGAAAACTTGATGTTCTTTGCAGAGAGGTTTGGAACTCTTTCCACCACCAAGACTCTTCCTAGAGCTGGCCAAACTSATCAATCGGGGGAGAAGGGCCTTGGTCAGGGAGGTACCCACGAACCCGATGGTCACTCTGACAGAGCTCCAGGGTTCTTCTGTGGAGATGGGAGAACCTTCCAGAAGGACAACCATCTCTGCAGCACTCCACAAATCAGCCCATCATGGTAGAGTGGCCAGACGGAAGCCACTCCTTAGTAAAAGGCACATGACATCCCACTTGGTGTTTGCCAAAAGGCACCTAAAGGACTCTCAGACCATGAGAAACAAGATTCTCTGTTCTGATCAAATCAAGATTGAACTKTTTGGCCTGAATGCCAAGCATCACGTCTGGAGGAAACCTGGCACCWTCCCTACGGTGAAGCATGTTCGTGGCAGCATCATGCTGTGGGGATGTTTTTCACTGGCAGGGACTGGGAGACTAGTCAGGACCGAGGGAAAGATGAAGGGAGCAAAGTACAGAGAGATCCTTGATGAAAACCTGTTCCACTCAGGACCTCAGACTGGGGTGAAGGTTCACCTTCCAACAGGACAACGACCCTAAGKAGACAGCCAAGACAACACGGGAGTGGCTTCTGGACAAGTCTCTGAATGTCCTTGAGTGGCCCAGCCAGACRCCGGACAGGAGCGAACATCTCTGGAGAGACCTGAAAATAGTTGTGCAGCGATGCTGTCAGGTGGATGGATTCTCTTGGTAAAGGTGAAATGTTCACTAACAGGGATGTAAACACATTTGTGCACAACATTTGAGAGAAATACACGTTTTGTGCGTATGGAACATTCCTGGGATCTTTTATTTCAGCTCATGAAAAATGGGACCAACACTTCACATGTTGTGTTTATATTTTTGTTCAGTATAGATCATATTCATGTATACAGCATAGAGCCCTGAAGCGTCCCTCAGTTTCAATTAGCCTAATAGGAATAAACAACAGATTACAAAACKAATAAAAAATGTATTCTGTAGATAGGCTGCAGTGCATTCAAGTTCATTGTGGGCCTGCTTTTGTTTTCTCACGTCTGCTATATCTAACGATGTGTCCTCAGTGGCTTCTTTATGTGCTATGGTTTTTATTTTTCATCTCACCTCCAGTTCGGCTGCAAATTTGGAGCTGTGAAATATTGCCCCACAACCGGCATAAATTCCGATTTAAGTGCTTTGTCACAAACATGACAGTAACAGGTTATTGTAAATCGTCCCCTGAAAATAATTGGTAATTAATATCACCTTGGTGCAATGCAAATATATCCAAAGGGACACATCTGAAGGCACACACGCAGGAATGTATGTATACACACACCCACTTTGCATATGTACATGCCAGTGAATGTTTGTGTACTTTTGTGTTTGTCTAAATGGCTTTGGATGCTTGTGTCTTTTGTTATTTTGGATGACTGTGAGTGGGTGGGTGTGTATGGTGTCTGTCTGGAACACACTGCTCCAAATGAATCAGTCTGACCCGATTCAGTGATATGCTTATTGGTTTTGTCTGGGGCTCTGGGGGTGTGACTGCCTCACACATTTCCCACTTGTCTGGCTGCTGGCTTCTCAGTCTGGATCTCTTTCAGTTCGTGTCCCAAATGGCACCCTATTCCATGCATAGTGCGTTACTAAAAGAAGTACACTTTGTAAGGAATAGGGTGCCATTTGGGAATCAGCCTGGATCTCTCTGTCAGTCACAACTCATACTGCTGGACTCAGTCCATCAAGGAGATAGTCAGTAAAGTTCTCACAGTCACTATGGTGTACACTCTTAGAAAAAAATGGTTATTTGGGGTTCTACAGTACCTTCAGAAGTATTCAGACCCCTTGACTTTTTCCAAATTTTGTTGTGTTACAGCCTGACTTTAAAATGGATTCAATTTAGATTTTGTGTCACTGATCTACACCCAATACCCCATAATGTCAACGTGGAATTCATTGAATTGCTGTGATGGGAGAAAACTGAGGATGGATCAACAACATTGTGGTTACTCCACAATACTAACCTACATGACAGAGTGAAAATAAGGAAGCCTGTACAGAATACTAATGTTCTGCAACATGCATCCTGTTTCAATAAGGCGCTAAAGTGAAACTGCCAAAAAATGTGGCAAGAAATTAACTTCATGTCCTGAATACAAAGTGTTATGTTTGGGGCAAATCCAATCCAACACATGATTGAGTACCACTCTTTATATTTTCAAGCATTGTGGTGGCTGTATCATGTTATGGATATGCTTGTCATTGAAAAGGACTAGGGAGTTTTTTAGGATAACATTTTATGGAATAGAGCTAAGCACAGGCAAAATCCGAGAGGAAAACATAGTTCAGTCTGCTTCCCACCAGACACTGGGAGACAATTTCACCTTTCAGCAAGACAATAACCTAAATGATGTGCAAATACTGTACTAACAAGGTGTGCAAAGCTCTTAGAGACATACCCAGAAAGATTTACAGCTGTAATCTCTGCCAAAGGTGATTATAATATGTATTGACTAGAATTTTTCTTCCACTTTGACATCACAGAGTGTTTTTGTAGATCGTTAACAAAAAAATGACAATCGATGCATTTAATCCTACTTTGTAACGCAACAAAATTMGAAAAAWGTCAAGGGGTGTGTAAACTTTCTGAAGGCACTTTATATAGAACCCTTTGGTTCATTGGACGAGATCATCTGTAAACCTAGTGAAGACCTTGCAACAGATGCCGAGGTCAGAGTGGCAAACAGCTATGTTCATACAAACCTCTTGCAAACTAAATGCTAGCTAGAAGCAAGAGGAAATTGTGTGTTTAACAAAAGCATACACTCTTATATAGAACCCCTTTTATTATCTAGGACCAAATTGGTCAAATCAAATTTCAACTGCCATTCAATAAAATAAAATAAACAGCCATTCCAGCATTATGACGCAAGAGGACGGTGGTTGATCCTGTAAATAGCCAAACAATAAGCATGTTATTTTTCAGTTTATTAAGGTAAGCAAACTTTATTATTTAAYTATTTGAAGCCAAAGTCATATGATAAGCTATAGGCTACATACTGTAGATAAGGTTGTTTCAAGCTAGCTACCGTTAGACAGGGAAAAGGTAGGCTACTTTAATGAGCCACTTTACAAGCTAGCTAAAGCTAAATATAGATACAGACCCAGCCTGACATGGGCAATTATCTAATTGTTACTTTTATTTCAGTGTGAAGTCAGATGAGAGGACTATGTTTCATGAAGCCAGTATAAGACTGTTGCTGACCTCTTGAATGCATATGATAGGACCTTTTTGAACTGGAAAAGTTCTCCCTGTGTGGCAATTTTTAGAACCCCAAAAGGTTCTTCCAGGCTCCTTTATTTCTAAGAGTGTATGGGACCTTTTTTTCTATGTGTTTCTCTTCACTGTTGACGTTGAGACTGGTGTTTTGCGGGTACTATTTAATGAAGCTACCAMTTGAGGACTTGTGAGGAGTCTGTTTCTCAAWCTAGACATTAATGTACTTGCTCAGTTGTGCACCGGGGCCTCCCACTCCTCTTTCTATTCTGGTTAGAGCCAGTTTGCYCTGTTCTGTGAAGGGAGTAGTACACAGCATTGTACGAGATCTTCAGTTTCTTTCCGTGTTGCCCAGCAKCAGCCCCAAAACATCACTGCTCTAGAGGAGATCTGCATGGAGGAATGGGCCAAAATACCAGCAACAGTGTGTGGAAAACCTTGTGAAGACTTACAGAAAACGTTTGACCTCTGTCATTGCCAACAAAGGGTATATAACAAAGTATTGAGATTAACTATTTGTTATTGACCAAATACTTATTTTCCACCATAATTTGCAAATAAATTCATTAAATCCTACAAAAAATCCTACAATGTGATTTTCGGATTTTTTTTCTCAATTTGTCTGTCATAGTTGAAGTGTACCTATGATGAAAATTACAGGCCTCTCTCATCTTTTTAAGTGGGAGAAACTGCACAATTGGTGGCTGACTAAATACTTTTTTGCCCCACTGTATATAACATTCTATTGGTTGCAAGAAATTTTGTATAAAATTTTAATTAAAATTAAATTTGGAATTGGTGTTCTGCGTGTCAATTCATAAACCTTGTGCCAAGAATTGGTACATCGACAATCTCTTCCCAATTTTTTGGTCCTTAAATGAAACTGGTATATATTTTTTATTTATCATTATCACCATTTTCTTTAACCAATTTTGGTCTTTAATGCAGGGCCGACAGACAAGTCCTTACTTTTTTCCCTTCCACTTGCCTCTTCCAATTTTACGGTAAGGCTGCAATTAGTTGGTTGTAATTTTGGGTAGACCAGACATTTCCATATCTTTGTGTTAGCTGCATGTGTGACATAACTCCACCAGTCCTATTTATGATATATCATTAGAAAGATGATACCTTTTTTTAATCAATTAATATATTTGAGTTTGACCACAATATTTGTTGTATATTTTCTGGTGGATTAAACTGAAATTTCAACCAATTTTCTATGGCTTGTTTAAAAAAAGAATTATATTTTGTAGATGATTTCGTTTTCAAATAACCGAAAGTGAGCGTTTGTAAACTGTATGAAGGGAAAAAGGCCATTCTGAACATGGGGTGAGACATTCTTACTAATTTGCTAGAGAACCAGTTCGGATTTAGGTATAACTTTTGTATGACTGATGCCTTTAGTGAGAGGTCTAATGCTTTAATATTGAATAATTTCTGCCCTCCGAATTCATATTCATTTTATAAATAGGCCCTTTTAATTTTGTCTTGCTTGCCATTCCAAGTAAAATTGAACTTTTTTGCTCATATAATTTAAAAAGGTCGCTAGGTGTAGGCAAAACCATAAGCAACAGGTAAACTATGATATATGATTTGACTAAAGAGTTAGTCACTTATTAATATATATTGCTTTGTCAATACAATGGATAGGTGCAGTTGAAATGTGTTGTTTTAACAGGGTCAGCCATAGTAGTACAGCACCTGGAGCAAATTAGGGTTAAGTTGCTTGCAAAGGGCACATTGACAGATTTTTCACCTTGTACCATTGGGTATTCGAACAGCAACCTTTCAGTTATTGGCCCAATGCTGTAACACTAAGCTACCTGCTCCGACTGACCATGAGACATTTACAGATGTTGTTTTTCAACTATTCTTGCCCAGAAATCCCATCAGAAAATATGCACTATTGGAGCCTCCCGAGTGGCGCAGTGGTCTAAGGCACTGCATCGCAGTGCTGGCTGTGTCGCTAGAGTTTCTGGGTTCAAGCCCAGGCTCTGTCGCAGCTGGCCGCGACCAGGAGGCACATGGGGTGGCGTACAATTGGCCCAGTGTCGTCCGGGTTAGGGAGGGTTTGGCCGGCAGGGATATCCTTGTCTCATCGTGCACTTGCGACTCCTGTGGCGGGCTGGTTGCAGTGCACGCTGACACGGTCCCAGTTGTACAGTGTGTAGCGGTATTTATTAGAGAGGGGTAAAGAAAGATTTTGTTCGGGCGCCAGGCAGGTATTATCCATGCCGAAAGGAAAAGAGTAGAATAGAGAGAGTACCACTACCAGACCCACACACATCAGCAGAAGAGACTGCCTAGAGTGTAGCCTGTTTCCCAGATAGCCAGTGGAGAGAAAAGAGAATACACACCCTATAAAACCCACATCACAGCACAGGGGTAACCCCACCAATAATACCTCAAACAATAATAATAATAATAATAATAATAATAATGGCAGAGCAATTTAACAGCAACTTCATACAAGAAAGACCCCAGTCATCAACAGAGGATTTAAAAATCTGTATTATCTTCCAGTGGAGGAGTGCAGAGGGTATGAATGTGGGGGGTGTTCATAGACACAACAACGGCCTTAAAAATGTCCACAATCTTCTCGGCCACATGTCATTAGTACACCCCACCTCAATACAGTTCAAATAACAATACACAACTTGCAGCACCTCATTAACTAAATGTCACAAAATACATTCTGCAGGGCAATAATAGTCAGCTATAATGAACTCAATGGAAGTGCATTTGAAAAATAGAGAGTCTGTTGCGGGTAAAGGCATGGGAACGATAGAGGAAGAGAAAGAGAGAAAGAGAACAAGAATCTAGCTGTGGTTTCAGGCGTGCTGTTTACTGTCTGACATGTCCGATGGTGTATGTTAAAACTTCGCAAACAATGTTTTAACTATCCATGGCGGATCATAACCCGCGGCAAACAAACAACCAGATAGAGCGA
>NC_036854.1:51194892-51268522 GCF_002910315.2 Salvelinus sp. IW2-2015 | reverse complement strand
GCCTGTAGAAACAGAGAGGATGCAGGCTTTGACAGGTTCATGTTCCTGCTACACAAAACCAGGGAAGTCCTCATCATCAGAGTCCTCCACGAAGAGGTCCTGCAGGTGTTGCTTTTGCCTGCGATCCAGCTCTTCTGCCGTAGGGTAGCAGGGCTTTAGGTCAACAACATGCACCGTCCTAACATCTTCCCCAGTGTCCTCCAAACAGACCAAGTAGTTCACCGGTCCCAACTGCTGCACTACACGGTATGGACCTTTCCATCTCGAAGCTAACTTGGCAGTGAACTTCTTAGACGCCTTTGACAGATGATGTGAACGTACCCAGACACGAGACTTGGGTGGGAAACACACGTCTCGTCTGTGTTTGTCATAGTTTCTCACCTGTCGTTGTTTGGCTTTGGTTTTGCTGGCCTCCACTCTGGCTAGCAAGGTGTGGTGGTGTTGTACGGCATCAAACGCTGGGCAGTCAGGTGAAACATTGGAACTTTGCAAYACTCTGTCCATCGGACCMTTTAGTSGTCTTCCCAGGTGGAGTTCGGCGGGAGTGACCCCAGAAGTCTCCTGCACGGCAGAGTTCAGTGCAAAGCGAAATTCAGGAAGATGCTGATCCCACCTTGTGTGCTGATCRCCCACGAATGAAGCYATCATCSCRTTCAGGGTTCGGTTTACCCTCTCGGTCAGGTTGGTCTGAGGATGGTAGGCTGTGGTCAGCTTGGCAATTACACCCCAGTAGGTACAGAGCTCTTTGTATATTCCTGATATGAACTGCGGACCTCGGTCAGAGAGGATTTGATCTGGAATTCCGAATCTGGTAAAGACCTCCCGTCGCAGAATTAGAGCAATGGCTGATGCAGTGGCTTTGCGTTGTGGAAACAACTCCACCCAGTGTGTGTAGTAGTCCACTATCACCAATAAAAATTCATTCCGGGTCCCCCGGCTGGGAGGAAAAGGTCCCATGAGGTCAATTCCCAACATTTCATTTGGATGGTTCACCACGGTCTGCTGCATTTRCCCAGCAGGTCTGCCAATGTCTGGTTTGTATTTCTGGCAGACTTCACACTGCTGTACAAACTTCCGGGTATCAACCCACATGCCTGGCCAGTAAACCACCTCTTGTAGTCTTCGATACGTCTWAAAAACTCCAAGATGGCCACTCATGGGATTAGCATGATAAACTTGGATTATCTGGTCACTCAATGTAGGAGGGAATGAAGACGCGATAATGGGTGTTGTGTATTCCATCTCCTCTTGGAGTTTTTCAAAACACTTTATCTTGAATTATGCTATACTAATCATTGAAACGACTCTTCGAGTCTTCTTCAGACAGACTCTTGTGGATCGCCATGATGGGAGCATCCTTCTGCTGTGCTCTCCATACATTCATCATCCAGAGGAAAGGAATCATCCAGACACTTAGCAGTAGTGTATGTGCTGCACAAGGAAGGACAAACATTGGCAGTCTCTGTAATCCGAGAAAGGGCATCTGGTACAACGTTCAGTTTTCCTTTGTGATACTCAATGATGAAGTCAAACTTCTGCAGTCTGATAGACCAGCGATTAAGATGGCTGTTGGTCCTGCCTGATGCCAGAACCCACTGCAGAGCAGCGTGGTCTGTGACAACGGTGAAGATCTTCGCCTCCAAGTAGTAGCTCCATTTCTCCAAAGCCCAGACKACAGCGAGGCACTCCCTTRCAGTCGTTGAATAATTCCTCTCGGCTGAATTAAGGGTGCGACTTGCATAAGCAAGGACTTCTTCTGTTCCAAGTCCTGTTTGACTTGCATCCMTGTACACAATGAAATGAGRATTCAGGATAGGATGWCCAAGCACTGGAGGAGTAATAAGACTGTTTTTGAGTGCTTCAAATGACTTTGGCATGCAGYGGTCCATTGGAATTTCACACCCTTCTTCTTAAGGTGGTTGAGGGGTTCGGCGACCTWTGAAAAGTCAGGCACAAACCTGTGGTACCATCCAGCCATACCCAGAAAACGCTGAACAGCCTTGAGGGATGTGGGAATTGGGACGTCCTGCACGGCTGCAACTTTGGCTGGATCTGCATGGATACCTTCAGCATTAACCACATGACCAAGGAACTTGAGTTCTGGCAAACAGAAACGACACTTCTTCAAGTTCAAGGTCAAACCTGCAGCTTTTAGGTCTGTCGAAGACGGACTGTATGTCTTTCAGATGATCCGCAACAGAGGAGTAGATTAGGATGTTATCCATATACACAAGACAATTTCTACCCCTCAGATCTCCCAGGACAGTCTCCATCAACCTTTTGGAAGGTTGCTGGAGCATTCTTCAAACCAAAAGGCATGACTTAACTTCTTATGGCTGCAAGCCCTAAATCGAGATCAATATGACAACAGCCAGTGAAAGTGCAGGGTGCCAAATTCAAACAGAAATCTCATAATTAAAATTCCTCAAACATACATGTGTCTAATATCATTTTAAAGGTAATCTTGTTGTTAATCCCACCAAAGTGTCCGATTTCAAATAGGCTTTTCAGCAAAAGCACTACAAACGATTATGTTAGGTCACCACAAAACTATAAATAATCATAGCCATTTTTCCCAGCAAATGATAGCATCACAAAAACCAGAATAGAGATAAAATGAATCACTAACCTTCGATTATTTTCATCAGAAGYACTTCATGTTACACAATACATGCGTGTTTTGTTTGATTCAATTCATATTTATATCAAAAAATCTGKGTTTACATTGAGGCTACAAGAATCACTAAATGCAAAAACATCAAGTGACTTTGCATAGCCCATCGTTTCAACATGAATACTCATCATAAATATAGATGATAATACAAGTTATACACATTGAATTATAGATATACCTCTCCTTAATGCAACCGCTATGTCAGATTTTTTTWWAACTTTAAGGAAAAATAACTGCACGCTATAATCTGAGACGGCGCTCAAATTAGCATGTCACAGCTGCAAAGATAGCGTCACTATAAACAACAAAATATATTATAAATATTCCATTACCTTTGTTGGTTTCGATCAGAAAGCACAGCAGAAACTCCAGGTCCACAATAAATGTTTGTTTTGTTCGAAAAAATCCGTTATTTATGTKCAATTGTTAGCGCGTTTGGTAAACATATCCAAATGCTAATTCTGGTCAGCTTCATATGGGACAAAAACTTCAAAATGTGATATTACCTGTCGAAGAAACATTTCAAACTAAGTACTGAATCAATCATTAGGATGTTTTTAACATATAGCTTCAATAAAGTTCCAACCGGAGTATTCTTTGTTCTCTTCGTGAGCCATGGAACGGCAGTGGCTTGCATGAGGAAGTGGCATGTTACGCGAGTGGCTGCTTGATGGACACCTGACTGATTCTGCTCTCATTCTCTCCCACAACACCATAGAAATCTCATTGGAATTTCTATTGATTGCTGACATCTAGTGGAACCCCTAGGCKGTGCAACCCCAGTCCTACGTCATTTGGACTTCTTTAGGGACTCTGTTGAATACAGACAATCTCAGATTTCTGACTTCCCGTTTTGATTTCAACTCAGGATTTTGCCTGCCAATATGAGTTCTGTTAGTCTCAGAGAAATAATTCAAACAGTTTTAGAAACTTTGGAGTGTTTTCTATCCAATAATAATACGCAAATATTAGGAACTATGACTATGGAGCAGGCCGTTTGAAATGGGCACCTTTCATCCAAGCTACTCAATACTGCCCCWGCAGCCATAAGAAGTTTTAAGGAGTACAAACCAGCAGGGGTGACAAAGGCGGTCTTGTCTTGACTAGCGGGATCCATTGCCACCTGCCAATAGCCACTGTTCAGATCCAGATGACTAAAGATGGATGCTCCTGCCAGAGATTCCAGTATGTCATTTATGTTTGGTAGAGGGTAGYCATCGCTTTCTGTTATGGCATTCGGCTTCCTGTAGTCCACACAGAACCGATATCACCCATCTTTCTTAGGAATCAGGACAACCGGAGAAGCCCATCCGGAAAAAGACGGTTCCACAATTCCATTCTCCAACATGCTTTTGAGCTGTTCATTGAGAATTTCCAGTTTGGCGGGGGACAACCTGTAGGGACGCTGCTTAATGGGGACATCATGCCGGGTATAGATTTTGTGTTTGAAGATMGTTGTACGGCCGAGTGTAAGAGTACAGACCTCACTGTTCATCTCCAACATCTGGGAGAGCTGCCACCTCTCATCATCCGACAGACATGCCTGTTCCACTGCTTGTTTGATGTAGAAGTCAGCATCAGGTTTGCTTTTGCTCTCGGATAGAAGGGGGGGTACGGCGGTAATCAGGGTGACCGTTGGGTTCTRGGACTTCACTGGTGGAACATGTTTTTGTCTTTGTCTCTTTATATTTTCTCGGTCTCTGACTTGACCTTGTCCGGACTCTGCATAATGCAGCAGGCTCCAGCCTGAAATCAGTGCATTACCAGGTTGAAATGGATGAGGCTGGGAATAGTCAGAGTGCAGGCGATAGGAGGGTTCGGACATCGAGATGGTCAGTCCACTGAAGAACGGGAAGTCTAGGCCAAGGACGACAGCAAATGCAAGGCTTGAATCTGCAAGAATAGCCACAGGAAGGTTAATAGTCTCATCATACAGTTTTATTATTATACCAATCCAGCCCAAGGGGATGATAGGTTCTCCATTGGCCAAGTACAATGGTCACTCCTCCCATGTTCGTAGCTCCTCATGAGGTAATGCCATGTTCTGCCACAGGGCCTCTTGCATCAGGGTGTAAGTTGCTCCTGTGTCGATCATGGCCTTCCCTCTCCAGTTCCTAACCATCAGAGGCACCAATAGTTGTTGTGGAATAGGAATAAGACCGCCAGTTGTGATGTCTAAAGGCTTCATGGTGGGCATTAAGGCTGACCCAATTGTATGCAAGCCAGCACGTCTGTCTAGACTTTCGGTCTTCTGTCCTTTCCCTGAATCCTGACGCTGGACATAGAGCGGGCAAGAACCTGGAYGATGTTGGACTTTACACCTCCAACACATCACTGGACTTTTGACCTGGATCTTGGGTACAAATATCTGAGATGGTTTAGCCCCAGGAGAGTTATGGGTATACTGGGATGAGGGAACAGGGTTTTTAGTTTGGAGGCTTCCAGTCCTTCTCAAACTAGTCCCCAGACGCACCAGATCATCCACATTCTGCACACGTTCTCGAAGTTGACTAGCAAGACGGGGAACCATATTCTTAAGAATGAGTTTGACCATCTCCTGCTCAGTAATGTCAGCCTTCCATCTCCTACYTAGAACTCGATAGGAGAAGGCAAAGTCCCGTATTGGCTCTGCTTCACCCTGGACTCTGTTACGAACACGTTCCGCCAGTTCATCCCCATAGTCCTCTGAGAGGAAGGCTGAGAGGAATACTTTTTGAAACTGCTCCCAGGTTGACACATGTTCACGGGCTATCTCCCACCAGTCTCTTGCTGTACCATGGAGAACACTGCGGAGGGTGGCAAGAACCTCCCAGTCAGTAAGGGGCCGGATAGAAAGAAAATCATTACACTTAGATAAGAAAAACAGTGGATCAACATCATCTTCTGGGCTGCCAAAAGTGGGAAAAAGTAGTTTGATAGGGAGGGAGCACTCTAGATGCTGACAGTGGCAGCGGGAGTTCTGTTTAACAGTATCTTCAGAGGGGTTTTTGTAGTGCTAACTGTTCCTATTCCCTTACTGGCCAAGCCAGTGGCAGAGGTAAATCCTGAGGGAGGTGCAAAAGATTTGTCCAGAAGGGAAAAGCACTGCATTACCTCCTGGTGCAGCTCTTCCAGTTGAKGGTCTGTGGCCTTCTGTGCTTTTTCCATCTCATTAACGGTGTCCTTTTGAGTCTGTTCAATTAAAAATCGTAGTTCCCCTGTGAGAGAGTTCTTCATGTCCTCCATAACTTCCTTCAGATAAGAACACACTCCCTTCACAGCAGAGGCTGACTCCTCTGCTCTCCGTTTTTGTTCCTCCTCAAGAAAGATTATGACTTGATGATGGTTCGTTTCCATTTGTGTTTTGAACCGGTGCAGTTTTCCTTGAATATCCTGCTTCAGAGAATCTTGTAAATATTTCTGTCTCAAACAATTTGTTGTTGGTTTTCCTCCATTTGACAGGGAAGGTAATCCAACCTCAGCTGCACATCTGTCTGATGAGCCTCCACACATTCACTGAGTTTGCGAATAGCATTCTCCTGCATTGTCAAACTATGATTGGTGTGTGTCCATTGATGTTCCATTTGTCCAGTGATCACAGAGACACCTCTCCCAGTCTCTCTGGGCAGGGTAACAGGAAGAGGTTGAGGGGAGGGTAATGATGGAGATGTTATAGGCGAGCCGGAAGCCTGGGGATTAGGGTCAGTGCTATCCAACTCCATTAGTCCATCGAGTCCTTCCACAATGAAAGAATCCCGAACATGATTACCATCAGGTGTGTCCACATTGACACAGTATGGGGTTCCAACAAAAGACATGATTCAACCTTGTGTGGATGGTGTCATGGGTGTTTCTCTTCAAGTCCCTGTTCGGGCGCCAATTCTGTAGCAGTATTTATTAGAGAGGGGTAAAGAAAGATTTTGTTCGGGCGCCAGACAGGTATTAACCATGCCGAAAGGAAAAGAGTAGAATAGAGAGAGTACCACTACCAAAAATGTCCACAATCTTCTCGGCCACATGTCATTAGTACACCCCACCTCAATACAGTTCAAATAACAATACACAACTTGCAAGCAACCTCCCTTTTAACTAAAATGTCCACCCAAATACTTCTGGCAGGGCAATAATAGTCCAGCTCTAATGAACTTCAATGGGAAGTGCATTTGAAAAATAGAGAGTCTGTTGCAGGGTAAAGCACTGGAACGATAGAGGGAAGAGAAAGAGAGAAAGAGAACAAGAGATCTTAGCTGTGGTCTTCAGGCGTGCTGGTGTACTGTCTGACTGTCCGATGGTTTGTATGTTAAAACTTCGCAACAATGTTGCTACTAATCCATGCGATCCATAACCGGCCAAACTAAAACAACCACGACCTAGAGCGATCACACCGATGATTGAGTTAAATACTTTATAAACTACAGACGCTGAAAACAAACAAAACTTCTGAAGAATAGCACACACAATCAAACTGTCGCGCCACCCTTTAGTTCCTCCTTCCTTACTGCTGATGTGCTCTTAAAGTGGCAGCGCACGTGAAGGCTCCGTGCAGGATTTCGCCACAAGTGTTTCCCCCGATACATTGGTGCGGCTGGCTTCCGGGTTGGATGGGCATTGTGTCAAGAGGCAGTGAGGCTAGGTTGGGTTGTGTTTCGGAGGACTCATGGCTCTCGACCTTCGCCTCTCCCGTGTCCGTACGAGAGTTGCAGCGATGACTGTAAGACTGTAACTACTACCAATTGGATACCATGAAATTGGGGAGAAAAAAGGGGTGAAAAATACAAAAAAGAAAATGTGACTATTTTGATTCATCGTGTTTCCGATGATTCTCATATAAAAGACAGAATTGCATTTCTGTCCAATTAAGAGATGGAGTCTACGGCTTATTAATTAGCGGCGATAGCTTTGTCTCGACTCTGGTGTGGCCGAGGTGATAATCCAATCGAAATAACTAGTCGCTCCCATTGGTTCTCATCAATTCACGGTCCAATCCAAATCGTCTTTGACATAACAACATAGTGTACTTACTCTTACGGATGATGAAAATGGATTCAAGAGGAGCGCATTAGTGCACAGTGAGTTCCCACGAGTGGAACTTAATGAAAAATGCATGTAATAAGATGTATGACTTTTGTGTAAGCGTCTGCATGTGGTACAACTCATAACACAGCTCTGTCTGAGCTACTGAAGCACTGAAGGGCCTCCGGTACACTGTCCCTAGTGCACATGACTAGCTGTTGCTTCTACTACCGGTAATAGCATTGTCATGTGTTGTGATGTGTGTATTCCTTCCTCTGATCTTTATCTGTTTTCATTCCCAGCCCCAGAGAGCAGTGTGTCCCCATCCCCAGCCCCTCTGTGCCCCCCCTCCTCCTTCGCCTGTGCCAGTGGGGAGTGCATTGATGAGGGCAAGGTGTGTGACTTCACCCCACATTGTCCTGGCAGGGAGGATGAAGTCAGCTGTTGCCAACCCTGTTTCCAAGTAACAAACACACCACACTCTAAATCCCATAAACCCCCTTTGGCGTGTCCAAGGTGCTATCCTACACCTTCAGGSTTTTTGCAGTTTCAATGATTATTATTATTTTTGCTACAGTTGTCGGCTATATCAGTTCAATCGATCACATGTGATCCTTCAGGTGTTTGACGTTTTATGTAAGAGCATCCTTCATTGTCCAATGTAGTCTACGGTAGGAAATAGTCAGATGAAGTCTAGAGGCCAGAGATGGGGTACAGTTCCATTCTTATTGAATTTCACTGTAGGAAAGCAAATCAATCAGTGCATTGACTGGAACGTAGTTGGAATTGACTCCCCCTCTGCTAGGGGCAAATAAATCCATTGTCTTGTTGATTTTATTTAWTTTGGGGTAAAAAGTTAGTACAGTTTAATTTATTTTACAAATAAATCCAAGAGGATAACACATGAAAGCGTTAAATACACTTACTACATTCACCCAGCTTCCCTCTGTGACTTTGAGGGCGACTCCTGCGGCTGGCATGAGTATGACTTTGCCCAGGGTGATGGCTTCGACTGTACTACTGGGCCACCAGGGCCAGATCCCTCCTCTGGACTATTCCACCAACAGCAGCCAGGGTAGGAGGGAGGGACGCTGTCAACACAACACTCCAAAAAGCACAGTAAGACTTGGCTCTGGTCCAGGGTGTTACATGTGACTTGCTAACAGCAAGTGTCGGCAAGCCGCATGTAACACGTCGAACCAAAACTAAGTAATACTGTGGTCTGAAAATGGCAGTTATATCCTCCACCCCCACCGAGCGATCTAATGGAATAAGCACAGAGGTGTGATAGCCTGATAAGATGRTGTGTGGGAGTCGGCTCGACGCTGTCAGTTTGAAAATAATATTACTCACAGATTAAATCACTTCTTCAGAAAAAGCACTGGCTGGTACAGAGCCACAGAGAGCAGTGGCGGCTGGAGAGAAAAAACGCTTTCTCAGCCATCTGAATAATAGAGAGGATATCAACATCTCTCCTGCCTGGTATTAAAAACAATACAATATTTCACCTGCTCCCAAACTTTATTTGCTCTTCCTCCTTTCGGTATTGTCAAGGTTTTTTTTGTCTGGATAGTCAACTTCTTGTGGAGGTCAGGCCATTTTGTACGTTTATTTTATATGATGTGTCCTTCCTCTTTCCTGTRCTTCCCTCTGTCCATTTCTCTCAGCTCAGGTATTTTCAGGTTTTTATGCTGTGTTGTAAAGTTATCCTCTGCCTCTGGTTTTGAAAAACTATCCCATCTCATTGTAAGCCACTTTATGTTTGTCTTGAAGAACAGTAGCAGCATTTCCTAGATGTCTATTCCTCTTCTCCCCTCTTGAGTCATCAGGCAAATTACGTTTGCAGAGGTGGAATCCCAAAATAAATGTAAGTGATAAAAACAAATGTAGTTAGTTGGAGATAAAAGGATAAGCAGAATATTGTTTTTAAATGTGTGCATGCTTTTCTCCTTCAAGAAAACAACAGATTTTAAAATACCTATCCGCTAGCAGCCGGGAGGATACTCTTGTGCATCCTCTGCCAAAGTAGGTAATCAAGGAGGGAAGCATACTCCTCCATTCACCTACTAACGAGGGAAACAGACTTTTTCCCAAATGAAAATCTCCCACTGTTGTCTTAAACACGCCATTGGGGTGCTTCAGGGTACAGCATTGTGCCCAATGCTGTTTCCACACCGGTGTGCCTCAGGGTTCAGCACTCGGCCCAATGCTGTTTCCCCTCTGGGATGCCTTGTTTTATGGCTGTTTAAAATCCCTGTCAGAGGACAGATTGTATTTTTCCTGTAGATGATTGGAATGTTACCTTTGGCAGAAAATTGCACTTTGAGAGTTTATAAATGTAATCTTTCTCTAGAGCAATGTCCAGCATGTTGCATTATCATTCCTGGACGAATCATTACCTCATCATCTCAAGAGATGAAGTACACTTGAACAGCAAACTGTAATAGGTTGCATACCAACCTGGTCAAATGACTGTTATGTATCAGTAGTATGTTGAAGGCTACAACATCCCAAATGATAACCTACGGACCCTGGTCAAAACTAATGCACCATATAAGGAAAAGCATGTCATTTGGGACGCAGCCCAAGTGTCCCTCTACCTCCACCCACCTAGGCATTATAACTCAGGCCTCTCGGTAGGGGCTGCAGAGATGTCCTTGCGTATCGCTGGGGTGAACAACACCTTTGTGCTGTGGCAAACGCTTTATAACCAAAGCAACCACTGGAAGCAGGTCATGGTGCAGCTGGGCAGCATCAACCAGCCCTTCCAGTTCTCATTGGCCAAGATCAACCTGGGCGTGTTCGACAGAGTCTCCGCCCTGGACGACATCTGCTTCCAGAACTGCTCGTTGCGAGACGGGGTAGTGCCCCAGCCACACCCACTTTCACTGCATGCGGAGCCGAATGTATGTGTCGCAACAGCAGCTGTGTGACCTGCTAGACTGTGGGGACGGCTCAAAAGAGGACAACTGATGTGAGGTACACGCACATAGGCAGACAGACAGAACGAGGCAACCATAAGGTCAAAATAGAATGTACATGTGTGAGATAATAGAATAAACAACAACATAAGAAAGCTTTGGCTCAGCACTTGGCTCTTATACCGCGATATGGTGTGACATGATAACAGGAAGGCATTGTTCACTCAGTCCATATTGTCTTCCTCTCCAACTCCTCTTCTCTCATCTTTGACTGGACGCGCACCCTGGGCCCCACGCGCACCCTGCAAACTGGAACCTGAAAGGAAAACACCCTGGGCAATGTTAACGGTCACTACCTGAACATCGAGTCCCAGTGTTGGCCTGCCCAGTGTTCCAGCCTACCCCCCGGTATCGCAACCGGCCCCCAGCACCCCTGTGTGTTCTGTTTCTACTACCACGTTTGGGTCTCGTTGTTCCGCCTGGCCGTATACATGAAGACCATGGCCGCGGTCACATGCTGTGGGTTCGCTACGGCGACCAAGGCAACTTGTGGCACAGAAAGACCCTCTACCTCAACAGCGCCAAGTCCTTCCAGGTATCTAGGTTTGCAAAATTTCTAGGATTTCTAGAAAACCTTGGAATTTTGGAAGTTTCCTGGAATCAGGAGAGAATAAGCAGGAAACTTGGGAATCCTCCAACCGGGATTTCGTGAAAACCAGGGAGAGTTTTGCAACCCTACAGTTAACTCATTCAACACTCGTCAAATCAGTCCCTGCTGAAAAAAACAGCTGGTCAAGCTGGTCCATGGTGGTCTATGCTGGTCAGTGCTGGTCTGATGCTGGTATGCTGGTCCAGCATGGTCTCTAGCTGGTCAAYCTGGTCTGTTTAGCTAGCAAAACCACACCCATCATTATCATATTTCCCAGCATGCTCTATTGCAGTTAAGATTTTTCTTTTTATTGTTTTCATATCAGTGTTGTTTTGCATGTACACTGATTGATTAATTAATCAATAAATGTATTGTATGCTACAGAAAGATAAATAACATAAATGTTTCTAAAGAAATCCAATCTGTTAGTGGATTTATTCCACCCGTTACTGGAAATGGTGTTCCAGTTTAATGGTTGAGGTAGTCTCATTTAGTCATTTTACTAACCCTGGCAGTCATTCTGAATGTGGATTTGTGTGAATAAAGTTCAAATTGTGGATACCCGCACTGGATTCCAGTAGGAATTAAACAAGACAGCATAATCTGATTGCAAGCCTAGGAAGCCCACTGTATTATTGAAAAAGTAGGCACTTAAAAGTAAGGCCATAAATATTGGAAATACTGTATCAAATAAATAAATACAAAATACTGAGCTACAGTTTATATGCAAATTATGTTATTTTATACCAATACAGTTGCTCAGACAAAGATATTTTGTTTAACAAGTAAAAACAAATCTGATAAAGATAGGGTCAAATGTATTCAATACTGTAGCACCCTCCCCTGAGAGGATAAAGACACTGAGCCTTTTTCTAAAAGGATTTATGAGATTGGAAAACATGTTGGGAGGGAGGGATCTTAGACCATTCCTCCATTCCGAAAAATAGCCCCATAACATCAAAGATCCACCACTATATTACTGTAGAACATTTTTGCCAAAAACCTGGTTGCTCTGCCGAGAGGCTAACACTTGGCTGCAAGTGGATCTTCCAGCAAGACAATAAACCCCAATAACTAATAAAAAATACACACACATTTTTTTATTGACCACAAAAAATCACATTTTGCAGTCAGTCTCAAGACTTGAACCCATTGAAAACATGTGGTTTGAATTGAAGAGGGCAGTCCATAAAAGTCTCAGACTCCCAGTAATTTTGCAACCCCATTGAAAACATGTGGTTTGAAATGAAGAGGGCAGTCCATAAAAGTCTCAGACTCCAGACTTGAACCCCATTGAAAACATTTGGTTTGAAATGAAGAGGGCAGTCCATAAGAGTCTCAGTCTCCAGACTTGAACCCCATTGAAAACATTTGGTTTGAAATGAAGAGGGCAGTCCATAAAAGTCTCAGACTCCAGACTTGAACCCCATTGAAAACATGTGGTTTGAAATGAAGAGGGCAGTCCAATAGAGTCTCAGTCTCCAGACTTGAACCCCATTGAAAACATGTGTTTGAAATGAAGAGGGCAGTCCATAAGAGTCTCAGTCTCCAGACTTGAACCCCATTCAAAACATGTGGTTTGAAATGAAGAGGGCAGTCCATAAGAGTCTCAGTCTCCAGACTTGAACCCTTAAATACATGTGAGTTTAAATAAGAGGGCAGTCCATAAGAGCGGATGAAGGATATCAAGGATCTGGGAAGATTCTGTATGAAGGAATGGTCTAAGATCCCTCCCAACATGTTCTCCAATCTCATGAATCATTTTAGAAGAGCTGAGCTGAGCTGGCCAATGATTTTGACTCCTATCTTTTTTAAATTTGTTTTATAACTTGTTAAAAAAAATGTCTTTCTCTGAGCAATTGTATTAGTATAAAATAATTATCCAATTACTTTGAGGATGCAATATAGCTCAGTACTTAAAAAAATAAATATATATAGTATTTTTTTCTCATATTTATCAAGTGTCAATAATTATTGACCTGACTATATGCAATGTATTGTCTTAAATAATTAAGCACTTTTGATGCTGGTTTTGCTGGTGACCAGCATATGGTGGTACGCTGCAGCATACCAGCATCACCAGCATACCAGTATAAGCTGGTCACCAGCATACCATGGTCACCAGTGTCCAAAGCACAGCAAAGGCTGGTGACAAGCGTGACCAACCTATGCTGTTTCTTTTCAGCAGGGGTGCCAGAGAGGATCATGATTACGTCATATGTGATGGTTCATTGATGTTGTCGTCTGGTGAATAAGCCTTTGTGAGGGATGGTTGGTTCATGTTGACAATGTTCATGTCAGTGGTGTTTCTGCTATGAAATCACACTTCTTCCTCCAAAGGGACACCCATTCTTGCTCTGAGACTAAACAGAAAACATTCCACAGTGAGATCGGTACGTTAGCCTTTTTGCTCCCAAACGAAAATCACGGATTGCCCTGCGTGCTGTAAAGTTAGTTCAGAATACTTCCTTCCTTTGAGCTTAAATTACATTGAAGCAATGAGGACCTGATTAAGTCACTAGCTAATATGCTGTCGCCAGGGATTGTCACATCKTGCCCTAGACCCTGCGTATCTCTCCTCTGTCCAATCAGCTCCTAGTTAACACCATGGACTGCAGGTTCTTCCAGCTCCCATCCAATTAACAGCCCAGATTAATTAGCTCAGGCCTGAGGTGAGCTAGAGGAGGAGCAGAAAACAACCTTGTCTGGATGGAGGAGATGGATAGGCTCACAGACTGCGTGCTCTCTGCAAATGCGCGGACGCACACTTTCTCTGCTCTATCAGCCCACTACAAGCTGCATTGTAACTCAGAGTGTGTTTGGAATTCTAATAGAACAGAGCAGAGAGAATTGAGCTTGCTTGCTAGCTACCAGTTAATTGAATTGTTTCCCACAGTCGTACTTGGCTTGCTGAGGATTGGAAAATGCCTCCTCAAACACGTTTTCAAAGCAATATCCAGTAGTTTAGACTCTGGTTCTCTCCTTGTTTTGCTGTTATGCTGAATCGACAATCTACAACGATGTTGTGGGGTAAATTGTTTGCTGCTTTCCTGGCGGAGCGATTGTTACCAGGCTATAGGCTTAACCTGCTGAGGTCAGAACTATGATAAGATGTCTACCTGTGTGGCTGAAAGAGCCATATGGCTGTTTCTCAAATTACATTATTCTATGGGCCCTGGTCGAAAGTAGTGCACACTATGTAGGGAATAGGATGCCATTTTGGGATTCAGCCAAATAACACACTGAATTGAAATGGAAAACACACAAAGCACTCTTCTTTTCCCACACACCTGACCTTGTTCTCTGTTTTGGCAGATTCTGGTGGAGGGCACAGTCGGTGACGACTTCAATGGAGACATCGCCATTGATGACCTGTCCTTGCAGCTGACTAGCTTGCAGCTGGAGCAAGCACACAAGTTTTCTCCTGGAAAATGACCCTTTGTAGTTATACCTTACCACGAGCATGTACAGTATAGCTGTGTCCCACTCTAGGTTGAGTTACAGTTTGTTAGATGTGTTATATGTAGAGTTGCAAAATTATGGAACTTTCAATAAATACCCTGGTTATCCCCAAATCGAGGTTGGAGGATCCTGGAATCAGGAAGGAAGCAGGAAATACAGAATCCTCCAACCAAGATTTKMGGAAACCCAGGGAAATTATTGAATGTCCCTGTAATTTTGCAACCCTAGTTGTGTGTTATTAATTTGCTTGTTTCAGGGGACTTGCCTTCCCCCCGACAGAAGCCCCTACAGAACAGCCCCAAATCTGTCCAGAGGGGGGGTTTGTGTGTGGGGCACACAGGGAGTGTGGGGACGAGATCAGGGTGTGTGACTTCAGACATGACTGCTCCGATGGGTCGGATGAACAGCACTGTGGTGGGTAGTAAACTCGTTCTCTCAGATCTGGAGCTGTATCTATCAAGTGCTCATCTAGGATCAGGTCTTGTCTGCCCATGTAACTGTTTTAATTGTGAGCGCAAAGGCAAAACTGCTTTGGCTGTTATTTAACCAGCGATGTATTATTGGAGTCTTTTCCCTCACTCTCTTTCTGTGCACTCTCTTCATCCACAGAGAAGACCGAGACCACTAGAATTGTCTTGAATCAGAAATGTTTTTGATCTGAATTTTCAAAGACCGTTGGTTTTGTCTAATGGTGTCCTTTCTTCCTCTCTCTCACTTCCTGTGTTCTCTGTGTGCCCCCCAGTGAAGGAGGTGTGTGATTGAGGGGGGCGACATAATGTGGCTGGGAGAGGGTCTTTCCCGCTCCCTCTGTCCTTCTCCATTCATTCCACTGGCAACACCATACACCTCGGAGAGCAGAACCACCAGCCAGTCAATGACCACCCCCTGTGAGTCACAAGCACATGCATAGTCATGAAGGCACGCACATACAGTACACACACACACACACACACACACACATTGGTTGTGGGAACGAAGCCACACGTTTCCTGACCGGTAAATCAGAACGTTTTTTAAACATTCAGGGAACAGAAGTGAACAGTTTCCCTATTCTGGGAACGTTTATTTTTAGGTTGCAGGGAGGTTCTGAGAACATTTAACTCTGGTTCCTTGAAAGTTTTCTAGGTGAGTTTTATGAAAGCTCTGAGAAGGGAAATTTTAGGTTATTTTGAGTTTTTTTATTTTTTATAACTTCCTTAAAACCTTTACTGAATGTTTCAATAAGACATTTAACACTGCAAGCTTATTTTGGATAAACTTTTCTTTATTACTCCAAGCACAGATAGGACTCATGAAAATGACTTTCCTGAGCCATTAATCATGTGAACACTTTTTTATTGTGACACAGCATCAGTGAGATTTGGACCTATGCTTTTCTCTCTATCCATGGAAWTAGTCCACTGCGACACCAGGATGGAGCCAGCATGCCATGTTTTTATGCATACAAAGCTGTTCATTTTAGTCTATTCAAACAGACCCCATTTTCAAATTAAAGAAGCACACATTAAGATCAGGTGTGGCCAGCCAACATATAAATAGTTTTGTTGATGCTGAGAACGGAATGTATATGTTTTTAAATAACATTCTTAGAGTGTTCTCTGAATGTTACTAACATTGTGTTTTTTAAGGAACGTTTTCTTCATAATCTGAGAACAGAATTTAGAGTTTATTGATGTTGTGTACAACTCCATTTTTTTTTTTACATTCCCAGAATATTGCCAAGAACTGACATAAAAGAGAAGCAAAACGTTCTAAGAGCATGGCTTAAGTCACATCATTTTTGAGAACGTTCCCACGTAGGAACTTGCTTGGAATGTCCTGTGGAAGTATGGAAATTCCCACAGAAGAACGTTGTTTCTTAAATGGTCTTTTTACAATTTGAGAACATGACTTCAAACCTGCAGGAAACGTTATTCTGAAGTACTGACATTCCCACCGTCGCTGGTGTAAAGAGGACTAGGCAGGAGGCAGTCGCAGGTTTAGAACTACTGAGCTCATTTAAGCGCCATAGATCAAAGCGGGACGAAACCCAGACGCTGTTGTGCTCAAAATAGATCTTCATAAACAAAAAGGAACAGGGCGAACCCCAAGTGCAAAATATAAAGTACTCAGGAAATAGTAGGAGAGATTCCTCTCAGGAAAACAAGTAACATTTACAGTGACCGACAAAGACGAATACAGAGTGGGGATTGGAACCAGGTGTGTGTAATGATGACGAGGCAAGTCCGGGGTTGATGAGTGAAGGACGTTTGCCAGCAGTAGGTTCGGCAGCAGCTAGAAGACCGGCGATGCTGAACGCCTGAGCTGGACAGGAAGGGGAGACAAAGCGAAGGCTGGAGTGACCCACAGAAGAAAAGTTGTTTCTTATTGTTCTCTGAAAAACTTGAGAACATTCCCAATGTCAAACCATTTGGAGAACGATTCTACAACATTGCCAGAAAGTAAGTTAAATGTACCCATGTTCGACATTTTAGGAAATGTTCTGTTAAAGTAATTAAATACCAAGAAAATAGGGTGTTTTGTCAAGTTCCTTAAATGTGCTGAGAACATTCCTAAGCCAAGCAACAGAAAGTAGTGGGAAGGTTTTATGCTAAATAACCATAGAACAACCACGCTCTCACCAAGCTCTAAGAAACATATGGTTCTCAGAACGTTATGTGCTAGCTGGGATACACGCATATATATATATATATACATATACACACACACACACACACACACACACACACACACACACACACACACCAGNACACACACACACACACACACACACACACACACACACACACACACACACACCAGGAGCAATAACACCATCACAGCCCTCTGAGACAGAATTATGGTGTTTCTGATACTTACCTGTCCAGGCTATGATTGCCTACCTGAGGTCCTTGGGGTTGACAGAAAAGAGCAGAAATGGCCATCAACTCTGGTACTCCAATTCTGTCATTTCCTGGGGTGGGGGGTGTGCAGTGTGTATGTGGGGACAATTGAGGCTTCACATACCTAAGCTTATTGGACACTACCCTTTATTCCATTTCATGGTTGAGGCGAACATAAAGATTAGGGAACTTTGGTTTCCTGCTGAGTTACATGTTTTCCCCTTTGATTTTCATAGAGATTTGTGGTGAGCAAAGCATGGCAATAATTGGATGCTCTTCCAAGGACAACTACAGTGTATTTGTTCTTACCCAACCRTATTCCCCATGAATTAATCCTTCCTGCATTTTAAATGCATTCATACTTAATGCACTGCACTTTTAAGTCATTGTCTCTCATGTTCTTGTCTATGTATTTTCTCTGTGCCTGTTTGTTGTATAGCGCAGTGAAAAAGTATTTCGGCAAATTTTAGATACTGAAGGTTATCAGATCTTCAACCAAAACCTACTTTTAGATAACGGGAACCTGAGTGAACATATAACACAACAATGATATACCTATTTCATTTATTTAATAAAGAAAGTTATGCAACACCCAATGCCCCTGTGTGAAAAAGTAATTGCCTCCTTACACTCAATTGCTGGTTGTGCCAACGTTAGCTGCAATGACTGCAACCAATTGCTTACTGTAGTTGTTGATCAGTCTCTCACATCGCTGTGGAGGAATTTTGGCCCACTCTTGCATGCAGCTCAGCGACATTTGTGGGTAAATACATATACTGCTAATTTCAAGTCCTGCGTAACATCTCAATTCGGATTAGGTCTGGACTTTGACAAGGCCATTCCAAAACCTCAAATTTGTTGCTTTTTATCAATTTTCATGTAGACTTGATTATGTGTTTTGGATCATTGTCTTGATCATTGTCTTGCAGAATTCTCTGGTACAGAGAAGAATTCATGGTTCCTTCTATTAAGCCAAGTCGTCCAGGTCCTGAGGCAGAAAAACCTCCCCACACCATCCCACTACCACCACCATGCTTGACCGTTGCTATACGGTTCTTACTGTGGAATGCAGTGTTTGGTTTTCACCAGGCATAATGGGACCAATGTCATCCAACAAATTTTAGATTTTTCAAAGTCCAGACCTAATCCCAATTGAGATGGTGTGGCAGGACTTGAAATGAGCAGTTCATGCTTGAAAACCCACAAATGTCGCAGTTCTGCATGCAAGAGAATTCCTCCACAGCGATGTGAGAGACTGATCAACAACTACAGGAATCATTTGGTTGCTGTCATTGCAGCTAAATATGTCACAACCAGTTATTGAGTGTAAGAGGGCAATTACTTTTTCACACAGAGGAATTGAGTGTTGCATAACTTMGTTAAATAAATCAAATAAGTATACKTTTTTTTCATTAGGCCCTAATCTATGGATTTCACATGACTGGACATGGGTGGGCCTAGGASGGCATGTCCCAGCCACTTGGGCGCCAGGCCCAGCCAATCAGAATGAGTTCTTCCCTACAAAAGGGCTTTATTACAGACAGAAATACTCCTAAGTTCCTGGGATCTTTTATTTCAGCTCATGAAACATGGGACCAACACTTTACATGTTGTGTTTATATATATTTTTTGTTCAGTATATATTCGTACACTGAGTGTACAAAACATTATGTTCTTTCCATGACATGGACTGACCAGGTGAATCCAGGTGAAAGTTATGATCCTTTATTGATGTCACTTGTTAAATCCACGTCAATCAGTGTAGGGGAGGGGAGGAGGCTGGTTAAAMAAGGATTTTTAACTCTCGAGACAATTGAGATATGGATTGTGTAAGTGTGCCAGTCAGAGTGTAAATGGGAAAGACAAAATACTTAAGTGCCTTTAAACAGGGTATGGTAGTAGGTGCCAGGCACACCGGTTTGTGATAAGAACTGCAACGCTGCTGGGTTTTTCACGCTCAACAGTTTCCTGTGTATATCAAGAATGGTCCACAACCACTTCTGTCGATGACGATGTTGAAAAAATGAAGACTGTGATCGAAAAACCCGAAGAACGATGGATTGTGTGAAAGACATTTTTACTAAAGACAACCTCCTGTGGTCAATATTGGCCACAACAGGCGTGTTCGTGCCATGCGTGATGGGCACAGTTCATGTATTGTTCTACATGAGAAAGTTTCTTTTTGCAAGTATAATGATCCGCCTGTCTTTATGTTCAATGTTTTTGGTTGATCTATGTCATTTCTATGACATGTCATCTCTGTGATTTCAAAATGTTTATGGTCATGCCTATATTTGGCCTTGGTAAAACGTTCCTATTCTAGTTGGAGGGTCAGTGCTCGGAAGACCTCGTGGCACTTCACATGGATGAAAGCCTGGTTTAGTGGGGAGGGAGATTTTTAGGGATATGTTTATGACATATTTGTTCGATGGGAAGTTTAGTGCTCTAGGTGGGAGGCACTGCCAGTTGTTCACTTTCTTTGATTCGCTAAGCAGTGTCTATCTGAAACGCATTGATTTAATAAAATATTCTAACACTCGTCACGTTTTGGTAATAATATATTTACAACCTTTCAGATATGATGACCAACGTGATGAAAGTTTTGTCGTGGAATGTGAACGGATTAGGTTCATATTTAAAAAGACCAAAGGTATTGAATCATKTTCATTGAAACAAAAACACTCATACGTGATTATGCTCCAAGAAACACACCTGCTGGAAAAGGATGCTCCTAGGGTGGGAGACAGAAGGGTGGGCAGTGCTTATCATAATACATTCAAGCAAAAAACAAAGAGGTTGTCTCTTTATTGAGAACTCTATAGGCCAATTTGGGTGAACATGGAAGAAGAACTTAATGCCCCATTCAGAGCATCAGCTTATTTGAGTCAACAAAAGCTGGGACTGCAGAATCCAATCATTTCCCATACTAAAAATATATGGAGTCAGATTCATAATAGAGAGAGAAAGATCTTCACCTTTCTTGACAAGCTCTGCTTCGTTATGGAACAAACCTAAATTAAAAATAGTAGGACACGTGTTTTTCTGGAAAGTTGGGTATTAAATTGGTATGCCTAGTTAAATAAATAAAAATAAAAGGGGATAAAGAACCTTGGTTGTCTATATCTAGAAAACACATTAATTTACAGGTATAATYTCATTTACAGAAAGAAGACTTTTGGAGAAGAAGACCTTCTCCAATGTAGAGATTGTATGTTTATGGTAGGATTCCCTGTACATTTTGATATAAGTGTTAAAATAGAAATCCTCTGCAAATTACCACATACTGCAGGGCTTATATAGCCACCTTATAGGTGGATTTAATGGAACTTGTAAGGGCCTAAAGGCCATGTGGGAAAAAGACTTGGAGGTAAAATTTGGAGAGGAATTTAATATAATTATACAACAGATGCTCCTCCCTATGAGAGATGCCCGGTCCAAACTGATTCAATTTAAAGTGTTCAATAGGACTTATTAGACTCCTCTGAGGTAGAACATAATAGCTTTGATAGAATCCAGTCTATGCTGGAGCTGTCAGTCAAGTACAGGGGACATAAACCATATGCTCTGTGACTGTCCAAGCTTGCATACCTTTTGTCAGAAGGTAATGGAAAAGATTGGGGATATTCACAATACTTGCAATACCACAATACTTGCAAATCCTGCTTTGCTATTACTGAATATCACTGACGATATTGATAGACTGAGAAGCTCATGTTTAAACTAGCTAAAAGTTTCTCTAACCACAGCCAAAAAAGTCATATTGAGACTGGAGGGAGAAGGAACATCCCTCATATTAAGGAATGGTACATAGCCTTGGCAGAAACAGCTTTATATGAAAGATTGATTTCTAAAATGAATGGTAAACTTGAACTTTTCTGACATCTGGGGACATTTTCTCTCAGAGATAGAAAAAGAAAACAATCTGTACTGGCCTGATAGACTACAGACATACATAGATGACTGGACGGGGTAGGGTCTTTTGTTTTGTTTGTTAAGTTTGTCCTTTTGTTGTAAAATGTTTGTTTCCCTTTCTATCTTCTTRATTGTATATATATTCATATCTGTCAAGTTATTGTTTCGCGTTACATGTAGTTCAATTGCATTGTTATATCATGYAAGGAAACAATAAAAAGTTGAATTACAAAAAAGAATGGTCCACGACCCTGTCAGCGATTAGGTGAATGGATGCGTAATAATGGATGAGTAATAATCTGAATTTACTCAAAAATGTAAGCAATGTTCCAACAAAGAAAAATACAAATATCCAGAGCACAAAGAACGAACCCACATGACAATAACAATCACTCACAAAACAGAAAGGGAAGCCAGAGGGATAAATAAGGAACATTGATTATGGAATGGAAACCAGGTGTGTATAATGAAGACAAAACAAAACGAAAATGAAACATGGATCGGTGGTGAGCCGAACGCCGCCCGAACAAGGAGAGGGACCAACTTCGGCAGAAGTCGTGACAAACCCAAAGAACATCCATCGATCTTCACACAACTGTTGAATGATATTAAGCCTAAACGTAGCACAAACATTGAGAACTATGCAAAATAATGTGTTGGTGATAGCTGGCTTGTCTAGCCACGCAGTTGGTGTCATAGCAACATGACTCCCGCCCGTCCAGCAACACTGGACGGTTCAGACTTAGAATATGTGGACAACTACAAATACCTAGGTGTCTGGCTAGACTGTAAACTCTCCTTCCAGACTCACATTAAGCGTCTCCAATCCAAAATTAAATCTAGAATCGGCTTCCTATTTCGCAACAAAGCATCCTTCACTCATGCTGCGAAACATACCCTCGTAAAACTGACCATCCTACCGYTCCTCGACTTCGGTGATGTCATCTACAAAATAGCCTCCAACACTCTACTCAACAAATTGGATGCAGTCTATCACAGTGCCATTCTTTTTGTCACCAAAGCCCKGTATAATACCCACCACTGCGACCTGTACGCTCTCGTTGGCTGGCCCTCGCTTCATACTCATCACCAAACCCACTGGCTCCAGGTCATCTACAAGTCTTTGCTAGGTAAAGCCCCGCCTAGAAAAGCACCGCCTAGAACCCGGTGAAACGTTGTTTTTCTTGCCCCCATGAGTAGTCGGCATTGTTAGTCAGTATTTCATTAGATTTGTAGGAGCTAATTATTGAAATAATACAATCAAAACTGGAAAAGAGGTATCGGGTTTGTGGAGCTCTAGTGACTAGCGACCATTGGTCGTTGGTCACATGATCTCCCTAGAAACCCTGATGAAAACATGTCTTGGTGAAATGGCGATCTATACTGAACAAAAATATGGATGCAACATGTAAAGTGTTGGTCCCATGTTTCATGAGCTGAAATAAAAGATCCCAGAAATGTTCCATATGCACAGAAAGCTTATTTCTCAAAAATGTTGTCCACAAGTTTGTTTACATCTCAGTTAGTGAGCATTTCTCCTTTGCCAAGATAATGCATCCACCTGACAGGTGTGGCATATCAAGAATCTGATTAAACAGCATGATCATTACACAGGTGCACCTTGTGCTGGGAACCATAAAAGGCCACTCTAAAATGTGCAGATTTGTCACAGATGCCACAGATGTCTCAAGTTTTGAGGGAGTGTGCGATTGGCATGCTTACTGCAGGAATGTCCATCAGTGCTGTTGCTATTAATTTAATAGGAATTTCTCTACCATAAGCTGCCTCCAACGTTGTTTTAGAGAATTTGGCAGTAAGTCCAACCGACCTCAGAACCGCAGACCACGTGTAACCACGCCAGTCCAGGATCTCCACATCCAGCTTCTTCACCTGCTGGATCGTCTGAGAGCTGTCCAGCCACCCGGACAGCTGAGGAAACTGTGGGTTTTCACAACCGAAGAATTTCTGCACAAACTGTAAGAAACCATCTCAGGGAAGCTCATCTGCGTGCTCGCCATCCTCACCAAGGTCTTGAACTGACTGCAGTTCGGCGTTGTAACCAACTTCTGTTGTAAAATGCTCACTTTCGATGGCCACTGGCATGCTGGAGAAGTGTGATCTTCACGGATGAATCTCGGTTTCAACTATAKCAGGCAGATGGTAGACAGCMTGTATGGRGTTGTGTGGGGGAACGGTTTGCTGATGTCAACGTTGTGAACAGAGTGCCCCTTGGTGGCGGTGGAGTTATGGAATAGGCAGGCATAAGCTACMGACAACGGACATAATTGCATATTATCAATGGCAATTTGAATGCACAGAGATACCGTGACGAGATCCTGAGGCCCATTTTCGTGCCATTCATCCGCCACCCTCACCTCATMTTTCAGCATGATAATGCACTGCCCAACGTTGCAAGGATCTGTACACAATTCCTGGAAGCTGAAAATGGCCCAGTTCTACCATGGCCTGCATACTCACCAGCATGTTTGGGATGCTCTGGATCGACGTGTATGACAGCGTGTTCCAGTTCCCTGCCAATATCCAGCAGTGGGACAAACATTCCACAGGCCACAGTCAACAGCCTGATCAACTCTATGCGAAGGAGATGTGTCACGCTGCATGAGACAGATGGTGGTCACACCAGACACTGACTGGTTTACTGATCCACATCCCTACCTTTTTTTAAGGTATCTGTAACCAACAGATGCATATCTGTATTCCCAGTCAATTGACTGATTTCCTTARATGAATTMTAACTTGATACTATTGGTCATGTCATTTTATTGAATAAGTTGTCCTCGAGCTCTGACACCCGTTCTTTGTTTCATGATTATCTAAGTACATAAAAGACGTGCCACAGGGGTCGATTTGGGACCTATTTTATTCACTATTTATATAAACACCATTGGTCAATCTGTTCAAAATGTTATACTTCATCTATACGCGGATGATACATTATGTATGCTATTACCCTGACTGTTGATCTGTCTGTGTCCAAACTATAGTCAGATTTTATAGCTATGCAGGAATCACTTGCTGATTTTAAAACAAAATACATGTTGTTTTTCAACTCTCGTAAGAAMGTTTCAGATGAACTACATGTTCACTCATTAGATGGTTCTCCAATCGAACGTGTTCCCGCATATAAATACTTAGGCATTTGGATTGATATGGATTTGACATTTAAATAACATACAGTACCAGTCAAAAGTTTAGACACACCAACTCATTCAAGGGTTTTTCTTTATTTTTTACTGTTTACTACATTATAGAATAGTGACTTCCCTTGGCATCCATGAATACATGCCACTTTGTAGGCTGAATATTATTACACATATGGTATTTGTAATAGATGTCCTTTTCCATTCAAAAGGAGGGTGCACACATAGAAGGTGCCGTTAAAATAATGGAGACTCCCCGGGTGTCACAGTATAATTCTCACTCTGTATGTCACTTTCACATGAATTTGCTGCTGTACACAGTAGTACACAGCCAGTACACTTAAATAACATTCTGACCTTGAATTCAAACACTGTAACAATACTTTTGTAATTGATTTATGATTTATTTGAACAGGCAAATGTACCAAACCTAAGCTGAAGCATTTAATGCGTTTAGCCATCATAATTATATTGACAAAATCCTACTCGCATCTATGAAAGGAAAATTCCACCCATTAGTCCATTGTTGACATAGTCCCAAAATGTTTTGCTTGTCAGCAATCAAGTTAAGATATTTGACTTTCAAAATACAGAAATCATCCCCGTATGATGCATTTTGCATCGTATGAGCATCAATGCTTTATATGGGGATGATTTCTTGAAAACTTGATTGGTGAAAAGCAAAACACTTTGGGACTATGTCAACAACGGACTAATGAAACAAATACCAAAATAGTTTTTGGGTGGACTTTTCCTTTTAAGGTTCAAAATGTAATGGCCCGCCTAAACTGGGTCTGTGGCCCATCTTGGCCACCCCATTCAAAATGCATGTAAGTTCAGGCATAATAATTATTTTACATGTTAGTCTGGTCTCCACTTTAGCCACTTGGTCCTTGCCAGCCACATAATGACGRAAAGTTATTTATAAGCCCACAGTATGTCATAGTGAGTTTACTAATATCTCTCTCTCTCTCGATTGGCTGATCAAAGCGGGCATCACAGCGACGGTTGGCACAGGCTCATCCACAGACCACACCCTGCGGGACACGTCAGGCCACTATCTACGTGGAGAGCTCATTCTCTCAGGCACCTGGAGACACCGCCCGAATCTCAGGGCCCCACCTCAGCCGCAAAGCAAGCATGCAACGTCAGGTCAAAGGTCAGGGCTTTGTCCAGATATAAGGGTCATCTGATCAATACATGGYCACAAGGGGTCCATAGGTGACGGCTAGAGGGCGTGTAATGATTTGGTTTATMTGCTTTAAAGTCAAATTCAGTGTTCATTTGGAATAATCCACCATACAAGCATACAGCCAGCCTAAGGGAGGAAGTTTAGGTAGATTATGAGTTTGAATTAGGGGAATATGTTTCAAGGGCTGGGTCAGTGAGTATGTCCTCTGTGTGTGCTGAGATCCGTCAGTGAAGTAATTCCATGGGCTCTCTTTTTCTCTCTGACTTAGCTCAACATCGTTCAGTCAGCTTTCTGATTGACTGCCTCGTATGTGTTGTACTGTGTCTGTCTCATCCCACACCGGACCTGTCAAGCAATCACACACGCAGCCGATAGGCACCAATTAAACTGAGTGAAAGGAGGAGGGGAAGAGAGGGGAGGAGAGAAGAAGCCGTACGTCAGTCTTCTCTCCTGAGAGTGAGGCTTTACATTGTACCAGCTGCCTCCCTCCTTCCCTCCCTCCCTCCKTRCKTRCCTCCCTCCCTCCTCAGCATCTGGTGGAATTTAGTAGAAAACCCCTGTAGAACTCATTAAGACTGAGCGAAAGTTTGAGCGAATGACTTTGCGGGTTAGCAACAGTGAACAGGGGAAATAGAAGGAAAAAGCAACGGAGCTTCGGAGATTAAAAGGTTAATTCACAACTAATGACCTTTGTATATACAGTACACCAGACCTCTGCTTTGCTTTTATGGTCTGCGGTGAGGAGAGGTGGTTTTGGGAAGAAATTTATTTTCATAATAAGAGTGGTGCAGTGGAAAAGTCAATGGTAATGCAGAAAGCATAAATRCCAGGTCTGCTTCACGTTACTTTCCCAGACTTCACTGAAGCCTGAATTTCACTTACAGGAAAGTCTGTCAATGGTAAAATGTTCTCAGACTGTTCATCACTAATTGGGCCAGCTATAACATAGGCCCTGCTATGCTGTGATCCACCATTATGTCGGATGTGATGCAGATCTTGTGTAACTGATGTCAATGTGCTTGCTTATGTAACCTTTGTTCAACTAGGCAAATCAGTGAAGAACAAATTCTTATTTACAATGCTGGCCTACAGTATACAGCCGTCATAACAGTATATCTTCCTCGCTCACAAGTCCTTAATGTTACCTGTCATTAATCTTTCGTCATCTGTTTTGCTAAAAACACAGTAATGCCCTCTTGATATCGCCTTAGCCAGCTACGCCACCGAAAAGCTATGATTTCGATGGTGCGTGTACAGGATTCCTTGCTCAGTGACGGGGATGCGGGAGAGGGCATTCATGGCAGGTGTGCCCTCTACCCACCTCTATGGTCACGTGGGTTTTTCTTTATTTTTCTTATTTTCTACATGTAGAATAATAGTAAAGACATCAACACTATGAAATAACACGTATGGAATCATGTAGTAACCAAAAAAGTGATAACCAAATTCTTCAAATAGACACCCTTTGCCTTGATGACAGCATTGCACACACTTGGCATTCTCTCAACCAGCTTCACTTGGAATGCTTTTCCAACAGTTCCCACATATTCTGAGCACTTGTTGGCTGCTTTTCCATCACTCTACGGTTCGACTCATCCCAAATCATCTCAATTTGGTTGAGGTCGGGGGATTGTGCATTGCTCTCCTTCTTGGTAGGTTGGGTCATTGTCCTGTTGAAAAACAAATGATAATCCCACTAAGCTCAAACCAGATGGGATGGTGTATCGCTGCAGAATGCTGTGGTAGCCATGCTGGTTAAGTGTGCCTTGAATTCTAAATAAATCGCAAAGTGTCACCAGCAAAGCACCCCCACACCATAACACCTCCTCCTCCATGCTTTACGGTGGGAAACACACGTGGAGATCACACTGCGTCTCACAAAGACACGGCGGTTGGAACCAAAAATGGACTAAATGACACCCCTTCTTTGTTTCATGATTATCTAAGTGCAAGACCAAATGACAAATTTCCACCGGTCTAATGTCCATTGCTCGTGTTTCTTGGCCCAATCAAGTCTCTTCTTCTTATTGGTGTCCTTTAGTAGTGGTTTCTTTGCAGTAAATCGACCATGAAGGCCTGATTCACTCAGTCTCCTCTGAACAGTTGATGTTGAGATGTGTCTGTTACTTGAACTCTGTGAAGCATTTATTTGGGCTGCAATTTCTGAGGTGCAGTTAACTCTAATGAACGTATCCTCTGCAACAGAGGTAACTATTGGTATTCCATTCCTGTGGCAGTCCTCATGAGAGCCAGTTTCATCATAGTGCTTGAGGATTTTTGCGACTGCATTGAAGAAACTTTCAAAGTTCTTGAAATGTTCCGTATTGACTGACCTTCATGTCTTAAAGTAATGATGGACTGTCGTTTCTCTTTGCTTATTTGAGCTGTACTTGCCATAACATGGTCTTGGTCTTTTACCAAATAGGGCTATCTTTTGTATACCACCCCTGCCTTGTTACAACACAACTGATTGGCTCAAACACATTAAGAAGGAAAGAAATTCCACAAATTAACTTTTAAGAAGGCACACCTGTTAATTGAAATGCATTCCAGGTGACTACCTCATGAAGCTGGTTGAGAGATTGCAAAGCTGTCATCAAGGCAAATGGTGGCTATTTGAAGAATTTCAAATATAAAACATATTTTGATTTGTTTAACACTTTTTTGGTTACTACATGATTCCATATGTGTTATTTCATAGTTTTGATGTCTTCACTATTATTCTACAATGTAMAAAATAGTCAAAATAAAGAAAAACATTTSAATGAGTAGGTGCTCTAAAACRTTTGACCGATAGTGTGTGTCATTGAAATGTGAGTACCAACACCTTTTATCACCAAAAGTTTTTCCAAACACAAAGGTTTGTAAATAGAGTATATATATTGCTAGCAATAAATACTTTACAACTAAGCAACTGTTGAAGGTCAACATCGTTAACATGTGTGAGAAAGACTCAAGGAGCACCAGAGGGAAAGACAAGAAAAAGTCTGACTTGTCTGGAATTCTGCATAAGCTGAAGCTGATTAACGACAAAATAGATGCTTTGAGTTTAAGCTTTGAGAAACAGTGAAATTGACAGTCTGCAAGTGACCCCCAAAAAAACGGATCTGTGTAAGCAGAGAGGTGTTTAAGACAGAGATTGAAAGAAAAGCCAAAAGAGATCCAAGTTAACTTAAACTTGGATATAAGGTACCTAGCGGCAAGAGTAGACAATATGGAAGACAAAATGACCGTCCCAAACCCATCCACTAAATTCGACCCCGAGGTGTCCATCATCATAGCAGGCCTACTGTTCAAAGAGGGAGAGATTGAGATAAAGAGAGGGGGCCCAGGCATGATCAATCTTTTTGATACTGTCGTAAAGCTAACTAAAAAGGCAGCAATTCCCAAGTGAGGATGGCTTCACTTCAGGCAGTAATACATCCATGAACTTCTTTGAGGAAAAGATCATGATCATTAGAAAGCAAATTACGGACTCCTCTTTAAATCTGCGTATTCCTCCAAAGCTCAGCTGTACTGAGTCTGCACAACTCTGCCAGGACCTAGGATCAAGAGAGACAATTAAGTGTTTTAGTACTATATCTCTTGACACAATGATGAAATAATCATGGCTCTAAACTTCAAGCTGCATACTGGACCCTATTCCAACTAAACTACTGAAAGAGCTGCTTCCTGTGCTTGGCCCTCCTATGTTGAACATAATAAACGGCTCTCTATCCACCGGATGTGTACCAAACTCACTAAAAGTGGCAGTAATAAAGCCTCTCTTGAAAAACCCAACCTTGACCCAGAAAATATAAAACACTATCGGCCTATATCGAATCTTCCATTCCTCTCAAAAAATTGAAAAAGCTGTTGCGCACAACTCACTGCCTTCCTGAAGACAAAAATGTATACGAAATGCTTCAGTCTGGTTTTAGACCCCATCATAACACCTTGTGAAGGTGGTAAATGACCTTTTAATGGCTCAGACCGAGGCTCTGCATCTGTCCTCGTGCTCCTAGACCTTAGTGCTGCCTTTGATACCATCGATCACCACATTCTTTTGGAGAGATTGGAAACCCAAATTGGTCTACATGGACAAGTTCTGGCCTGGTTTAGATCTTATCTGTCGGAAAGATATCAGTTTGTCTGATATCAGTATGACACACAGCTGTAATTTCAATGAAACTGGTGAAGCCCCAAAATTGCCCTCGCTAGAAGCCTGTGTTTCAGACATAAGGAAGTGGATGCTGGAAACTTTCTACTTTTAAATCGGACAAAACAGAGAACAGTCCCAAGAAAACAGTCCCAAGAAACAAAGAGATCTTCTGTTGAATCTGACAATTAATCTTGATGGTTGTAAAGTCATCTCAAATAAAACTGTGAAGGACCCGGCATTACTCTGGCCCTGATCTCTCTTTTGACAACATATCAAGACTGTTTCAAGGACAGGTTTTCCATCTACACATTGCAAAAATCAAGAAACTTTCTGTCAAAAAATGATGGAGAAAATTAATCCATGCTTTTGTTACTTCTAGGTTAGACTACTGCAATGCTCTACTTTCCGGCTACCCGGATAAAGCACTAAATAAACTTCAGTTAGTGCTAAATACGGCTGTAAATCCTGACTACAAGCCCCAAAAAATATCATATTACTCCAGTGCTAGCCTCCCTACACTGGCTTCCTGTTAAGGCAAGGGCTGATTTCAAGGTTTTACTGCTAACCTACAAAGCATTACATGGGCTTGCTCCAACCTATCTTTCTGATTTGGTCCTGCGTACGTACGCTACGGTCACAAGACGCAGGCCTCCTAATTGTCCCTAGAATTTCTAAGCAAACAGCTGGAGGCAGGGCTTTCTCCTATAGAGCTCAATTTTTATGGAATGGTCTGCCTACTCATGTGAGAGACGCAGACTCGGTCTCAACTTTGAAGTCTTTACTGAAGACTCATCTCTTCAGTGGGTCATATGATTGAGTGTAGTCTGGCCCAGGAGTGTGAAGGTGAACGGAAAGGCTCTGGAGCAACGAACCCCCCTTGCTGTTCTCTGCCTGGCCTGTTCCCTCTCTCCACTGGGATTCTCTGCCTCTAACCCTATTACAGGGGCTGAGTCACTGGCTTACTGGTGCTCTTTCATGCCGTCCTAGGAGGGGTGCGTCACTTGAGTGGGTTGAGTCACTGACGGATCTTCCTGTCTGGGTTGGCGCCCTCCCTTGGGTTGTGCCGTGGCGGAGATCTTTGTGGGCTATACTCGGCCTTGTCTCAGGATGGTAAGTTGGTGGTTGAAGATATCCTCTAGTGGTGTGGGGGCTGTGCTTTGGCAAAGTGGGTGGGGTTATATCCTTCCTGTTTGGCCCTGTCCGGGGGTATCATCGGATGGGGCCACAGTGTCTCTGACCCTCCTGTCTCAGCCTCCAGTATTTATGCTGCAGTAGTTTATGTGTCGGAGGGCTAGGGTCAGTTTGTTATATCTGGAGTACTTCTCCTGTCTTATCCGGTTTCCTGTGTGAATTAAGTATGCTCTCTCTAATTCTCTCTTTTTCTCTTTCTTTTTCTCTCT
This sequence comes from Salvelinus sp. IW2-2015, assembly GCF_002910315.2. Lineage (NCBI taxonomy): Eukaryota > Metazoa > Chordata > Actinopteri > Salmoniformes > Salmonidae > Salvelinus > Salvelinus sp. IW2-2015. The sequence goes on along the minus strand of NC_036854.1, from coordinate 51,237,136 downwards.
CGGAGGACCTGAGCCTAGGACCATGCCTCAGGACAACTAGCATGATGACTCCATGATGACTCCCCAGTCCACCTGGCCGTGCTGCTGCTCCAGTTTCAACTGTTCTGCCTGCAGCTATGGAACCCTGACCTGTTCACCGGACGTGCTACTTGTCCCAGACCTGCTGTTTTCAACTCTCTATAAGACAGCAGGAGCGGTAGAGATACTCTTAATGATCGGCTATGAAAAGACAACTGACATTTACTCCTGAGGTGCTGACTTGCTGCACCTCGACAACTACTGTGATTATTATTATTTGACCATGCTGGTCATTTATGAACATCTTGGCCATGTTCTGTTATAATCTCCACCCGGCACAGCCATAAGAGGACTGGCACACCCTCATAGCCTGGTTCCTCTCTAGTTTTTCCTAGGTTTTGGCCTAGAGTTTTTCCTACCACCGTGCTTCTACACCTGCATTGCTTGCTGTTTGGGGTTTTAGGCTGGGTTTCTGTAAGGCACTTTGAGATATCAGCTGATGTAAGAAGGGCTATATACAGTAAATAAATYTGATTTGATTTGATCAAGCTGGAACTACAATCTGTGCAGGAGAAAGTGACTGTCCTCCGGCAGAAACAAAGGCTAAGGAGCAACGAAAGGTTCAGCAGATCCTATCTACGATCGGCAAAGTCACACACGGAGCGACTTATTGATCTGAACTTCAGAACTCTTCTGCCAGAGATCCCGACCGGGATAAACTTCTACATCACTGGGAGTGGGTGAGTGATGCAACAGCCTCCATTTGGTCCTGATGCTGGTAGCAGGGGCCAGACCATTGAGGAGGGATAGCGCAGAGGACTGAGACTCACTTGCCCAGCCAGTAAGTGCCGACCAGTAACCAGTTCAGTGGAACGTTAARGGTTGAACGGCTTTGAGCTAAGACTATRGATGTTACTTTCACTGAATCCTGACATTATATCCCTGAATGAGACACATCTATCAGGTCAMCATTCATTTGAAATGGATTGGTACACTTGGTTTGGACATAATAGGAAAAAGCATGTAAGAGCACGCAAAGGATCTGGTGGAGTTCGACTTGTGGTTAGAAACAAGATACTGGAGTCCTATCTAGTAAATGTGACTGAAAATCAGTATATGGCATAAAGGGACGGAGATTTGAGCATCGAGTATCGGCATATTGTTTCGTTTTTTTATCCTGTTATTTGCCTCCTGAGGGCTCTACATGGGGATGTGATTCTCATTCTTTCTTTAGCCAATGTATACTTTTTCTGAGGTTGATGCTGTTTACACCTGTGGAGATTTAAATAGTCACATTGTTGGTTTGGAAGACTGTATTAATGATGTTGATAATGCTAAGCCCAGGYCCAACTTAGATGCTGTGTTCAATAAGCATGGTGAAATCTTACTGGAATTCCTAAAGGATTCAAAATGCTGTATTCTAAATGGAAGAATATCCCCTGGGAAAGATCAGTTTACATCAATCTCCACAAAAGGGAAAGCAGTTGTTGATTACATCATTACCCACCATGGCTGTTTAAATACATGTTTTGAGTTTAATTTCTTTACTCCMAATGAGTTGGCGGAAAGTGTGGCAGTTGATTGTATCTCTTTATTTGGGGATCGCTTCAGAATACCTGACCACTCTATGTTCAGTATGACATTTCAGGCTAGGGTTCAATCTTGTCTAAGTGTCTGTAATTATATATTATATACAGTTGAAGTCGGGAGTTTACATACACTTAGGTTGGAGGCATTAAAACTAGTTTTTCAACCACTCCACATATTTCTTGTTAACAAACTATAGTTTTGGCAAGTCGGTTAGGACATCTACTTTGTGCATGACACAAGTCATTTTTCCAACAATTGTTTACAGACAGATTATTTCACTTATAATTCACTGTATCACAATTCCAGTGGGTCAGAAGTTTACACACACTAAGTGGATTGTGCCTTTAAACAGATTGGAAAATTCCAAGAAATTATGTCATGGCTTTAGAAGTCAATTGGAGGTGTACCTGTGGATGTATTTCAAGGCCTACCTTCAAAATCAGTGACTCTTTGCTTGACGTCATGGGAAAATCAAAAGAAATTAGCCAAGACTTTATATGAAAAATTGTAGACCTCCACAAGTCTGGTTCATCCTTGGGAGCCATTTATAAACACCATGGGACCACGCAGCCATCATACCGCTCAGGAAGGAGACGCCTTCTGTTTCTTAGAGATGAAACTACTTCGTTGCGAAAAGTGAAAATCAATCCCAGAACAACAGCAAAGGATCTTGTGAAGATGCTGGAGGAAACAGGTACAAAAGTATCTATATCCAGAGTAAAACCGAATCCTATATCGACATAACCTGAAAGGCCGCTCAGCAAGGAAGAAGCCACTGCTCCAAAACCGCCATTAAAAAAGCCAGACTACGGTTTGCAAATGCACATGGGGACAAAGATTGGACTTTTTGGAGAAATGTCCACTGGTCTGAGGAAACAAAAATAGAATTGTTTGGCCATAATGACCATCTTAATGTTTGGAGGAAAAAGGGGAGGCTTGCAAGCCGAGGAACACTATCCCAACCTAGAAGCACGGGGGTGGCAGCATCATGTTGTGGGGGTGCTTTGCTGCAGGAGGGACTGGTGCACTTCACAAAATAGATGTTATGTGGATATATTAAATCAACATCTCAAGACATCAGTCAGGAAGTTGAAGCTTGGTCGCAAATGGTTCTTCCAAATGGACAATGACCAACAAAGTCAAGGTATTGGAGTGGCCATCACAAAGCTCTGACCTCAATCCTATAGAAAATTTGTGGGCAGAACTGAAAAAGCGTGTGCGAGCAAGGATGCCTACAAACCTGACTTAGTTACACCAGCTCTGTCAGGAGGAATGGGCCAAAATTCACCCAACCTATTGTGGGAAGCTTGTGGAAGGCTACCCGAAATGTTTGACGCCAAGTTAAAATAATTAAAGGCATTGCTACCAAATACTAATTGAGAGTATGTAAACTTCTGACCCACTGGGAATGTGATGAAATGAATAAAAGCTGAAATAAATCACTCTCTCAACTATTATTCTGACATTTCACATTCTTAAAATAAAGTGGTGATCCTAACTGACCTAAGACAGGGCATTTTTACTAGGATAAATGTCAGGAATTGTGAAAAACTGAGTTTAAATGTATTTGGCTGAGGTGTATGTAAAGTCCGACTTCAGCTGTATCTGAAGGCCAGACTAATGTATGTATCAAGCGAAGACCCAGAAACCTATTTGATCATTTCCTTTAATCAAATATGTGTTGTATTGCTCTGCTGAGCGTATTGATCAACTTGAAATACACCAGAAACTCTAGATGGCATTGACTCCTTGTATGACATAGTCCGTGATGTGTTAAATAGGGAATTGAATGACTGTGTCAAGCAGAATAAATAGGCACAAAAGTGGGTAAACCATTCTGGAATAAGGAACTACAGTCCCTTCGGAAAGTGTTCATACCCCTTGACTTATGGCACATTTAGTTGATTTACAGACTTAATTCAAAGTGTATTAATTTGAAGCAATTTACACAGGTGAGGTTTCTAAAGTGTAAAGAAAATAAAAAGCTGAAGGAAGAGTTAATAAATGTATAGTGAGTGTCCAGTTTTCCGTTAGTTAGGGAAAAAAATATAAACTCAACATGCAACATTTTCAAAGATTTTACTGAGTTACAGTTCCTATATGGAAATCAGTCAATTGAAGTACTGTATATTCATTAGGCCCTAATCTATGAATTTCAAATTACTGGGAATACTGATGTGCATCTGTTGGTCAAAGATACAGTACCTTAAAAAAAGGTAGGGMAATGGATCAGAAAACGAGTCAGCATCTGGTGTGACTATCATTTGCCACATGCAGCGCGACACATATCCTTTGCATAGAGTTGATCAGGCTGTTGATTGTGGCCTGTGGAATGTTGTCCCACTCCTCTTCAATGGCTGTGTGAAGTTGCTGGATATTGGCGGGAACTGAAGCATGCTGTTGTACATGTTGATCCAGAGCATCCCAAATYTGCTCACTGGTGACATATCTCAAATCAAATTAGATTTTATTGGTCACATACACATGTTTAGCAAATGTTATTGCGGGTGTATCGAAATGCTTGTGTTTCTAGCTCCAACAGTGCAGTAATATCTAAGAAGTAATATCTAACAATTTCACAACAATAGACACAATACACACACATCTAAAGTAAAGGAATGGAATTAGGAATATATAAATATMTGAACGAGCAATGTCGGAGCGGCATAGACTAAAATACAGTAGAATAGAATACAMTATATACATATGASATGAGTAATGCAAAATATGTAAACATTATTAAAGTGACTAGTATTCCATTATTAAAGTCYATGTATATAGGCAGCATCCTCTAAGGTGCTAGTGATGGCTATTTAACAGTCTGATGGCCTTCAGATAGAAGCTGTTTGTCAGTCTCTCGGTCCCAGCTTTGATGCACCTGTACTGACCTCGCCTTCTGGATGATAGCGGGGTGAAAAGGCAGTGGCTCAGGTGGTTGTTGTCCTTGATGATCTTTTTGGCCTTGCTGTGACATCGGGTGCTGTAGGTGTCCTGGGGMGGCAGGTAGTCCCCCCCACCCCRGTGATGCGTTGGGCAGACCGCACCACCATCTGGAGAGCCRTGCTGTAGSGGGCGGTGCAGTTGCCATACCAGGCGGTGATACAGCCTGACAGGATGCTCTCAATTGTGCATCTGTAAAAGTTTGTGAGGGTTTTAGGTGCCAAGCCAAGTGTCTTCAGCCTCCTGAGGTTGACGAGGCGTTGTTGTGCCTTCATCACCACGCTGTCTGTGTGGGTGGACCATTTCAGTTTGTCAGTGATGTGTACGCCGAGGAACATCCACCTTCTCCACTGCGGCCCCTTCGTTGTGGATCCCTCTGCTGTTTCCTGAGAGGTTATTTTCCTGGAACCACACTCCCAGGCACTCACCTCCCTGTAGGCTGTCTTGTCATTGTTGGTAATCAGGCCTACTACTGTTGTGCCATCTGCAAACGTGATGATTGAGTTGGAGGTGTGCGTGGCCACACAGTCATAGGTGAACAGGGAGTACAGGAGGGGGCTGAGCAGGCACCCTTGTGGGGCCCCTGTGTTGAGGATCAGCGAAGTGGAGGTGTTGTTTCCCATCTTCACCACCCAGGGGGCTGCCCGTCAGGAAGTCCAGGACCCAGTTGCACAGGTCGGGATTCAYACCCAGGGACCCAAGCTTAATGATGAGCTTGGAAGGTACTATGGTGTTGAATGCTGAGCTYTAGTCAATGAACAGCATTCTTACATAGGTTTTCCTCTTGTCTAGATGGGATAGTGCGATGYCGATTGCATCGTCTTTGGGTCTATTGGGGCGGGAAGCAAATTGAAGTGGGTCTAGGTAAAGGTAGAGGTGATATGATACTTGACCAGTCTCTCAAAGCACTTCACGACGACAGAAGTGAGTGCTACGGGGTGATAGTCATTTAGTTCAGTTACCTTTGCTTTCTTGGGTACTGGAACAATGGTGGACATCTTGAAACATGTGGGGACAGCAGGGATAGGGAGAGATTTAATATGTCCGTAAACACTCCAGCCAGCTGGTCTGCACATGCTCTGAGGACGTGGCTAGGGATGCCGTCTGGGCCGGCAGCCTTGCAAGGGTTAAGACGCTTAAATGTCTTACTCACGTCGGCCACYGAGAAGGTGAGCCCACAGTCCGTGGTAGCTGGCCACGTCATTGGCACTCTGTTATCCTCAAAGTGGGCGAAAAAAGTTGTTTAGGAGCTAGAAGCACGGCTGCCCTATTTGACGGCGCCATCTATCTTTTGAATATACATGCCATGGAAGAACTGGGAAATGTTCAGCTTCCAGGAATTGTGTACAGATCCTTGCGACATGGGGCCTTGCAACATGAAGTGTTGGCTGCGGATGAATGGCACGACAATGGGCCTCAGGATCTCGTCACAGTATCTCTGTGCATTTATATTGCCATCGATAAAATGCAATTGTGTTCATTGTCTGTTGCTTATGCCTACCCATACCGTAACCCCACCCCCACCATGGGGCACTCTGTTCACAATGTTGACATCAGCAAACCGTTTGCCAACACGACGCCATACACGCTGTCTGCAATCTGCCCATACAGTTGAAACCACGGTTCATCCTTGAAGAGCACACTTCTCCAGRGTTCCAGTGGCCATCGAAGATGAGCATTTGCCCACTGAAGRCTGTTATGACYCCGAACAGCAATCAAGTCAAGACACTGGTGAGGACGACGAGCATGCAGATTAGCATCCCTGAGAGGGTTCTGACAGTTTGTGCAGAAATTCTTTGGTTGTGCAAACCCACAGTTTCATCAGTTGTCCAGATGGTGTAGAAGCCAGATGTGGAGGTCCTAGGATGGCGTGGTTACACATGGTCTGCGGTTGTGAGGCCGGTTGGACTTATGGTAGAAAAATGTACATTAAATTCTCTGGCCGCAGCTCTGGTGGACATTCCTGCAGTCAGCATGCCAGTTGCACGCTCCCTCAAAACGTGAGACATCTGTAGCATTGTGTTGCATGACAAAACGGCACATTTTAGAGTGGCCTTTTATTGCCACTCTAACATGGTTGCCATGTTCTCAGAATAMAAAATATTAATGCTCTAGACACTTCTCATGGGACGTTGCAAGAACATTCATGTGTCCAGTTTTCTGAGTGTTAATTAAGAGAATATTCCATCAATGTCCCACCAAGCATACACAGAACATGGTTGCCATGTTCTCAGAATGTAAGATTTCTCCAAATCTATCCTCCAAAAATGTACCCTAAAATCCCATTGAACTATAGAGGGATTAGTATCATTAGCACTGCATGTAAATTGTATTCCTCCGTTCTAAATAACAGCCTATCACACTATCTAGAACTGTGTGGTCAGCTTGCAGATGAACAGAGTTGTTCGAGCTAGAATTCAAGAGAGAACCAACTTTTGCCTGTTTTAGTTCTTTTCAGAAGGCTTTCGTTTGGGTGAATAGAGACCTACTTGATTTTAGACTAATTATAATGGGAATTGATGGAAGATTCTTCAAAGCTCTTTATCGGGCTCCAGTTCAGGTCAATGACCTCAGGACTGTCTGGTTTCCAACCCCTTACGGTGTAAAGCAGCGAGACGTACTGTCTCCTACTTTTTTTTTTACAATATATGTTAACAATATAAACAATATATGTTAACAACCCCATTATTCTACACTTGGCTCTATAAATACCTTGGTTTCACTCTAGATAAACACATGACCGTTGAAGATGGCATTAGATCACTGGCAGATTCTGCAGGTAGAGCCTTGGGGTCAGTGTTAAACAAAATGAACAAATGTAAGGATCTCGTTTACTGTACTTATTCTTATTCGTGTGGTAGAGAATTCGTATCTATTTTTTGTGAAACTGATGTGCAGTATATATTCAGGAACAAATGACTGTGTGGTATTAACCAAATCAAGGACACGCTTTTTTTTGATCCACAAGAKAAAAATGGGCAGSTGATATATGGTTWAAACCTAAACTTAGAACGTACACTCTAATCAAAGAGAACTACACCTCTGAACCCTGAATCTAATAAAAAGCCAAAAGTCAGTTTGTACAGCACGACTCAGATCTGGAACCCTCCCTCTAGCTATAAAGAGTACCTGAAGAGGAGAGAATTTGCCTACTGTATGATCTTAGGGAAATCGAAAACAAAATCCATAGTGCTTTATTGSCCTCTGTATGACAATTTGTTCTTCTTCTTAACATTTTTTTTGTGCCAACCCTGAGGTATTTTAGTTACGGGACGAGCATAGGCTTGAATTTCGTTTCAGACAGGGCGTGTATGAGATCGCTCAGTTTCTTCACAATGCCTGGATAAGAAGGAAAAACAAACTGTTTGTGTAGTGTGGCTAGATGGTAGCTGTACTTTCCGTGATAATTGTATATGCGTATAATAATGTTTTTTTGTTTTAGTTTTTTTTCCCAATTTCGTGGTATCCAATTGGTAGGAGTTACAGTCTTGTCTCATCGCTGCAACTCCCGTACGGACTACGGGAGAGGCGAAGGTCGAGAGCCATGCGTCCTCGAAACACAACCCAACCAAGCCGCACTGCTTCTTGACACAATGCACATCCAACCCGGAAGCCAGCCGCACCAATGTGTCGGAGGAAACACCGTACACCTGGCAACCTGTTCCTGCACTGCGCACGGCCCGCCACAGGAGTCGCTAGTGCGCGATGAGACAAGGATATCCCTGCCGGCCAAAGCTTTATGGCTATGCTTGCTACTTAGTTGGTTTTATATTTTTTGATTGGATCTATCTTGTCTTGTGTGAATGTTTCTGTTATATGTTTACTATATATCTTTATCTTATTGGACTTGTCACACCAGAATTTCTCTTTGGGGAAAATAAAAATGAAGGTGGTCCACAGCGCCAAGGGGAACATCTGTCTGGATGACATCACTTTCTCGCCAGGCTGCCTGCTCTCGTCTACTTCAGAAGCACTGGAGACCCCCCGTCCCCATCAGGCATGTCATGATGTCACTCAGGGTGCATCTCAATAGTCTTAAGTTGTCTCCTTGTTTTCTCTCCTTCATTATAGTCTGAAAACACTGGGAACTGACTTTTGATTGTCTTCCGAAGAGAGAACTTTGGAAGACTATTGGGACTAAGTGTGTCCCAAGTGACACCCTACTTTGTAGGGAATAGGGTGTTGTTTGAGATGCAACCTCAACCTCAGTCATGTTATTTCCGTGCATAAATGACTGAGTTAACTTAAAGCATTATCAGTCAGCGTATAAAGAATCGCTTGTTCTCCTTTCAGACYARGTTTCCTCTGCATTCTTCCTGTTCTTTACGAGCCGACCTTTGAGAGACGCAAGAAAGAGACAACAACAAGTACTGATTTAGTACCATTGTCACGCGGTGRATAGCAGCTATAATTGCCCTGTCCAATTTATAGCTCCACTGTTGTATTGGGTGCCGAAAAGGAGGGGAGGAGAGGGAGAGAAGAGGGGCGTTTTGAGGGGATGGGGAAAGCTTTGTGTGTGTGTGTGTGGCCTCTTTAAAAGGACCCCCAGTCATCTGCTGGGCTGAGCTGTAGAGGCCTTGTAGATAATGGTCCTGTTGTGTGCCTCTCGTTCTCAGCCACGAATGTGTATGAGAATGCTACTGTACATTGCATTGCTTTAACGGGGTCTCAGCTAAGTGGGAGTCAGTGGGAGTCCGTGGGGAGTCACTGTGAATATGAGGATGTTGGTAATGATARGTTCATATCTAGCTAACAATATGAGATCGGACTCTCCCGCTGTGCAGAGCTTGCTCTCGCTTCTGACCGTTGTTGTTTGCGTTTGATGAAGTGTTACGCTTGTTTCCTGATTATCAGGAACACAAACATTGTGCAGAGGAGCAGTGACTCACAAACATTGTGTGTTATGACATCACCTAAAGCCTTGAGAAGTTTCTGGGGATCCACCAAGAAAACCAAAGCATTTGTGTGTCATAAATGGAACCATATTCAAAAGTAGTGTACTACCCTACAGGACGGTAGCTTTCCAGGAACAGGGTTGGGCAGCACAGACAAAGGGAATAGGGTGCCATTTGTAATGCAGCCCCATGTCTCGAGACAAAATTACATCTTTAGCGATGACCCCAAAAGGAACTGGCCATGCTCCACCTGTGGGTCCCGACCCATTGTTTAAGAAACCCTGTAATGGAGAGACAGAGACCCATTCCAAAACGGCTRTGACGCCTGGACATAGTTGAGAAAATGGCTCTCATTTCTCTTACAATAAATATAATTTTAGGCCAGACCAATGGCAGTATACTTTAACTCTCTCACTGGACTTTTTATGAGAAATACATACACTGAAAAAAGGTTCTTAAATGGTTCTTCCTCAGCTCTTAAGGTTCCTTGGAGAACTCTTGCCTGATAAAGAACCTTTGACTTAAGTGGGGGGTTTTGACCTGGAATCTACAGTTCTTCAGAATTCTAAAATGATCTTGAAATGTGGTGTTAAATAACCCGAGTGTCGGTGTTAGTAATCAGAGTTGAACCCAAACCACAGCCATCATTACAGTATCACATTTCCCAGCATGCTCTATTGCAAGTCGATTTTGGGGGGAATTGTTTTTTTCAATATCTATGTTTTTGCATGTACATTGACTGATTAATTAATCAACAAATACAAATGAATACACTACCGTTCAAAAGTTTGGGGTCACTTAGAAATGTCCTTGTTTTTGAAAGAAAAGCWATTTTTTTGTCCATTAAAATAACATCAAATTGATCAGACATACAGTGTAGACATTGTTAGTGTTGTAAATGACTATTGTAGCTGGAAACGGCTGATTTAAAAAATAAAAATGGAATAACTACATAGGCGTACAGAGGCCCATTATCAGCAACCATCCGTCCTGTGTTCCAATGGCACGTTGGGTTAGCTAATCCAAGTTTATCATTTTAAAAGGCTAATTGATCATTAGAAAACCCTTTTGCAATTATGTGAGCACAGCTGAAAACTGTTGTCAATAAAACTGGCCTTCTTTAGACTAGTTGAGTATCTGGAGCATTAGCATTTGTGGGTTCGATTACACGCTCAAAGTGGCCAGAAACAAAMAACTTTCTTCTGAAACTTGTCAGTCTATTCTTGTTCTGAGAAATGAAGGCTATTCCATGCAAGAAATTGCCAAGAAACGGAAGATCTCATACAACGCTGTGTACTAGTCCCTTCACAGAACAGCGCAAACTGTATACAAAATCTACACATCAGTGTGTCCACATTTTGAAGTTAGGTTCATGACCCTAAATGAGGAAAAGTCATTTAATTGAATGGATAAAAAGAGAGATTAACTAGTATTTTAGACAACTCAAAAAGTGGAAATGGGTCAAATTGACCCGCAACTAGGCCCTCAAAATAATTTAATTTTAATGACAACATATTCACTTAGGATCTCACTTGGTGAAGACCACAGGACTGAAAATGAATTAACACAACAACCATGTATGTCACCAGCAAACACAGTTATGGGTGGTAAAATTCACTCGGAAATCTAAGCCTAACATTAACAGCCTAACATTTTCCTAACCTGCTACGTTAATTCACCTGACCTGCCACGTTAATTATCCTAACCTGCCACGTTAGTTATCGTAAGCTGCTATGTAAACAAATAATCTGTGACGACAAATCATCAGTATCATCACACTGGTCTTGGAGGGCCAGAAACATTAGTTTTTTTGTTTCTACTTGGATTTTTCTATGGTTCTTCAAAGAAAATAAAAAAAGTTCCCACATGGCGTCTCTCTGAAGAACCTTATTTGGTTCCAACGTGAGCCTTTATTTTTAAGAGTGTACTAGATTATATTCCTTGGTCATTGACAGCACTAGAAAGGGAATGAGGACTGTTAACACTGCATAAACATGTGTAATCAAGTCCGATTAGCACAATGTATTCCAATACCTAATAAAATAAAATGAGATTAACAATTGAGAGGAGGGGAAGAACAAACAGAGAAACACCGATGGTTTGTGTACTTGGGTTAGAAGACGAGGCCGCTCATTACTCCGACATTATTATTCCATTTGGAATGAGTCAAACCCAAGGACGGCAGTCTCACAATCTCCGAGATCAATTCCAAAATAAATCAGAACAACAGTCGTGTTGTTCACCAGGCAAGCAAGGTCAAAGTGGCATATTCTCTCTTCTTCCTTTTTGATCAATTTCTATGATTTAATGAAATGTGGCGGAACTATATTTCTCATTCTTCCTCCCCTCTCCTCTTCCTCGGAAGGAAGTGACAGCATCAGAAAGTATCTCTGGATAAGTGCGTCTGCTAAATGACTAAAATGTCAATGTAAATAAATAAAGTTTACATGTAGAATTCATGCCTTTCATGAGATGTTACTGAATGAATATGTCTGAAATGGCACCCTATTCCTTATAGAGTGTAAAAATGTTCTACCAGGGCTATATGGCACTATGGTGCCATTTGGTATGTACAGTAGCTTATGATGTATAATGATATGTAAAAACCATGTAAAAAGCTATGGAGGACAGGCCTTTTGTTGATGAAGAAAGGGGGATGAAAGACAATCTATTCAGATGAGAGGGAATGGGTCAAAGTCATGTAGGAGAAACAATCAGACAGCAGTGTGAAGGCTGGCGCTTTCCGTGACATTGAGTCATTACTGTAACAGGTCATTACCGTAACATTGTTGCGAGTCGTTACTGTAACAGGTAATGACCATTATTGAGAGTCATTCATGTAACCGGTCATTGTTGAGGCGAGTCTTGACAGCATTTTACTCTAATCTAGGATTTGTTTCACCGACGTGTTGAGTCTGTAATGGCCTTTCTTAAGTTTAATATGAAGTGCAAAGCCATGTGTATCTGTATGTGCCTATGTGTGTCACAGCGCACGTAGGGACGTCCGGCGTCCCCGCTCGGTATTCGGCCATGATTACTACAAGTTTAGATAGCTGACTAGACAACAACAAAAAATGGTTAGCTGGCATGGCTAATTGAGTGACTGTCAGTAACAAGAGAAAAAGAGAGAAACTGCTGAATCACAACACAATTGTGAAATTGCACCTTGTGTATTCTACCTCTCAGCAGTAAATTGAGACTCCGCACAGGGCCGCCTCCGCTTATGCCTGGAGCCGGCCCTGTGCGCACGCTAGTGCTCCGGTGCCTCTTCACCTGAAAATCTCATCATGTAATCATTGTTATACTGTTATGATATTCTGGAATGAAACAAGCAGGAACACAATGCCCCGGAGGACCCTGTAATTATGATGTCACCCCTTTCTTTGTGCTCTTCGTTACCATCACTTCTCATGTGAATATTCAGACTAAAGCCTGAAGCCAGTTTACTGAGTGTGTGTGTTTGTCCGTGTGTGCGTGTGTCTGCGTGTTTGTGTGTGTACGAGCGTGTGTACGCGTGCATGTGTGTATGCCTATGGGTCTACATTCATTTTATGTGAATCCGCTGCTTTAGGCAAGTGAATCAGGAATGGAGCCTGCTTGATGTTTCCACGGCACTGGATGTGGTTGCTCTGTAACGCTCGTCCTCCTCCTCGTCTGAGGATGAGCAAGGATCGGACCAATATGCAGCGTGGTATGTATCCATAGTATATTTATTTGCGAAAGACGAACACGAAGAACACTTGACAAAATACAAAATAACAAAACGATGTGAACAGACCTGTACTTGAGAACATAAAACAAGAACGCACGAACAGGAACGTACACACTAACGAACGACCGAACGAACGAACGAACGAAACAGTCCCGTGTGGCACAAACACTGACACAGGAACAATCACCCACAAACAAACAGTGATAACAGCCTACCTTAATATGGTTCTCAATCAGAGGAAACGTAAAACACCTGCCCCTAATTGAGAACCATATCAGGCTAATACATTGAACCCAACATAGAAACACATAACATAGAATGCCCACCCCATCTCACGCCCTGACCATACTTAACAAAGACAAAACAAAGGAAATAAGGTCAGGAACGTGACATGCTCTGTGAGATGCGGTTACTCTTATGAGTGATGTTGTAAAACACAGCCTACCAAACAATAAAGACAGATTCCACAGATTCTACTACTCCCCAATCCACCAGGTGGCAATGTCCTACGCATAGTGAGTATAGGGATGAAGGGCAGTGGGTCATTACAGTACCTCTGTACGGTGTCCATATTAGGACAGCCTCAGTAAAAAGCGGGGTAGGCACTAGACAGGGTGAAAAGAGTGGTCAGCTCAGCAGCTCTTAGTAAAAAAAAATCGAAATTAGTGCAGGCTCCTAAGCTGTCATATCCCATAATGATCACCATATTAAAGTCCATTAATCCTCGGTTTAATCTGCACTAACATTCAGTCTTTGATACAGAGGGTGGGAGAGATGGAGGATGAGCTGAATATTGGAATAAACTAGTCTTGCTTTGCTGTTATGGTAGAACATATCAGACCTGGGTTCAAAAACGATTTGTATGCCAAGTGGTTTGCGGTTTTGGGACTATTCTGTTTGGTCCATTAAGCCAGGAAAGCTCAATCAAGCACATACGCAGTATTTTAAACGATTCCATACCATTTGAACCCAGGTCTGGAACATACAAGTACATCATCAACTCCTTACGAAGGCAGAAACAAATTTCAACACTTGTAATGACTTGAATGTATGGAAATTGTTGACAGTGTAGCCTATGGACTATCATGGTAGACCAAACTCTTTCTTCGTTACCTCCAGAGGAGAAATGGCTTCCTGCTTTTCCATATCCCGATCCTATAGGGCACTGGTCAGAAGTAGTGCACTATAGAGGGAATAGGGTGCCATTTGGGATGCATCCCATGTCACTTGTGGTGGTCGCAGATTCCTTCTGGTCCTGTGCACCTGAAGAAGGGGAACAAAGGATTAGGGGGGATTTATGGAGGATGTATCCCCCTTTCTTTGCTTTAATTACTGGGACCACCCTTCTTCATCACACCTCATCTCCCTCTCTAATATGCCCAAACCCCAAGTCTGACCCCACTGGAATGCCTGGCTCCTATACAGCCTAAATTCCAGCACCAGCACCAACACCTCCTCTCCTCAGCCCTCTACTCTCCCTCCTTCTGATACAATGCCTAACTGCTCCCTCCTTTTGTTCTCCTAAGACATTGACTTAAAGAGATGCTAATGTATAATTCAGATGGGCTGCTTGCTTTTCGCTTGGCTTACTTTTCATATGCAACGTTAATTATTGTCTTTTTAGGTCTCTTTGCTTGTCTTGTGTCCTGGCTATCTGGTTACGTTCTTAGGAAGGGCTTGCTTGACTAAGTTGTGTGCATTGGGATTTGACCGTTTCTGCTGCATGTGATTCGCCCCCTACATTATGAAGTTGAAATTTGGATCATGCAGAGTTGAGCTCCCTTTTCTTTACTTTCCTGCCATCTTACAGCTGTTTATCTAGCATGTGTGTGGTGTGTGTGATAACTGCTAGGGCTTAAGACCAGAGCCAAACAGAATACACAGGGAATTCGCACAGCTGTTGTTTACGTACTGGATAAGACTTTTAGTTATCTAACTGTCCTTTGTCTGGCCATGCTTATTACCCTAGTCTCCTGGCTGCATGTTGTAGCATGACCCATAACACGATACAGTACTAATGTGTCCCAAATGGCACCCTATTCCCTATGTAGTGCACTACTTTTGACCATGGCAAATAGGGCTCTCGTCAAAAGTAGTACACTATACAGGGAGTAGAGTGCCATTTGGACATAAGCCTTAGTGCTTGGCAGCCTGACCTTACATACCCCCTCACAACTGAGTGGTGCTTCACTCTACTAACGCCTGACCCTTACTCTACTCAATACCCAATACTCTACTCAGCAAACTGGATGCAGTCTATCACAGTGCCATCCGTTTTGTCACCAAAGCCCCTTATACCACCCACCACTGCGACCTGTATGCTCTAGTCGGCTGGCCCTCGCTACATATTTGTCGCCAAACCCACTGGCTCCAGGTCATCTATAAGTCTATGCTAGATAAAGCTCTGCCTTATCTCAGCTCACTGGTCACGATAACAACACCCACCCGTAGCATGCGCTCCAGCAGGTACTGTATATCTCACTGGTCGTCCCTAAAGCCAACACCTGCTTTGGCRGCCTTTCCTTCCAGTTCTCTGCTGCCAATGACTGGAACGAATTGCAAAAATCGCTGAAGCTGGAGACTTATATTTCCCTCACTAACTTTAAACATCCGCTATCTGAGCAGCTAACCGATCGCTGCAGCTGTACATAGCCCACCCAATCTACCTACCTCATCCCCATATTGTTTTAATTTACTTTTCTGCTCTTTTGCACACCAGTACTTCTACTTGCACATCATCATCTGCTAAATTGTAATTATTTCGCTACTATGGCCTATTTATTCCCTTACCTCCTCACGCCATTTGCACACCCTGTATATAGACMTTCTTTTTTTCTATTGTGTTATTGACTGTACGCTTGTTTATTCCATGTGTAACTCTGTGTTGTTGTTTGTGTCGCACTGCTTTGCTTTATCTTGGCCAGSTCGCAGTTGTAAATGAGAACTTGTTCTCAACTAGCTTACCTGGTTAAATAACGGTGACGCATGCCAACATCATGCTAACTACGCAGACCCTGATACTGCTGCTTCCCCTGGCCTTCATGTGCAAGCCATTCAATGTTATATACTAATACACTGAACAAAAATATAAACGCAACATGTAAAGTGTTGGTCCCAAGTATCATGAGCTGAAATAAAAGATCCCAGAAATTTTCCATACGCACAAAAAAATATTATTTCTCTCATTTGGTGCACACATTTGTTTACATCCATGTAACATCCCAAAATCTCTCCTTTGCCATGACAATCCATCCACCTGACAGGTGTGGCATATCAAGAAGTTTATTAAACAGCATGATCATTACACAGGTGCACCTTGTGCTGGGGGACAATAAAAGGCCACTCTAAAATGCCACAGATGTCTCAAGTTTTTAGGGAGTGTGCCATTGGCATGTTGACTGCAGGAATGTCCACCGGAGTTGTTGCCAGATAATTGAATGTTAATTGCTCTACCATAAGCCACCTCCAACGTTGTTTTAGAAAATTTGGCAGTACGTCCAACCGGCCTCACAACCGCAGACCACGTGTAACCACGCCAGCCCAGGACCTCTACATCCTGCTTCTTCACCTGCTGGATCATCAGAGACCAGCCACCCGGACAGCTGATGAAACTGTGGGTTTGCACAACCGAAGAATTTCTGCACAAACTGTCAGAAACCGTCTCAGAGAAGCTCATCTGCGTGCTCGTAGTTCTCATCAGGGTCTTAATCGTAATCGTCTTCAGTGGGCAAATGCTCACCTTCGATGGCCACTGGAACGCTGGAGAAGCGTACTCTTCCCAGATGAATCCCGGTTTCAACTGTACCGTGCAGATGGCAGACAGCGTGTATGGCATTGTGTGGGTGAGCGGTTTGCTGATGTCAACGTTGTGAACAGAGTGACCCATGGTGGTGGTGGGGTTAAGGTATGGGCAGGCATAAGCTATGGACAAAGAGCACAATAACATTTTATTGATGGCAATTTAAATGCACAGAGATACCCTACGAGATCCGTAGGCCCATTGTTGTGCCGTTCATCAGCCGCCATCACCTCATGTTTCAGCATGATAATGCACAGCCAGCCCCGTGTCGCAAGGATCTGTACACACAATTCCTGGAAGCTGAACATGTTCCAGTTCTTCCATGGCCTGCGTCATTTTTTATTATTTAGTTCGATTAATTGATTAATTGTAACTCAGTAGAATCTTTGAAATTGTTGTACGTTGGTGTATTTTTTTGTTCAGTGTAGATTGATCTTGTGTAATGGCCTCTCACTTTATCACTGTCTGTCTGTCTCATGCTTCTATATTGCATTAAAGTGTGTGTGTGTTGTCCCTAAGGCTCGTGTCCTCTTGGTCACCTACAGTGTGAGAATGACCAGTGTTTCCATCCAGACACGTGATTTCATAGACGACTGTGGTGATGGCACTGATGAAAAGGACTGTGGGACTTCCTGCTCCTTCGAGCATGGTCGCTGTGGTTGGAAAAGCACACTTGCCAACGTCTTTGATTAGACGTTGGGCATTGGCTCCATCCATGGCATAAGACCTGCATTTGACCACACTCTGAATAATGATCATGGTAGTGTATTAGTGATTTCTGTGTTATAGTCCAGGCGATATGTTCATATAATCATGAAACTTGCAGTTTGGGGCTCTGAACATCTTGGGGCCAATACATGAAAACCCATATCCCAGAAATTGATGAGATTAGTTTAATCACATAATCCATCAAATAATATTGTACACCATATTTAAATAATATTCTCAGAAAAATTTGATATTTCTTGGCTCAAGTTAGAGTATTGATAAGAAAAATAAGATTAGTTCTATTTATGAATCTTTGTCTGGAATTGAAATTCATAACTACTTTACCGCAGCTTTGATACAGAAATACAATTCAACAGAATAAACACTATGTCCCAAATTACACTCTATTCCCTATACAGTGCATTACACTATACAGGGCATTCGGAAAGCATTCAGACCCCTTCACATTTTAGACATTTTGTTATGTTACAGCCTTATTCTGAAATGGATTAAATGTTTTCCCCCCTCATCAATCTACACACAATACTCCATAATGACAAAGCAAAAACAGGTTTTTAGAAATGTTGGCAAATGTATAAAAAAAAATAAAAAAAGATTCCTTATTTACATAAGTATTCAGACCCTTTGCTATGAGACTCGAAATTGAGTTCAGGTGCATCCTGTTTCCTGTTTGATCATTCTGGAGATGTTTTTCCAACTTGATTGAAGTCCACCTGTTGTAAATTCAATTGATTGGACATGATTTGGAAAGGCGCACACCTGTGTATATAAGGTCCCACAGTTGACAGTGCATGTCAGAACAAAAACCAAGCGATGAGGTCGAAGGAATTGTCCTTAGAGCGCCGAGATAGGATTGTCTTGATGCACAGATCAGGGGAAGGGTACCAAAAAAATGTCTGCAGCAATGAAGGTCCCCAAGAACACAGTGGCCTCTATCAAATGCTTAAATGGAAGAAGTTTGGAACCACCAAGACTCTACCTTGAGCTGGCCGCCTGGCCAAACAGGCATTCGGGGGAGAAGGGCCTTGGTCAGAAAGGTGACCAAGAACCCGATGGTCACTCTGACAGAGCTCCAGATTTCCTCTGTGGAGATGGGAGAACCTTCCAGAAGGACAACAATCTCTGCAGCACTCCACCAATCAAGCCTTTATGGTAGAGTGGCCTGACGGAAGCCACTCCTCAGTAAAAGGCACATGACAGCCCACTTGGAGAAACAATATACTCTGGTTTGAAGAAAACAAGATTGAACTCTTTGGCCCGAAGGCCAAGTGTCAAGTCTGGAGGAAACCTGGCACCATCCCTACGGTGAAGCATGGTGGAGGCAGCATCATGCTGTGGGAATATTTTTCAGCGGCAGGGACTGGGAGACTAGTCAGGATCGAGGGAAAGATGAACAGAACAAAGTACAGAGATCCTTGATGAAAACCTGCTCCAGAGTGCCCAGGACCTCAGACTGGGGTGAAGTTTCACCTTCCAACAGGACTACAACTCTATGCACACAGCCAAGACAACACAGGAGTGGCTTCGGGACAAGTCTCTGAATGTCCTTGAGTGGCCCAGCCAGAGCCCGGACTTGAACCCGATCGAACATCTCTTGAGAGACTGAAAAATAGCTGTGCAGCAACGCTCCCCATCCCACTTGACAGAGCTTGAGAGGATCTGCAGAGAAGACTGAGAGGAACTCCCCAAATACAGGTGTGCCAAGCTTGTAGGGCCATACTCAAGAAGACACAAGGCTGTAATTGCTGCCAAAGGTGCTTCATGTCACTATGGGGTCCTGTGTGTACATTGATGAGGGGGATAAAAATATAAATTTTAGAATAAGGCTGTAATGTAACAATGTTCAAAAGGTCAAGGGGTCTGAATACTTTCCGAATGCACTATATAAGGAGTAGGATAGGATGCCATTCGGGATGCATCTTCTTTGATCTATCGCTTAGACAAGATGTTGAATGACCGTTAATCTGCAGTATCATGAGAAGCTTTTGAATTGACTCAGAGCCACTTATAATAATTATTGGACTCTTCCAGTCTGTAGAAGGGGTTAATTCCAGCAGTTGTAGATCACTGACTCATGTTCAATCCAAAACTTTCTTTTCTTTCTTTGGACGTTTGATCATTGACCCGTGAAACTTTTTCTGTTCCCTCTGAAATGGCACACATCCAGGGGCACCTGTGGCAGTGATTACACCGCCACCCACTGACCCCTCTCCCTCGCACCCCGATGACCTCACTGTAATTTGTCGCCAGCAGCAAGAGCAACCTGAGGAGGCGGGTATCAATCTGCCTCACGCCTCCCTCTCCGTCTGTCTGTCTGTGTCTCTCTTTCTCTCCCAGGTAATTTCATCTATCTGGAGGCCAATACAGTGGGATTGAAAGGTGATACGGCTCACATGAAGAGCTCTGTGTGGAAGGAGTCTCGTGGCACCTGCAACCTCACCTTCTGGTACTACATTTCCCACAAAAGCATCAGGCAATAGGCTTCCTGGTAAAGGTACGGGACATTCATTATTTTAGGTACAGTATGTTGAGGAATGGACATATGGAATAGAGTTGGTCAATTCCATAGCCTGGTCCCAGATCTGTTTGTGCTTTTGCCAACTCTAACATGTTTGGCATGACAATGAGTGATAAGGAGTTGGCATGATAGCACAAACAGACGGACACTCAGGCTAGTAATTCAATTGAATACAGCAGAAAATACAGTAGCTTTGTTTCCACCAAAAGCATTGGTTGTCCACAGGATGTCAGCAAAAAAAGTTAGTAAGTGACGTTTTACTGATGCATAGCCAATTAGGAGTCATTGCTATGGTTACCCTAGACTGTATACAGTGCATTCGGAAAGTATTCAGACCCCTTCACTTTTTCCACATTTTGTTTCGTTACAGCCTTATTCTAAAATGTATTAAATTGTTTTTTCCCCTCATCAATCTACAAACAATACCCCATAATGACAATGCAAAAACAGGTTATGAATTTGTGCAACAACAAAAAAACTAACTGACATCACATTTACATAAGTATTCAGACCCTTTACTCAGTACTTTGTTAAAACCTCTTTGGGCTAGGAAACAGTATTTTCACGTCCGGATGAAAAGCGCGCCCAAAGTAAACTGCCTGCTACTCAGGCCCAGAAGCTAGGATATGCATATTATTAGTAGATCTGGATAGAAAACACTCTGAAGTTTCTAAAACTGTTTGAATAATGTCTGTGAGTATAACAGAACTGATTTGGCAGGCGAAACCCCGAGCACAAACCATCCAGGGATTTTTTTGGGGGGGGTCAATGTGTTTTCCATGGAAAGCCCTTTTTAATAGGAATCTGGTTGCAGTTCCTATGGCTTRCACTAGATATCAACAGTCTTTAGAATTTGGTTGATGTTTTTCTTTTGCGAAATGAAGAAGTAGTCCTGTTCCATGTGTCACCCAGATGGGCTCAAGTCTTTTGTTGCGCGTGACCTGGAACGCACTTCACATTGTTTTTTTCCGGTATTAGAAACAGTTCATTCCGTCTTAAATTTTATCGATTATTTATGTTTTAGGGTACCTAAGGTTGGATTAGGAACGTTGTTTGAAATGTTTGGACCAAGTTTACAGGTAACTTATTAGATACTTTGTAGGCATGTTGGGCGAGTTGAAACCGGTGTATTTCTGAATCAAACGCGCCAAATAAATTGACATTTTTGGGACATAAAGAAGGACATTATCGAACAAAAGGACCATTTGTGATGTTTCTGGGACATTTTGGAGTGCCAACAGAAGAAGATCTTCAAAGGTATGGCATTAATTATATCGCTATTTCTGACTTTTGTCGCGCACCTGCCTGGTTGAAATCTGATTTTCATGTGTCTGTATGCGGGGTGCTGTCCTCAGATAATCGCATGGTCTGCTTTCGCCGTAAAGCCTTTTTGAAATCTGACACAGCGGCTGGATTAACATGAAGTTAAGATTTATTTTGATGTATAACACTTGTATGTCTTATGAATTCTTATTATGAGTATTTCTGTTTGTGAAATTGGCGCACTTCAATTTCACTGGATGTTGTCAAATCAATCCCGTTACCGGGATTCGAGCAGGAGTGGTGGTTAAGGGCCTTTGGCAGCGATTACAGCATCAAGTCTTCTTGGGTATGACGCTACAAGCTTGGCTCACCTGTATATGGGGGAGTTTCTCCCATTCTTCTCTGCAGATCCTCTCAAGCTCTGTCAGGTTGGATGGGGAGCGTCGCTGGGGAGAGTTGCTACACAGCTATTTTCAGGTCTCTCCAGAAATGTTCGATCAGGTTCAAGTCCGGGCTCTGGCTGGGCCACTCAATGACATTCAGTGACTTGTCCCGAAGTCACTCCTGTGTTGTTTTGGCTGTGTGCTTAGGGTTGTTGTCCTGTTGGAAGGTGAACCTTCACCCCAGTCTGAGGTCCTGAGCGCTTTGGAGCAGGTTTTCATCAAGGATCTCTCTGTACTTTACTCCGTTCATCTTTCCCTCAATCCTGATTAGTCTCCCAGGGCCTGCCACTGAAGAACATCCCCACAGCATGATGCTGTCACCACCATGCTTCACCGTAGGGATACTACCAGGGTTCCTCCAGACATGACGCTTGGCATTCAAGCCAAAGAGTTCCATCTTGTTTCTCATGGTCTGAGAGTCTTTAGGTGCCTTTTGGCCAAGTCTAAGCGGGCTGTCATGTGTCTTTTACTGAGGCGTGGCTTACGTCTGGCCACTCTACCATAAAGGCCTGATTGGTAGAGTGCTGCATAGATGGTTATCCTTCTGGAAGGTTCTCCCATCTCCACAGAGGAACTCTGTCAGAGTGACCATCGGGTTCTTGGTCACCGTTAGCACTGTTTCGGTTACTACATGAATCCATATGTGTTTCATAGGTTTGATGTCTCCACTATTATTCTACAATGTAGAAAATAGTAAAAATAAAGAAAAACCCTTGAATGAGTAGGTGTGTCCACTTTTGACTGGTACTGTATGTGTGTATATAGAAATAAATATTCTCACAAAAATATATATGGGGGATTGGAAATGATGCAGACAATTGCATTGATGGAAGCTACAATCTACCTGCAAATATTAAAGCTGATTTACCCCCCCCATTAAAAAAAGGCTGTAATGTAACAAAATGTGGAAAAAGGGAAGGGGTTTGAATACTTTCCGAAGCCACTGTTGTTTAAAAAAAAAAGGAATACTTTCACCAAATTGCAAAAATGGATTCTCTGAACATTATCTCACCAAGTTCCCCCCCATTAGGCAAACCATTAACAGTGTTACGTTGCCTATTGTTGAGTAATAAAGATAACCTTTCACATTGAACAGAGTGCTGCTCTTTGTTTATCACATTAGCATAGTTCACACTTTCTAAAGCCTTAGACCCACAAATCTCAAAGAATACACATATTAAAATGGTGAAATGCTAAAGCAGTGAGGTAGTGCTTAAAAACAATTCTACATTAAAATACTTTTAACTTCAAGTGCTAAAGGTATTAACCTACAAGGGCCAGTAGGAGGCACCCTTTCCTCTGGTCGAAAAAATATATATTCCAATTCCCCAGGGCAGTGATTGGGGACATTGCCCTGTGTAGGGTGTCGTCTTTCGGATGGGACATTAAACGGGCGTCCTGACGCTCTGTAGTCACTAAAGATCCCATGGCACTTATCGTAAGAGTAGGGGTGTTAACCCCAGTGTCCTGGCTAAATTCCCAATCTGGCCCTCAACCATCATGGCCACCTAATCATTCCCAGTTTACAATTGGCTCATTCATCCCCCACTCCTCTCCCCTGTAACTATTCCCCAGGTCGTTGCTGTAAATGAGAATGTGTTCTCAGTCAACTTACCTTGTAAAATAAGGGTAACATTTTTGGGGAAAATCATAAAACACAGACACAAAGGCTTAGGTAAAAACGATCTAGATCTAGGCCTATATCATACGATCCTTTGAGTGACTTTGGTTCAGGTCATGTTATGTTTTGAACAAAGGAATCTTGCCTGAGAGCATAATTCTGTCCTGCCCTTTGCAGTAAGTCATGTAATGTCCATGCCTCGAAATCTATAATCCAATAACCATCTATTTAGCTATAATTTCAATGTAGCTAGCTAGTCAATTTAGCATGTGTCCCTATCATTTAACATGGGGTTTGATTAGCTTGCAAATAGATTAGCATTTGCACCATTATTCTCAGTAGCTCACTAGCTAGTTATACATGACAAACTGACAAACATGAAAAGGAGTATAATATCATGCATGGTTTAGCACAACAGAAATCAACATTAACAGCAGAATGCAACTGGCCAGGTCAGCTAGCTAGCTAGCTATACTGTTAACGTTAACAGTATGCAATTGTCTATCAAGCTAGCTACAGTTGAAGTCGGAAGTTTACCTACACTTAGGTTGTAGTCATTAAAACTCATTTTTCAACCACTCCGCAAATGTCTTGTAAACGAACTATAGTTTTGGCAAGTCGGTCAGGACATCTACTTTGTGCATGACACAAGTTATTTTTCGAACAATTGTTGACAGACCGATTATTTTACTTATAATTCACTGTATCACAATTCCAGTGGGTCAGATGTTTGACGTTTTTTACGTTTTAAATGCCTCTCCTGGGAAGTAGTGACCTCTGTCATACTCCCAGTTTTTTGAAACGGGTCACATGTGGATTGTAGCCAAGGCATGTAAGTCAGCGTACAGGTCACGCATGTGGAGAGGACATGTACACACACAGACACACAGACAGAGAGAGAGAGAGACAGAAGGGCAGTGTAAATACAATATCATCAGAGAGGCGGTCTGTCTTCAAAGGTGTTTGCAGAACAAAGGGAACTGTAGTTGACTCAGGAGTCCTTGATAGGAAGGGACGACTGCATGTACCTGGCTTTACACGCTAAACAKGTATCCGCTGATAACTTTTACTCCATTGAGCTGTCTATTCATATCGACGTTTTGAACTTCTGAGTTATGTCATGATCGTACTTGTTGCCACTCTAACAATGGCTCAGCCCATCGGGAGGTAACATAAATACTTTAGGGAGTCTGTGACACTGGGCCCATCCCAAATAGAATAATGTAGGGTGCCATATGTAGTGCGCTACTTTTGACCTGCTGGACAAATCTTTTTGCCGGCGCTGACTCTGCAGACAGATATATCCGCTAATACAGGACTATTAAAGGCCCAGTGCACTACTTTAGTACGATGATTATAATTTGTATTTTATTTTTTATAATATATATTTTTTAATTCAGCACCCTCAGCACTCCTAATTATTGATTTAATTCAATCATTGCTGTTTTATTTGGTGAATCTAGGTGCCTCCACCAAACGTTCAATACTTTCTTTAAACCGAGTTTAGCATGTAAGTTCCTTGGTATTACTGTAGTACAGTATTACTCAGTGAGTCAGAATGCTTTTTTGAATTGTTGTAGTGCCTATCTGCTTCTGCCAAGATCTCAGTGCCTCTCATGCAGATGAAATCCCAATTAATTGGACCCATAGTGATTCCAAGGTACGGTGTCCATATTAGAACAGTTTCAGTCTCAGCAGGACGTGTCGGTTGCAGTTGTCAGCCTTGGTGTCCACGGTTCTGGTCTTGACTGGTCGTATCTTCATTATAGTGTCCAATAGGCCAAAAGTTCTACAATGTTTGAATGATATCTGTCTTTTGCTGGTGAAAAATATTCTGCTGGTGTCTGTAGAGACGTGTGTGTGTGTGTGTGTGTGTGTGTGTGTGTGTGTGTGTGTGTGTGTGTGTGTGTGTGTGTGTGTGTGTGTGTGTGTGTGTGTGTGTGTGTGTGCTGTCTCTTATACACATCTAGATGTGTATAAGAGACAGGTGTGTGTGTGTGTGTGTGTGTGTGTGCGTACATGCTGTGTTTACACAGGCAGCCCAATTTAGATATTTTTTTCACTAATTGATTTATGAAGATCTGATGTGATTGATCAAAAGACTAATTAGTGAAAGAAATATCAGAATTTGTCTGCCTGTGTAAATGCAGCCATAGTAACACATCTGCCTCCACATTACTTTACCCATAGATCTTACTTCTCAAACACAGAATAGAAAAAAACATAATGCTCTGATTTGAAGGTGAGCCCGACAGCCAATCAGCTGCCAGCGGCCCCATAAAATGAAAAGGCCATGAATATAAATTGGATTTCATCTAACCAGGACATTCAATATAATAGTAAGACATTGGGGAGATGGATGGAATATTTATTTTAATGGCGATTACAACTTTCGCCGTCCGTTTAGGGTCCTGCGTCTATCATCAAATGTGATAAAATTATACCAATGATACAATTAATGTATCAATTAAATGTATAGCCGGCCTCATTATGCAGAAAGTGGATTTACGGGTTTCGCTGCGGAGAGTGTGAACTCTTTCGAATAAACTCTGAAATTGATCTGATAAGTGCCTCAATTGATATCGCATTGAGGCATCAAATATGAACCGTGCCTGTATGATCCWCTCATCAGCTGCAGCGCCGAGACTCGTTTTATGGATGGAGCTCCCTTCCTATATCACACATAAATCTAGATAAATCCTGTGGTAAAACTGGCTATTAATCTATGTTTTACCCTCGCCGTAACAAGATTATTTCTAGCAAGGACTTCATTGGCATATAGTAGGCTGGTAGAGAGAAAACAGAATGTATATGGCTCACCCTAGGGTGCATTTTAATATGCTTCTAAACTTCTGAATACAAAATAACATTACCTGTCATCTGTTTTGAGTAGTTTAGGTCCAGGCTCTTTCATTGCAGTGGCTATGAAAATGGAGGCCCTTGGCAAACTTTTGGTAGCCTAAGAAGCCACAGTAAACTTCTGTTTTGTGACTATACTGTACCTCAGTGTTTTTGTATGAGATTACCTCTGTCCTTGCACTGACCATAAATCACATATGATAGATGAGACATGTATATTTAAGGAATGGTCAGCGAGAACCACAAGATAATCACACCAAACAACCAAAACAACTCCAAACAACTTCAAACAGGTACCCCAAAGAAGCCCAAACAGGTACCCCAAAGAAGCCCAAACAGGTACCCCAAAGAAGCCCAAACAGGTACCCCAAAGAAGCCCAAACAGGTACCCCAAAGAAGCCCAAACAGGTACCCCAAACAACCACTAACGACCCCAAACAACCAGAAACGACCCCAAACAGGTAGCCCAAACAACCAAAAACGACCCCAAACAACCTCCAAAAAAATCTATATTCCATCTATCTCAATCAGGGACAACAATTCAGTCCATACCACTTCCTCCTCACTCGTGTTCCAATTAGTCCACGATWACGTGTTTGTTTCAGTCCAACATTTCTGCTGCCTTAAAGGGGTAATCTGGGAATGGTACATGCATTTTTGTTGTTTTTAAGTGGAATGACCACTTTGTTTTTTTTAAATACCGGATTGTCCCTTTTAATTGAAGCGGGACAAAGAAATAAGCACATAAGCATAAAAGAGGTGTCAGGGTAGGCCTACAAGTGTCTTTTTATTAGGCCCAATTGAACAACTGAATGGCTGGATCAAAATGAGTATTTCTTGCTTCTCTCATTATCTACAATTTTTATGAATTACGACAGAATAACTCGTGCCCAGAGCTTTTCCTGAACACGTGACCCATTATACCCTATAGGGCCTGGTTTTCACACACACACACACACACACGTTTGTTTTACTATCCTTGTGGGGACCAAACAATGGATTCCCATTTAAAATCCTATTTTCCCAAACCCTAARCCTWAWCCTWAACCTAAKCCTAACCCTAARCCTWAWCCTWAACCTAAKCCTAARCCTWAKCCTAAWCCTWAKCCTAACCCTAACCCTAACCCTTAACCGAAACCTAACCCCACTTGTCCGAAATGTCATCGTTTTACTATCCTTGTGAGAGCTTCTGGTCCCCGTAAGGGACCAGAAGTCCCTTATGGGACACACACAGAGTCAGGATAAACTCTGGTCCCTATGCTAACATCAGTATGTTTCATGACATTTTGCCTGATATTACTGAGGAAGTGTCCTACTGCAACTCCACAATATTACGTTCAAAACCTTGCATTGAGAATCTGGCCTTTGTAACTGGAACCACACGTTCTGCACTCTTAAAAAATGGGATTGAATGATCCTTAGCTCGGTATCATTATATGACAGGATAATTAGCAGTGCTGTAGTTTTTCATACAAGTCACTTTTGAATGACTCCAAGTTGATTGTTCATATACASTATATAGGSTACAGTAGCAAGAAAAAGTATGTGAACTCTTTGGAAATACCTGGATTTCTGCTTGAATTGGTCATAAAATGTGATCGGATCTTCATCTAGGTCACAACAATAGACAATTATACGTTTTCATGTCTTTATTGAACACACCGTGTAAACATTCACAGTAAAGGGTGGGAAAAGTATGTGAACCCTTGGATTTAATAACTGGTTGACCCTTCTTTGGCAGCAATCACCTCAACCAAATGTTTTCCGTATTTGTGGATCAGACCTGCACAACGGTCAGGAGGAATTTTGGACCATTCCTCTTTACAAAACTGTTTCAGTTCAGCAATATTATTGGGATGTCTGGTGTGAACCGCTCTCTTGAGGTCATGCCACAGCATCTCAATCTGGTTGAGGTCAGGACTGACTTGGCCACTCCAGAAGGCGTATTTTCTTCTGTTGAAGCCATTCTGTTGTTGATTTACTTCTGTGTTTTGGATGGTTGTCCTGTTGCGTCACCCAACTTCTGTTGAGCTTCAATTGGCGGACAGACACCCTAACATTGTCCTGCAAAATGTTTTGATGAACTTGGGAATTCATTTTTCCGTCGAAAGATAGCAAGCTATCCAGGCCCTGAGGCAACAAAGCAGCCCCAAACCATGATGCTCCCTCCACCATACTTTACAGTTGSGATGAGGTTTTGATGTTCCTGTGCTGTGCCTTTTTTTCTCCACACATAGTGTTGTGTGTTCCTTCCAAACAACTCAACTGTAGTTTCATCTGTTCACAGAATATTTTGCCAMTAGCGCCGTGGAACATCCAGGTGCACTTTTGCAAACTTCAGACATGCAGCAATGCTTTTTTTTCTTCCGTGATATCCTCCCATGAACACCATTCTTGTTTAGTGTTTTACGTATTCGTTGGGGCATGGACTCTACAAGGTGTCGAGAGTGTTCCACAGGGATACTGGCCCATGTTGACTCCAATGTTTCCCACAGTGGTGTCAAGTTGGCTGGATGTCTTGTGGTTGGTGGACCATTGTTGATACACCTGGGAAACTGTTGAGTGTGAAAAACCCAGCAGCATTGCAGTACTTGACACAAACCGGTGCGCCTGGCACCTACTACCATACCCCGTTCAAAGGCACTTAAATCTTTGGTCTTGCCCATCCACTCTCTGAATGGCACACATACACAATCCATGTCTCAATTGTCTTAAGGCTTAAAAAACATTATTTAACCTGTCTCTTTACCCTTCATCTACACTGATTGAAGTGGATTCAACAAGTGACCTCAATAAGGGATCATAGCTTTCGTCTGGATTCACCTGGTTAGTCTGTCATGGAAAGAGCAATGTGTTGTACACTCAGTGTATCTTGTATTAAACTGTCTCTTACATGCTAATACACACATGCCTGGGGTATACTGTATGTCTTTCTAGGCAACATCCTATCAGGTTTGAATTTGTTATTCCTTGTACTAGGTGTTAGTCCTAGTGTTACTCTTAGTACTGACACTGTTCTGTACTGAACTCCTTCCCAGGGTGATTATTTTCAGAAAGTCTCTAGTCTTGTCTTTGAAGATGTTCTGGACACGGAACYTGACTCTAAAAACCATTTACACCAAGACTCAGGGATTAAAATGTGAAACGTACCAGTTCATTTTAAGTGAACAGAAGTTCATTGGCATAATTCCTGCCTAGCTCTCGGGATCCTCTGACAATATGGAAATAAATATATAATTCCCTCGCGTGAAAAGAAATGTAATTCATTTCAAGTCATGTCAGTTTCTATGCTTGAAATTGGAGTTTAACCCATGGAAACCTGTAGAGAAAAACAAAATCTAGGAATAGCACCGTAGGCTAGATTCACTATTTGAATAACATGTATTGAAGAGATGCAAGTACTTCAGCAGCATTTAAATGTGCATCTCTCTTTGAGTTAGCTCTTCAAGTTGCCTTTTGAGCACCCCGCAATTTAACACCTGTGAGTAGAAATGCTTGTGCTGCTCTTCCTCAGTCAAACACTGGCTTATTAAATTGTTTTTGATACTGACAGTCTAACACACTCAACACACCAGCTGCTGTGTGAGGAAAATTAGCACTTGAATTGCTAACACCCCACCACACGCAAGCAAGCACGCACACACGCCTATCAAAAAAAAGCTTCATTTTCTTCGATCCATTCTGTTATGTAGCCTAGTCCTGATATGCTATCAGAGTTGACAGAGAATCTAATATCTAGATTCATGTCTGGTTAGACTTGTGTGTTGGGTGCCTCTTAGTTGAAAGGGTTCACAGAATCTGGCTTGTATTCATTAGTGCACACCACGAAAAATGGAAACAAGCTTTTCTCATTGGACAAATTCAGCTTCCGTTTGCTTCCGTTTGCTTCCGTTTGGTTGTTACTGTTGTATTTTCTGTAATGCCAGAGCCTTCTATTTAGAGGCTCTTCCACAGACAGGTGTTCCACATTAGATCAACCTGACAATAAGCAGGGGCTGGCAGAGGGCCTTGCAGTGTGTGTAACTGGCCAGACCCCTGCACTGCCCATCTCCAACACACACACATTTTCATCAAACAAGCTTTATTACAGGTTCTCAATCATGTACAAGCAACTTTAGGATCTGTGTTGAAACATATCTATAACAGAACAGCAAGGATCAAATATATTTACAGATAATTTTAAATCAATCAGTCAAATGTATTTATAAAGCCCTTTTTAGATGAGCAGATGTCACAAAGTGCTACACAGAAACCCAGCCTAAAACCCCAAACAGCAAGCCATGCAGATGTAGAAGCACGGTGGCTAGGAAAAACTCCCTAGAAAGGCAGGAACCTAGGAAGAAAKKTAGAGAGGAACCAGGCTCTTCTGGCTGTGCCGGATGGAGATTGTTCTTCAAGATGTTTAAACGTTCATAGATGACCAGCAGGGTCAAAAAATAATCACAGTGCTTGTAGAGGGTGCAACAGGTCAGTACCTCAGGAGTAAATGTCAGTTTGCTTTTCATAGCCGAGCATTCAGAAGTCAAGACAGCAGGTGCGGTAGAGAGAAAGAGAGTCGAAAACAGCAGGTCTGGGTCAAGGTAGCACGTCCGGTGAATAGGTCAGGGTTCCATAGCCGCAGGCAGAACAGTTGAAACTGCAACAGCAGCACGACCAGGTAGACTGGGGACAGCCAGGGGTCATCAGTCCAGGTAGTCCTGAGGCATGATACTTGGGCTTAGGTGCTCCGTGAAGGGAGAGAGAGAGAATTAGAGGGAGCATGCTTAAATTCACACAGGACACCAGATAAGACTGGAGAATTACACCAGATATAACAGACTGATCCTAGCCCCCCGGCACATAGACTACTGCAGCATAGATACTGGAGGCTGAGAGGGGTGGGTCGGGGGACACTGGGCTGTCAGACAGGGCCACAGACAGGGCCAACCATGCAGGATATAACTCCACCCACATTGCCAAAGCACAGCCCCGACATCACTAGAAGGATATCAACACACCACAAACGTATTACCCTGAGACAAGGCTGAGTATAGCCCATGAAGTTCTCCTCCACCGCACGAGCCCGAGGGGGCGCAAAAACATGCCTCAATACCTGACTTGCATATCTTAGACCACTTTTAGCAAAACTTTAAATACAAATGTCATCAGTGAATACACAATTCACTGTTAAAGCGTTCTGTTCTCAGAATATAAGAAATGTGTGCAATTGTGTTCAATGTTTTTGGCAAATACTACTGCACAAAATTGAATGTATTTGTGTTTTGAGAATGCAACTACATTTTTGAAAACGCATTTACTGTTTTGCAAAAAAGCTACAATGTTTTAAAAATTGACAATATTGTTCCGAAAAAATGCTTGTACACAAATGAGAAACTAACTCAATCTGCTCTCAAATTCCTTTTCACTTGCTATTATTCGGGTTCTTTAAAGACACACTCACCTTTGTTTTATTGACCTTGTGGGGACCAAACAAWTGATTCCTATTCAAAATACTATTTTTCCCTAACTCTAACCCTAACTCTTAAAGTGTCACGATCGTTTAGGTGAAAGAGAGGACCAAGGCGCAGRGTGATAATGATACATCTTCTCTTTATAATGAAGACGAAACAAACACTTTTACAAACTAACAAAACAACAAACAAAACCCCCTATACAATACAAACACCCTAGACTAGACAAAAACACACAAACATCCCCCATGTCACACCCTGACCTAACTAAAATAATAAAGAAAACAAAGATAACTAAGGCCAGGGCGTGACATAAAGGGATACTTCAGGATTTTGGCAATGAGGCCCTTTATCTACTTCCCCAGTCAGATTAACTCATGGATGCCATTTTTGAGTTTTTCTGTCCAGTTTGGAAGTTTCTAAAGAGTGTTATTGCAATCGCTAGTTAGTATTGGCTCATGAAACTACCTCTAACTTCTTTCATACTGGACGCAAAGTTAATCCACGAGTTAATCGGACTCTCATTGCCAAAATCCCGAATTACCCGTTTAACCCTAACCCTAACCACAAACCCCTAACCTTAAACCTAAACCAAACTCCTAAACCTAACCCCTAACCCTAATTCTAACTCTAATTGTTAGCCTAAACCTAAGGTCTAAGCCTAAAATTGCCTTTTTCCTTATGGAGACCGGCAAAATGTCCCAATCGGATTTTCCTTGTTTTACTATCCTTGTGAGGACCTCTGGTCCCCACAAGGATAGTAAAGCCAAAAGCACACACACACAGGCACGTGCACAGATAGGAGTCGACCTGTGCTGAGCACATGCACCTTTGCACCCTTACTCGCCAAGTGCCCTTTTCGGTGGTGGTATAATAAAAACATTTTGTATACAGTTTTTTGTTGTTGTTCTGAACCCACTTCCCTCAAGTGTGTGTGCGTTAGTGTGTATTCCAGGTGCAGTGGTGCCACCATCCTGTACAGTGGTCACAGACTTTGTTTGCCAGTGCATCGAGTCCCACCTGSTGTGTGACAGCGAGGCCGACTGTGCAGACGAGACATACAGTATGAGGTGGACTGTTGTGAGTAGAGCTGGTTACGGTGGTTATGTATGGCTTGCTGATAGCTCAGCATCTGGACCAGAGCTAGGGACTACTGTACTATACCTATGGGGAGGTCAGTTTGAGATATAGAGAGTTACAGGAGTCATCTGCAACTTTTTTCTCTCTCTCTCAATTCAATTCAATGTAAGGGCTTCATTGGCATGGGAAACATATGTTTACATTGTCAAAGCAAGTGAAATATAAAATAAACAACAGTGACATAAACAATAAAGAAATGAACAGTAAACATTACACTCACAAAAGTTCTCTCTCTCCCTCTATGTCTCTCTCTCCCTCCCTCTTTCTCCCCTTCTCTCCAACCGCTCTCTCTCTCCCAGGCCACATAATAAGCCTACCAGGTTCCTGTAACTTTTACTTGCCAAAGGACATGTGAGAGGAGACCTGCCAAGCTGACTCAGGACCTTGATYATGACCTTGACTGGAGGATTGGCCAGAAGAGTCACCCATTAAACTGGACTCCCCACTGACCACAGCCCTGGTCAGTACTGCCCTCCTTGGACCTTGAGGTTTTACTGACCACATGGTCTGAACAGGTAGAATAGAATATAACTCGGGCCCTGAGTTGTTCCTGTCCAAATTATGAGAAAAATAGTCTGTAACTAACAGATCACATGCCCAGGGAAAACTTGGGTCCTATACCACTACAGTAATGGGATCGACCCAAATGGTACCATGTTCCCTATATAGTGCACTACTTTTGAACAGGGTCCTATGTTCCCCGGTCAAAATAGTGCCCTAAAAAGGGAGTAGGGTGCCATTTGGGACACACCCATGGAGGATCATTCTGCCTGAGTGCCTGAGTTCAGGGAGTCATCTGGGTCCATTACTTATTAGCTCTGTATACCACACAGAATACAATCTTCTGTGGCAGATTTAAGACGCTCCCAAAGCATTGAAGCAGATTGACAATGTTCCCGTGGCAATAAGAGGATTTCCACACAGGAAATTCCGGCATTCTTCTGTTTATTGGTAATCTTAAGGGGGTATTTACAGCTGTTTGGTTTGTGTGCTGTTAAAAACATGGCTGACGGGGCTAGTGTTGGGCTGGAAGAGAGTGTGTGGGTTTGTGTGCGTCCTATGTGCCTCTCTGTGTCTGTCTGTGTGTGTTTGTGTACTTGTTCACAAACCAAGTAGAAAGCCGATCGTTACACCATTATCTGATGCATTACCTCGCAACAAATTGACCCATGAACTTTAGAACAATTGTTGTAATAGTGGAACACATCTATCCAGAATGTATAACATATTGTGTCAACACACTATGCCCTATATAGTGCATRAACTTTGAAAAGAGCRCTATGGGCCCRGGTCAAACATAGTGCACTACAGAGGGAATAGGATGCRCTTTGGGACGAACCCAGAGTTAGTGTCCCCCTGTGACTGGTCACCCAGCTTATTGATTGTGGAGATGAATGTGGACACCAGGCAGTGCTTTGTGTCACAGGCAGAACCTTATGAATCTCACTGGGGAGGCAGATCGATGGCCTAGCCAGCCAGATCCTTCACTCTCTCACCACAACACACACACACACACACACACACACACACACACACACACACACACACACACACCACACACACACACACACACACACACACACACACACACACCCACACACACACACACACACACACACACACACACACACACACCACACACACACACACACACACACACACACACACACATACATACACACAACAACATACATACAGTGCTTATGGACAATAGAGAATAGAGAGAATACAAAAGAATTGGTGATGGTGGAGGGGACTGAGGAGCCGCACAGATGAGTGGCTGCAGTGATTATAAAGACAGACTTCATGGACACGTTCAGTTCCTAATCACACATTAGCTGCTTTACTGTTGCACATGAAAGCTGATTAAAAGTTTAGAAAACATAATAAAAACCAGCATACAGCTCTTTCCTAGAATGAAGGAGACAGGGATGAGGAATAAAGGACTGCGGAAGATTCCGGACCATTTTCCAGGGAGATACAGTATTCCGGGTGGGAATATTGTGGTGTGTGAATCACCACACATTGAGATGCCCCCAAATCCCCTCTAGCACATGTGGAAAACTTCCACTTTGTTCTTGCGTGCCCTCAGTGGCCTCGCCAAGCAGAATAATCTTCTCAGTACTGCATGGCTGCAGGGAACAGGCTTGAGTCCCAAATAGCACCCTTTTCCCTACATAGTGCACTGGTCAAATGCAGTGCACTATGTAGGGCAGTGGTTCCCAACCTTTTTCGGTTACTGTACCAGCGACTGAATTTTGCTCTGCCTGGAGTACACCTGATGTACCCCTTCGTGCATTTTTACCAGTAGGCCTATGGTCTCAAGAGTCTTCTCAAGTACTCCCTGTGTATGGGCCGAGTACTGATGTAGGGAATATGGGTGCCATTTGTGCAGCGCCCACGGTCTTCATAAATGCCTTGTTCTAGGTGTTCCTAGACTGTATCACATTTAGGGCACAGAGATTTTCCTGCCCATGTCACTTCACCAGAAAATGATCTGTGTCCTTGTTAGAACCAATAGGCTTTATGTAACCGCGTTGGATTGGTAACCTCCCTCRTTAGCTTAAAATGCTACCACCCACGCCGCCAAAATGCTAGCTTTTCGGTGCCATAGCTGGCTAAGGCGTTGTCAAGAGGGCTGTCGCGTGTGTTTACGAGACATAGGATGCAAGATCAAGGACCGATAAGGACTTGTGAGCGAAGAAGATATACTGTTAGGCCCCAATACTGGACATTTGATTCCTTAGATTTATTGCTASCTGTTTAAAGAAAACCGAACCATGGATTATAGTTTCTCCTGGCCCATAGACTAGTTTCAGGGTGAGGAACCATCTAACATTAAGTTGTAAAATCCTGAACTTCCCTTAAAGTCATGTCCTAATAAATAACTTAAGACTTGAGTTGTGCATCCTTGTACTCACTGTGTGTTTCCCTTGTTAAGTCATGGCTAAGTGACATTTATAGTGCTGAAATCTCGTGGCGTGTCACTCAGGTCTACATGGTTGGTGCGAATGGGACCCGCCTGCTGATGTGGGCCGCTAGCAGTAACCATGGTGATCGGTGTTCCTATGCCAGTATGATCCTGTCCAACACGGCCCCCTTCAGAGTGACCTTCCAGGCAGAAGTGGGGGGTGACGTGTGGACTGACATCGCCCTGGATGACATCTCCTTTACCACTGAGTGTGTGGTGGGAGGTCAGCCACTTTCACAGGTTCTCTCTCTCGCTCTCTTCCCGAACCTCTCCCCTTTTCTTGCACTCCCCTTCCGTTCTCTCCTTCTCCTCCCTCTGCTCCTTTCCTCTTCTCTTTCCAACTCCACACTCTACATCGCTGCCATTTCCTTGAATGATCACGTCTCTCTCGCGCTTGTTCCCTRCTTCCCACCCACCCTKCCTCCCTCCTTCTCTGTTCCTCCCTGCTCACTATAAACTGGTTCCATTGTGCCAGTGGGAGAGTAGAGTGGTGTAGTGAATTAATGCAGACTGTTGGCCTGCAGGGCCTGTATAAATMCACTGTGGAGTCTGGGTCAGCTGCTGGCGGAGAGGAGAAAGCAGTAGGGGAGAAAAGCAATTACATTTGTATTTTCACACTCCCCCATCTCCCCTTCCTCCTCTACCTACTGTAAGTTTTTCCACGTCCTCTCCCCTCAGCTGTTTACAGCCACCTCTCCC
The DNA here is from genome assembly GCF_002910315.2 of Salvelinus sp. IW2-2015. Taxonomy (NCBI): domain Eukaryota; kingdom Metazoa; phylum Chordata; class Actinopteri; order Salmoniformes; family Salmonidae; genus Salvelinus; species Salvelinus sp. IW2-2015. The sequence goes on along the minus strand of NC_036854.1, from coordinate 51,200,489 downwards.
ATGGTCTGCGTCTCCCATGYTCTGCAGACTCAACAGCCTTGGTATCTCAAATGACTGCCTTGCCTGGTTCACCAACTACTTCTCAGATAGAGTTCAGTGTGTCAAATTGGAGGGTCTGTTGTCCGGACCTTTGGCAGTCTCTATGGGGYAGCCACAGGGTTCAATTCTCGGGCCGACTCTTTTCTCTGTATGCATCAATAATGTCGCTCTTGCTGCTGGCGATTCTCTGATCCACCTCTATGCAGACGACACCATTCGGTAGACTTTTGGCCTCACTTTGGACACTGTGTTAACAAACCTCCATACGAGTTTCAATGCCATACAACACTCCTTCCGTGTCCTCCAACTTCTCTTAAATGCAAGTAAAACTAAATGCATGCTCTTCAACCGATCGCTGTCTGCACCCGCCCGTCCGTCCAGCATCACTACTCTGGATGGTTCTGACTTAGAATATGTGGACAACTACAAATACCTAGGTGTCTGGCTAGACTGTAAACTCTCCTTCCAGACTCACATTAAGCATCTCCAATCCAAAATTAAATCTAGAATRGGCTTCCTATTTCGCAACAAAGCATCCTTCACTCATGCTGCCAAACATACCCTCGTAAAACTGACCATCCTACCGATCCTTGACTTCGGCGATGTCATTTACAAAATAGCCTCCAACACTCTACTCAGCAAATTGGATGTAGTCTATCACAGTGCCATCTGTTTTGTCACCAAAACCCCAAATACTACCCACCACTGCGACCTGCATGCTCTCGTTGGCTGGCCCTCGCTTCATATCCGTCACTAAACCCACTGGCTCCAGGTCATCTATAAGTCTTTGCTAGGTAAAGCCCCGACTTATCTCAGCTCACTGGTCACCATAGCAGCACCCACACGTAGCATGCGCTCCAGCAGGTATATTTCACTGGTCATCCCCAAAGCCAACTCCTCTTTGGCCGCCTTTCCTTCCAGTTCTCTGCTGCCAATTGCTGGAACGAATTGCAAAAATCACTGAAGCTGGAGTCTTATATCTCCCTCACTAACTTTAAGCATCAGCTGTCAGAGCAGCTTACCGATCATTGCACCTGTACACAGCCTATCTGTAAATAGCCCACCCAACTACCTCATCCCCAAATTGTTATTTATTTTTTTGCTCCTTTGCACCCCAGTATCTCTACTTGCACATTCATCTTCTGCACATCTATCACTCCAGTGTTTAATTGATACATTGTAATTATTTTGCCACTATGGCCTATTTATTGCCTTACCTCCCTAATCTTACTACATTTGTATCTAGATTTTTGTATTGTGTTATTGACTGTACGTTTGTTTATCCCACGTGTAACTCTGTGTTGTTTGTGTCGCACTGCTTTGCTTTATCTTGGCCAGGTCACAGTTGTAAATGAGAACTTGTTCTCAACTGGCCTACCTGGTTAAATAAAGATGAAATAAATCAAATTAAAAATAGCACCCTATTCTCTACATAGTACCGTAGCATAGTAGGCCTGTAACATAACTGTTACACCAAAAATACCTCCTAATTTCCAATGAGATTTTAGGAGGGTTTAAGCTGTTGTCACATTGTTTTTCTCATGCGCCAAAACTCTGAGCGCAACACTAGGAAGGATATATGCTTTGATTTTTAAAAAATTCAAGAGATTCAATAGTTTGTTTACACCATCTGCTCTAATTCACTCATGAAACAGTCATTCTGTCACGCCCTGACCTTAGAGATCCTTTTTATGTCTCTATTTTGGTTTGGTCAGGGCGTGAGTTGGGGTGGGCATTCTATGTTTTGTGTTATATGTTTTGTATTTCTTTGTTGTTTGGCCGGGTGTGGTTCTCAATCAGAGGCAGCTGTCTATCGTTGTCTCTGATTGAGAACCATACTTAGGTAGCTCTTGCCCACATGGGTTTTGTGGGTAGTTGTTTTCTGTTTTGTGTGTCTGCACCAGACAGAACTGTTTAGTTTGTGCCGCTTTGTTATTTTTTGTTCTAGTGTTCAGCTGTATTAAATATCATGAACACGTACCACGCTGCACCTTGGTCCTCTTCTTCAAACAGTCGTGACACATTCAATAAGATGTAAATGCATATTCCCATGTAACTGATTGAGTTTGAGATCAATTAAATGATTGGCATGGAGATGTAGTTTGGACGTTTCAACGGATGCAGACAGTGTCGAAGTAACAAAAGTGTATTACTAGTACAGGGGCAGGCAAACGACAGGTCAAGTGCAGGCAGAGGTCAGTAATCCAGATAGGGTGCAAAAGGTCCAGAACGGCAGGCAGTCTCAGTGTCAAGTGTCAGTGTGCAGTGGGTAGGACGGAGTCAGGCGCAGGACAAATAACTGAGTAAAAAACMTACTTTACTCGGAATAAATCACAAAAAAATCCATACAGGGAAAACAATCCAGCTCGACACAAAKGAGCGACCACTRAACAAAGAACAAACACGGACAAAACCATGTGGGAACCAGAGGGTTAAATAGGGAATAAATGATAACGTAATGGAAACCAGGTGTGTACAATCAAGACAAAACACATAGAAAAAGAAACGTAGATCGGTGGCGGCTAGAAAGCCGGTGACGTCGACCGCCGAACACCGCCCGAACAAGGAGAAGCACCAACTTCGGCGGAAGTCGTGACAGTACCCCCCCTTGACCCCCCGCCGACACCGGTCTCGGGGACGACCCGTAGGACGAGGCGAAGGACGATCCGGGACGGTGAAATTCCTGCAGTAAGGAAGGGTCCAAGATGTCCTCCACCGGCACCCAGCATCTCTCCTCCGGACCGTACCCCTCCCACTCCACGAGGTACTGAAGGCCCCTCGCCCGACGCCTTGAGTCCATGATGGCTCGCACAGTATACGCCGGGGCCCCCTCGAACCTCCCGCTCCTCAGACTGCTGGAGCGGACCAGCCACCACCGGCCTGAGGAGAGACACATGGAACGAGGGGTTAATACGGTAATCAGGGGGAGCTGTAACCTATAACACACCTCGTTCAGTCTCCTCAGGACTTTAAATGGCCCCACAAACCGCGGACCCAGCTTCTGGCAAGGCYGGCGAAGGGGTAGGTTTTGGGTCGAGAGCCAGACCCYGTCCCCTCACTGCGGTGGCGATCGGCGCTCGCCTACTTCCGCCTGATGGCCCGTTGCAAGCGCACATGGGCAGCATCCCATGTCTCCTCCGAGCGCCGAAACCATTCATCYAGGCAGGTGCCTCGATCTGGCTCTGATGCTACGGTGCCAGGATCGGCTGATAACCTAGTACACACTGAAAAGGAGATAGGTTAGTGGCGGAGGGAGTTTTGGGCCATCTCTGACAAGGGGATGAAGTCGCCCACTCCCCCGGCCGGTCCTGGCAATAGGACCGCAGAAACCTACCCAAATCCTGGTTAACTTCTTTGGGGTAGGGGGTAGTATTTTCACAACCGGATGAAAAGCTTGCCCAGAGTAAACTGCCTGCGACTCAGGCCCAGATCCTAGGAAATGCATATTATTAGTAGATTTGGATAGAAAACACTCTGAAGTTTCTAAAACTGTTTGAATGATGTCTGTGAGTATAACAGAACTCATATGGCAGGCAAAAACCTGAGAAAAAATCCAACCAGGAAGTGGGAAATCTGAGGTTTGTAGGTTTTCAACTCTTTGCTTATCCAAGATACAGTGGAAATGGGGTCATGTTGCACTTCCTATGGCTTCCACTAGATGTCAACAGTCTTTAGAACCTTGTTTGATGCTTCTACTGTGAAGTGGGGGCGAATGAGAGGAGATTGAGTAAGGTCTCTCCCAGAGTGCCACGAGCTGACCGCAGCGTTATCTGCGTTCCATCGCATTTCTGAAGACAAAGGAATTCTCCGGTTGGAACATTATTGAAGATTTATGTTAAAAACATAAACATCATTTATGTTAAATGATTCTGTACATCGTTTGACATGTTTCTACGGACTGTAACAGAACTTTTTGGACTTTTCGTCCGTACTTTCCGCTGGACTTGCACGTGCGTCGTGAGTTTAGATTGTGTACTGAACGCACGAACAACAAGGAGGAATTTGGACCTAAATGATGGACATTATCGAACAAAACAAACATTTATTGTGGAACTGAGATTCCTGGGAGTGCATTCTGATGAAGATCATCAAAGGTAAGTGAATGTTTATAATGTTATTTCTGACTTCTGTTGACTGCACAACGAAGCGCGCAATGTGACTCAGATTTTTTGGATATAAATATGAACTTTTACCGAACAAAAATACATGTATTGTGTTAAATGAGTCCTAGTGAGGTCATCAGATGAAGATCAATCAAAGTTAGTGATTAATATTATCTTAGTGATTAATATTATTATATTTGTCTTGCTTTTTGTGACTCCTGTTTTGGCTGGAAAAATGGCCTGTGTGTTTTTTGTGGATTGGTGGGATCTAACATAAATATATGTTGTGTTTCGCTGTAAAACATTAAAAAAATCGGACACGATGGGTAGATTAACAATATGTTTATCTTTCATTTGCTGTATTGGAACTTGTATAATGTGTGAAAGTTACATATTTCAAAAAAATATTTTTGTAATTTCGCTCGCTGCCTTTTCAGCAGAATGTTGTGGTGTTCCGCTAGCGAACCCTGGGGAGAAAGGTTAAAGCTAGTGAGGAGTAGAGTCCCAGCTTCAGAGATTTTTCGGAGTTCGTTTCCATCATTGCAGCAGAGAACTGGAAGAGAAGCGCCAAAAAAAGAATTGGCTTTGAGGGTATCAGTTAGAAATTACCTGCTGCAGCGCGTGCTACGGGTGGGTGTTGCTATGGTGACAGTGAGCTGAGATAAGGCGGGCTTTACCTAGCAGAGACTTGTAGATGACCTGGCGCCAGGTGGGTTTGGCCGACGAGTATGAAGCGAGTGCAGCAACAGATTAATTAATGTCAATAGTGAAGAGCCGACTCCAGGGAGAAAGAGAAAAAGAGAAAAGAAGAAATAATCTGGCTTCTAGGCATTGCAAGAAAAAGCCATATCTCAGACTGCCATATATTATGTTTATTTGTTTACCACTTTTTTTGTGTTAATACCTGATTCATGTGTGGTTATTTCATAGTTTTCCCATATCTTCACTATTATTTACAATGTAGAAAATAGAAAATAAAGAAAAACCCTTGAATGAGTAGGTGTGTCCAAACTTTTTGACAGTACTGTACATACTAATTTCCACGCCAATGAGGATCCTAGACTTAGGCAGGGCCATGACAATACCGTTAAAGGAACCTACTGTGTTTCTGCCTAACGTAAAAGAAGGATTGGTTTCTTAGAGATGAGCCACCTAGTTGGAAGGTATAAGATGTGCTTGTGTGACTTTTAGGTTGTCTTTGCAGCTGTATGACTGTATTTGTACAGCTTGTATTGTGTTATTGACTGTACTTTTGTTTATCCTATGTGTAACTCTGTGTTGTTGTCGCACTGCTTTGCTTATCTTGTCACGCCCTGGCCTTAGTTATCTTTGTTTTCTTTATTATTTTAGTTAGGTCAGGGTGTGACATGGGGGATGTTGTGTGTTTTTGTTAGTTAGATGTTTGTATTGTCTAGGGGTTTTGTAGAGTTCATGGTTGTGTTCAGTGTAGGTGTT
>NC_036854.1:51158621-51194562 GCF_002910315.2 Salvelinus sp. IW2-2015 | reverse complement strand
TATGTAAGTCTATGGTTGCCTGAATTGGTTCTCAATCAGAGACGGCTGTCTATCGTTGTCTCTGATTGGGAGCCATATTTAAGGCAGCCATAGGCATTAGGTAGGTTGTGGGTAATTGTCTGTCTTGACGTTAGTTGCTTGTGTCTGCACTTTCGTTTTGTAGCTTCACTTTTGTCTAGTTTGTGTTTAGTGTTCGTTTCATCTTCTAATAAAAGAAGATGTATTTATATCACGCTGCGCCTTGGTCCTCTCATTCACCGAAAGACGATCGTGACATGTCTTGGCCAGGTCGTAGTTGTAAATGAGAACTTGTTCTCAACTGGCCTACCTGGTTAAATAAAGGTTAAATAATTTTTTTAATTTTTTAAAACTCATTGGGTTGAATAAACTTGGTTTGAGCTTTTTCTTGTCGTCTGACTTTTTACTGTTTGTTCAGAACCTAGCAGATCATAGGAATCACTGTGCTGCTATATATATAGATCTGTCCAAGGCCTTTGATACTGTCAACCATCCCCTACTCATTCAAAGGTTYTCTGAAACAGGCCTCAACCGGGCGTCTTGCTAGTGGTCGGGGAACTATCTGTCAGACAGAACACAACGTGTGCTTTCTGATGGTGTTAAGTCAAATGACCTTTATAGTACTAAAGGTGTCCCGCATGGGTCAATTTTTGGACCTGTCCTCTTTACTATTCATATAAATAACATTGGTCTATCTGCAATCATCTGTAACTGTCCCAAAATTCCCAGGTTATCCAGAAATCCCAGTTGGGAAGTTTTCCGGTGTATYTATTGTACTATATTGAATATAAATCCATGTGTTTGTCTCTCCTATAGAGGCTATGTAGGCTGGCATAGCCATTGGACTGGCCCTGCTGATTCTTGGTATAGCAGTCTGTGTKCTGTTTGTATAACTAAAGAGACACTCCTTGATGTAAGTCAGAGGTTAGGGTGTTGATGAAGTTGATGCTGGTGACGATGGCGATGGTGACGACGACGATGAAGGTGATGAAGATCATGATGATTTCATGAAGTCTTGGACCTCAAAATTACTGTGACTCCAATCAAACGCCTGTTACTGATAAAATGCAATACTAACAGACCTGACCTGAAGGACTTTGGGGTAGTGGATAACCCAGCCTTTTAATTGGAAGGCAGAAGTTAGCACACCTCCTCTGTCCAATAGGAATCGAGCTTCTATGTAAAACGGATCATTCTAAAGGCCTGTGTTGTAGAATTCACTAGGTACAAAATGTAATTAGTGTGTGGATGGACGACATCTGTCTCTGACATTATTGTGATTGTGGTCAGTAAATGTCTGCAAGCCCCTTCACCTCAGCTCCTTCAATGATGTTTGTGTGTGTGTGTGTGTGTGTGTGTGTGTGTGTGTGTGTGTGTGTGTGTGTGTGTGTGTGTGTGTGTGTGTGTGTGTGTGTGTGTGTGTGTGTGTGTGTGTGTGTGTGTGTGTGTGTGTGTGTGTGTGTGTGTGTGTGTGTGTGTGTGTGTGTGTGTGTGTGTGTGTGTGTGTGTGTGTGCGCGCGRGRGRYCACACATGAAGGTACCCTGCAGGGGAGTAGATATTGTCAGAGCAATTTCCCTCAGGACATGGCTGTCATTTTCTGAAGTGTGTGTGTATGCGTGTGCGTACTGAGTGTTTAGCGGTAGTACAAGCAAGAGTGATTGTGAGAGCCAACACTTTCACAGTGCTGATGATGGGGGTCAGTGACCTGTGTGTGTGCATGCTAGCTAGCGTGCATCTGTGTCTATGTGTGTGTGCCTGTGTGTTTGCGGCAGGGGGTTGATTGTTGCCATTAGGCGTAGAGGTATGTGTGGTGCATCAGCCCCTCCGCTGTGCAGACTATAACAGGATACAACACAGAGGGTACCTCAATAACACAGGCTTCACACAGCGATTCACACACCAACACTCACTTACCACAGAGAAGTGGACAGAGGACTCTATGGATGCCTCCCAAATCGCACCCTATTCCCAAAATATAGTTCACTTTTGACCAGAGACCTATGGGATCAATATATGTCCTCAGAGTATTCTCTATTTTTTGCTGCGTTCCTCTATTTTTTACGSCCATGTTTTCTTTCATGGTAATCAGGCTTTGTTCCTCTATCTCTCATTTATTTATCTCCCTCCAGCTCCCCATCCTGGATGTGACGCCCGGGACTTGTCCTCAACTTAACCCCAGGAAGAGTGATGGTCCTGGGCTTGCCATCYGAGTCTATCCCTGGAGGAGGGAAGCAAAGGTTAACCCTGGTCAATCGTCTGCTTGTCTGCCTGCCTGTTTATCTGTCTCCCTGCCCGCCTTCCTGTCTGAACTTCTGCCTGTCTGTCTGTCATGTTGTAATACTGTTACTGTGTGTGTTCTGCACCAGGGTTCAGTCCGGAGGGATGCCAAACTGTCCTTCCCCAACTCTTTGTACCAGTACCCCTCCACCGCCAATGGGGCTGAGTGCTCTGACACATAACAACTACAGATACTCTACATACAGTACTGGTCCATAGCAGCCAATGTTACCTTACAGAATACCTACTGAATTATCACCAAAGCACAAGTCACCAGACATAACATTTCACTGAACACCTGACCCAAACCTCACTGTCTAATGCCTGTCCTGTTTTTTGGATAGTTACTCCAACTCCGTACATGCTGCAGGAGACAAAGTGTATACAGTTAAACATGCTATCGTTTAAAGTGAAATCAATACCCTACTACGATTTCAGATTCCAATCTTGTTGTCTTGTATGCCATGGCATGGAAAATGATCTCTGGGTTTATGGGCCCTCTTAGCAGTAATTGTCAGTCTATGTTTGGCTCATAAAGACATTCCGTTTTGCATGCTGTGATGTTACTGGAAATGMAAACACGACTTACTTCTTTAGACCACATTAGACTTGTGGATAACATGAGTGTGCATGTACATTAAGAGTCCATTTTCATTCAACCTGGAATATAACTCACACATTAGTTTTACAGTGCTGGTTTTCAGTTGACTCTCTTCCAGTGCATGTGGTGTGTGTTACCGATGTGGGCATGTCATACAGCATAATGTCTCTCAAAGCACAGATCAAATGTAATTATACCACATTTTACATTTGATATTTGTGACCGACCGCCTTGATTCAGTCTTAGGTAGCAAAATTTGAAATTGTGTTTTTTTTTACATTGGATAAAAGCAGAGACACAGAGCTACAAAATGGTTTATCATACACTGCATTTGAGGAACAATAGGAAAGTAATTCTGCTTTGAAAGTTGATCAACTTGTAACCTCACTTTTGAGAAAATGTCCTTTGAATGTTTTGGTACCAACTGGAGAGCTCTTCTTTGTCTACACCCATTTAACATCTTTCACACCCTCTTAAGCTTTAGCCCGACCCATTTCTTTAAGGGTTGATCCGAGCGTTCTCTATTAACAACAGCAGTCAAGCACCCAAGCTAATTGGCTAACTTGCTAGCTACTTCCAGACACACATTTTTAGTCATTTACCAGATTTTTMGTCATTTAGTCTTATCCAGAGTGACTTGCAGTTAMTGCATTCATCTTAAGCTAGCTAGGTGGGACAACCACATAACACAGTCATAGTACATTTTTCCTCAATAAAGTAGCTAACTATCAGAAAGGTCAGTGCTTGTAGGTGGGAAAAAAGTCAAGTGTGAGTGTTAGTTCATGAAAGGTATTTTTTATGTGTGTTTGTGTGGTTGGGGGGCTGTGGGATTATTTAACATACTCTTTGTAGAGGTAAGGTTTCAGATGTTTCCGGAAGATGGGCAGCTCTGTTGCCCTATCTTCAGGGGGAAGCTGGTTCCACCYTTGGGGTGCCAGGACAGAGAAGAGCTTGGACTGGGCTGAGCCTTTCATTCTGAGCTTTATAATGGCATGCATTCACGTTTACGGCATTTGACTTTTTAATTACATTAAACGAGTCTGGGATCATTGTGTTTAAGTAATACAAATATAGATATTATCAAAACCATACTGTGCATAATAATATGGACTTTTTGAGAGATGGCGCGGACTGAGATGGTCGCCTCACTTCACGATCTTAGGAAACTTTGCAGTATTTTTTTTTAATGTATTATTTCTTACATCGTTAGCCCAGAAAATCTTAAGTGTTATTACATACACCRGGGAATAACTATTGCACATAAGAGCGATATCAACTTACCAACATTACGACCAGGAATACAACTTTCCTGAAGCGGATCCTTTGTTCGGGCCTCCACCCTGGACATTGGATCTAATCCCAGAGGCCGACCCAAAACAACGTTGTCGCCGCAGGAGAGGCAGACGGAGCGGCCTTCTGGTCAGACTTAGAAGGCGAGCACACCATCCACCGCTTCCGAGCATATCACTCGCCAATGTCCAGTCTCTAGACAACAAGGTGGATGAAATTGGGGCACGAGTTGCCCTCCAGAGAGACATCAGAGATTGTAACATTATCTGTTTCACGGAAACAGACACCGCATTTCTTCATGCAAAATTGACTCCAACACTCTACTCAGCAAATTGGATGCAGTCTATCACAGTCCAATCTATGGGAGGGTGGTGTGGGTCAGGCGCGAGGATTAGTTGGCGCGCAGGGTCGTGTACAGGGGCCGCGGCGAGCGCATGGCGATAGTCGCCTGTAATGCTCCGTGGGGCTGGGTGTTTCCATGGGCGGGTCTACGAGGTATGTCGGGGTCGGGGCGGAAAACTTCCATGGGCGTGGGCGTGCCGAAGTGCGGTCTGGAGGTGAAGTGTCTTTGCATAGGTTAAAGCTTCCCACCTGGGTTATGGTGTCTCAGCTCACTGGTGGGCGGGTACGCCGACGAGGGGCAAACGAGGGGGCCGTCACCCGGGGGGTAGCTAGCTGAGGGCGCGCTCCAGGCAGTTATTATATTCAGCTGGGTCATCCCCAGAGAGGGCGCGGGCAGACAGCCTAGGCATTGGCCGTCTCTTCCTTCCATGTTCTGCTGCCAGGGGATTTTGTGCTACTGTGATTTGGAGCGGAGGGATTTCAATAAAATCACTGAAGTATGGGTGGAAGGAAGGGTCTATTACTGGGGGGTGACAGTCGAGAAGTTACATACACCTTAGGCCGCAGTATAGTTACATTTTAGTTTACAGTTTTCATTTCTGTTCGGTTGATCTACATCCCGTGGGTGGCTCAGTAAGTTATTATCTGGGGTGGGGGTACCAGGAGGATTATAAACGGAGGAGATTGTGTGTAATTGCCGGGGTGTGGTTGTGAAGGGAGATATCTCTAGTTGGGGAGGTATCTTTTTTTATTCGTGGAGGGGGGGGTGTCAGAGACGGGTTGGTGCGGGGGTAGCCTTCCACGGGGATGAGCTAGTCCCATCAAAAGTTGTGTTTTGGGGGATAGTTTTTTTTTCGGCTTCTGGTGAGGGGGGGGGGTTTTCTGATGAATTTTTTGTTGCCCATATAGCCTCGCGTGACAGAGCGTGGGGGGTGGTGGAAGAGGGGCTGAGATTCAGGTTTTGTATGGAGCGCGTCTCTTTTTCTTTCGCACATCTGGCTTTTCTCGTCATGTTTAGCTCCATCATTAATTTTTCTTTGGGCTTTGATGATGGGGCACGTGCCAGGGTGACCGGACTTTGGGTTTGTCCTTAAGCCATTTTGCCACAACTTTGGAAGTATGCTTGAGTTGTTGTCATTTGGAAGACTCATTAGCGACCAAGCCTTAACTTTCTGACTGATGTCTTGAGATGTTGCTTCAATATATCCATGTCATTTTTCTACCTCATGATGCCATCTATTTTGTGAAGTGCACCAGTCCCTCCTGCAGCAAAGCACCCCTACAACATGATGCCGCCACTCCCGTGCTTCACAGCTGGGATTGTGGTTCTTTGCTTGCAAGCATCCCCCTTTTCCTCCAAACATAATGATGGTCATTATGGCCAAAAGTTCTATTTTGTTTCATCAGACCAGAGGACATTTCTCCAAAAGTACGATCTTTGTCCCCAGTTGCAGCTGCAAACCGTAGTCTGGCTTTTATATGGCGGTTTTGGAGCAGTGACTTCTTCCTTGCTGACGGCCTTTCAGGTTATGTCGATATAGGACTCGTTTTACTGTGGATATATACTTTGTACCTGTTTCCTCCATCTTCACAAGGTCCTTTGTTGTTGTTCTGGGATTGATTTGCACTTTTCGCACCAAAGTACTTAATCTCTAGGAGACAAAAATGTGTCTCCTTCCCGAGCGGTATGACAGCTGCATGGTCCCTGGTGTTATACTTGCGTACTATTGTTTGTACAGATGAACGGTGTACCTTCAGGCGTTTGGAATTGCTCCCAGGATGAACCAGACTTGTGGAGGTCTACAATTTTTCTTCTGAGGTCTTGACTGATTTCTTTGATTTTCCCATGATGTCAAGCAAAGAGGCCACTGAGTTTGAAAGGCTGACTGGCGCTTGAAATACATGCGACAGGGTGACACCTCCAATTGACTCAAATGATGTCAATTAGCCTATCAGAAGCTTCTAAAGCTATGACATTATTTTCTGGAATTTTTCAAGCTGTTTAAAGGCACAGTCCACTTAGTTTATGTAAACTTCTGACCCACTGGAATTGTGATACAGTGAATTATAAGTGAAATAATCTGTCTGTAAACAATTGTTGGAAAAATTACTTGTGTCATGCACAAAGTAGATGTCCTAACCGACTTGCGGTTAGGTTGAAAAATGAGTTTTAATGACTCCAAGTGTTTGTAAACTTCTGACTTCAACTGTATGTGACCAATACAATTTGATTTGGCCATCTTGCCTTCTCTTTCTTTCTGTCTCGTTATGCTCCTGGAACTGTGGTTCTGTACTCTGACCAACAATTTCTCTGTTTTTATTACTATATTTAATTTAGCTTAATATCTGCTGTCATTGGCTTTGCTGRATGAGTCCAGACGGGTCCAGATACATACTGAATTACAATATCATGTCTAACATCTGACAGCATGACAAAAACAATTCTGACTGGAATACGTTGGCAAGCAGGCAKGGATGACGTAGCTTTTAAAAACAGAAATATACTCTATGAATCAAATAAAAGATCACTTCAGTTGGTGGCAGGTGTTTAGCTTCATGTGCTTTAGTCTTGAATTGTTTGCTTTTACTTTATATGAAGTATGCGTGGGTTTTGGTACAGGGAAGGGAAATTGGCGGTTTGAAAGCATTGCGCAATTTCTGACTCCTTTCCAATCTTGAAAAGTATGTCTCCACCCAATTCATAACAAATGACCAAAAGCTCTGCCAATTTCACAGTACTAGGGCATTCTGYCTGGAAATCACAGAGATATCAGTAGATAGCAGAGATAGCATTGACATTTAGGTCAGTGATCCACCCTTCTAGACTGTTTACTGTGTATTGTACTGTTGTAAATCGACACACAGTAGTCAGCTGTTCTGCATGATATAGCGTGCATCCCAAACGGCATAGGGCTCAGGTCAAAAGTAGTGCACGATGTACACTGTAAAAAAAGAACATGTAAAAGTTGAGACAACTTAAAAAGGCAACCAACTGCAGCACATTTTTTTGTTTACTCAAGTTAGGGGCAGGAACATTCTACTAATATTACATTCCTAAGTTGTCTCAAGACATTTGCCAAAGATGAGTAAACAAAAAATCGTGTTGCAGCTGGTTGCCTTGATTTTTGTAGGTGACTACATTTTTTTKTTTTAAAGTCCTCTCATCTTAAAGATTTAAGGATATCATCAACGGAACTATACATTTTAAGTTGGATGAACTATAATAAACATGCTTTCTCAACTATGAAAATTATGTATTTTGATGTTTTGACTCGTCTCCAGTTTCAGTGATGYTCCAATTATTGGTCCAGACAGTGTTTTTCCTTTTTAAACCTGTCCTGACTTATCACAGCCCAACAATCTCACTAATGGAAAGAGCGAATCCTCTTACTTTTTTGCTCTATCTAGTTTAATGCATCATATTTTTGCCTCAGAAATATGTGTTTAATTGTYAACTGGTCCCTCAGCTATTTACACTGTAACGGCACACTTCAATATTTAAGTTCACACAACATTGTTTTTCAAAATTCAACTCCCATTGAGGAAAACTCATTGTGTTWGTAGAATATTCCATGTCACAATATCCCAAATTTCAAATKCAMCCAACTTGGATATTTCAGCTATTTMGACTTTAAGTTGCATTTTTACAGTGTAGGGAATAGGGTGCCATTGGCTTAGTTTTAGGATGGAAAATGCCCCCTGTCCAGTGATAGGTTATGGTGTCAAAGGCACTGGCACTGCTTTACTGTTGTTTTGTTTACTGTGCTGCTGCTACACACACTTGTGTTGTATTTGTCATCCTCTCATCCTGTTGTATTTAAAAAGGTCTATTGATTGGCCTCCGCTGAGGTCAAGGTCTAATTCAGTCTGACTGTCTGTGTGTCCGTGTGCCTGCCTGTCTGTCCCTCTCGACTGTATTTCCATTCATGCTCAACTGTAGATTGCCGACATTCCATTCAGGTACTGCCAAGCCAATAAACTCAAGGGCACCTCTCTTTCTCTCTTTATCTCTCTCTCTCTCTTTAGCCCTCTCTCTCTCCCCCCTTCACAATTACAAAAAAAAAACAGCTCAGCCCTTTCTAAAATGCCGCTGTTGGTTGATGTTTGTTTCATTTGTTTCGGCCCACTGACATTTGACCTAACAAAACAACACAAACAACACAGCCCTCTCACCCCGCCTCCCCCAACCCCCCCTCATCACCCACCACTCACATGATACTCAGCTGACTGGGAATGTGCAGCCATCTGGCATTTTCTCCAACCTCCTTTCTCTCTCTCTGCCTTTTTTMGTTGTTGTTGCCTTTCTCTCTCGGCCTCTCTCCGCCTTTGTCAGTCAGTCAGTCCGTCAGCTTCTGGAAGCGTGGTTATTGCTGTGCTGAATAGGAGAGAGGAGTGCTTCTGGAACCATGCTGCAGCWAGGGCAGCATGCAAAGCCATTGTCCGCTTGCTGTCGTCTCTTTATAAAGGAACACTAGTCAGACTTTTTTCAAATGYGGCTATTGTTGTTCCAATTATGTTAGCGATGGAGTGAAACTAAAAGGTCATTGTTTTATTTATGCCCTTGCGCCGAGACACGCGTGTAATGGAACTGATTCCTAACCCCAGAAGCGGATTAGAAATGAAACTTGGCTGTGTTGTACCTCTTAGCGAAATGAAGCAGAACATAATTGGGTTTACCATTGCTGCGTTAGTATAACTGTTATAAATGGCTTGAGGGTGATCTGGGGTGGTGGTCTAAGCCGCTGCCTCTGGAGCACATGTACAATGTACCGCTGCCAGCATGGTTTAGAATCCAGCACACTCTCCTGTCTTTCACCTCTATCTCTATCCAATAAACATGAAAGGATACAGGAGGAGTATGGGAAAAGGGACTTGAGCCGACAACCTTCAGAGAGACAKCTGTTGTGTGTTCCATACCCTATGGGTTGCAGACATGTTGCCACTCAGTACATTACAGGCAAACACCATGTCCTTCTCTAACTGTTTTCACTATGTTCGGAGTTGGTCCTCCCAGAGTTGGTTCTCTCACAACTCCAACCTGCTTTTGTACACATTGTCCCTCATCRTATACTGTGAGCCTAAGACACAGTGAAGAGGGTCCAAAAACAGCGTAAACCCAAAGATTTTCTGGATATCTTCTTTAATTTCTGTCCAGAATAATGTCATATTCTGGRACGTCCTTCATATCTAGGGCTACGTCCCCAATGGCACCCTATTCCATARACTGTAGTACACTACATTTGACCAGGAATCATYGYGGAATAGGGTTCCAWTTGGGACGCCACCTTGTACTATCAGTATGCCGTAAGTGTAGATGCTTATCTGCCCACGGGGGTGTCCTTTGACCGTTGTTCACCTTTAAAGGTCCCGGTAAGACTCTGCAGGTCTTCGCTGCAGAAACTACTATGATATGAAGAGAAGAAAGCACAAGAAAGAGAACGCTACAGGGCTGCTTTTGATTGGAGCTCCCACTGTCTCAGTCTACAAGACAGCACAAGGAATATAAAACGAGAGCTCTTGGCCAGGTTTCAGTCAGTAAACAGTGGATCGTAAAGGTTAATCATTCCTTCAAATGTGAATCGCTTTCTGTGATGTGCATAACCAATTACAATCCATTTCAGCGTGCCTTAAATATTGACATGGCTATGATGGTCCGCTGCATTCTCCCATTGTCCCTCACTGCTTGATTAACTCTCGAAATAAAACACAAATACGTCGATTGTAATGAATACGATGGGAGACAGAGTGCTGGTTTCAAGCYRAGGGCGCAGCAGGTGTTCATTAGCAAAGGACCACAGGAGGCGGCAAGTAGCTGGGTCCAGGGACAGGCAGAAGGTCATACACACGGACTCCAAAAAGYTAACAGTACAGGCAGGGAAAAGGRGAATAACGTAGTCAGGGAGATCAGGCAAGAGGTTGATGACAGGAAATCTGATAGGCAAAAGTACAGGCAGGGAATAGGCAAAAAGGCATCGCTAGTGAGGAGGGCCAAAAACTACGATACACGGGAGGACAATTATGGAAATAAACAGAGCTCAGAATAGAATGTGGACAAAATAAAACAATACCTCACAATGATGGGGTGCAAAGAACTGAACTAAATAGTGTGTGTAAATGGCAGATGTGTGAACAGGTGATCAGCATTCAGGTGATTGGGATCTGAAGAGTGAGCTGCGTTCAGGGGATCTATGTGTTTGAGAGTGTGAGCTGGAACGTGGGCTGGAATGTGAGCTGAGTTCAGGGGATCGATGTGTTTGAGAGTGTGAGTTGGAAGCAGACGTTACATACAGTATACAGTATCTTCAGCCATTCCTTAATTAACGTGATTTCGAGGTTTGCCGCGGTCTACCATTCGCTGTTTTTTCAGAGGGTCCCACAAATGAGGCCTGACAGAGTGATTGAGTGGCGGGGTAATGGTCCTTACAGGACAGTTTATTTAGCTGTGCTTTTATTAGACATTAAATTAGATTACTGGTCAAAAATCGATCAAACTAGATCAATAAGACCGATGCCACTATGTGCAGCTAATTCAGTAGACCTATTTTTGTCCAATGGAATAAGGATACCACCATTGAGAATTACTTCCAATGTAGTCAGGAATCGTTTCCTGACAGAACTTATCTAACAAGATTATACAGTTGTTGTTTTTTTAGCTGCTCGAAGACAATGAAGTCAATAGAAGATGTGTGTTTTGTTTCGTCAATGTAACACCACTCACAGATAGAGGCTTTTCCCAAGTGAACCACAATGCGTCTGAAGTTTCCATCTCCAGTRAAACGAGCCGAAATGATAGACTCCCCAACTTGGTGAATATGCCCCGTAGTAAGGCGGAAAATCTAATAGTGGACAGGCAACAGTAAAATGGAAAGAAAAAGACAGAGCTGACCTTGTTCTCGTTTGTGGCTAACCATCGTTAGCATGTTTTACGGTGGCTGCTGCTGCTGTGATTCTGCCACACAGCCACGGGCCGCATCCCAAGTGGCACCCTGTTCCCTACATAGTGCACTACTTTTGGCCAGAGCCCACGGCCCCCCGGAGCACACCATCACGACACCGCTGCCACTGTATAGAGTATAAGGTGCTATTTGGGACTCAAGCGCCTGTTCTCCTTTAATTAAGGAGCCAAGCGAGGCGAAATGCAGCGCMGACACTCACCAAGTACAACCCATTCCAAACAATAAACAGACTCTGGAAAATTAACACTTACCGCTTGGTGTCAAAACCAGTAGGTCTTTGTGTTGTGGAAACCTCAAATATTTTTTTACTGCTGATGGTGTCAGAAGTTGGGACGCTCATGGAAACCCCCTGAAGGCCACCGAGGAGCAGGCGTATAGAGTTTGGGAATTACAGGGATTTATTTTTTTAGATGTAATTTAATTTCGTCACACTTTTATTTATTTATTTCAAAGACTCCTCAGATTAATTCCAGCCCCGAGCYGAAGCTAATGGAATGAGTCACTGAGCTCCCTGATGTCTGAGAAAGGGAGAGAGAGCAAATAGGTTACAGGGGATGGAGAGAAAGAAATGAGAGAGAGAGAAAGGCCAGCGWTATGATACAGGACGTGAGAGACAAAGAGGAAGAGGTGAAAGAAAAATAAAGACAGAGGGTGTCTGACCTATAACCTCACTGATCCATCCGTGTCTTCTTCCGTCTACCTGAGTTGTGGAACACAGAAATTAGGGCGGCCGACGGAGCGACTGTGACTGTCGCGTCTCAACCATCGTGGGATGATTTAAGTACTTGATAAGAGAAGTGATTTACAAAGCGATGAGAAAAAGAAAAAGGAMCGAGGAGGGAGAAAAGAAGAAGTGCTCACTCATTAGCAGGGAACGATCGTGTCTTTGGGTTAAACGGGCAGGCAGGCATCTTGGCACCAAGCGTTGGCCTGGGCAGCAACATTGATGAGGCCTAGATCCCATTATAAACCCAGCAAAAAAAGAAACGTCCTCTCACTGTCAACTGCGTTTATTTTCAGCAAACCTAACATGTGTAAATATTTGTATGAACATAACAAGATTCAACAATGAGAGATAAACTGACAAGTTCCACAGACATGTGACTAACAGAAATTGAATAATGTGTCCCTGAAACAGGGGGGTCAAAATCAAAAGTAACAGTCAGTATCTGGTGTGGCCACAGCTGATTAAGTACTGCAGTGCATCTCCTCTCATGGACTGCACCAGATTTGCCAGTTCTTGCTGTGAGATATTACCCCACTCTTCCACCAAGGCACCTGCAAGTTCCCGGAACATTTCTGAGGGAATGGCCCTAGCCCTCACTCTCCGATCCAACAGGTCCAAGACATGCTCAATGGGATTGAGATCTGGGCTCTTGCTGGCCATGGCAGAACATTGACATTCCTGTCTTGCAATCACGCACAGAATGAGCAGTATGGCTGGTGGATTGTCATGCTGGAGGGTCATGTCAGGATGAGCCTGCAGGAAGGGTACAATGAGGGAGGAAGATGTCTTCCCTGTAACGTACAGCGTTGAGATTGCCTGCAATGACAATAAGCTCAGTCCAATGATGCTGTGACACACCGCTACAGACCATGACGGACCCTCCACCTCCAAATCGATCCCGCTCCAGAGTATGGCCTTGGTGTAACGCTCATTCCTTCAACGATAAACACAAATCTGACCATCACCCCTGGTGAGACAAAACTGTGACTCTCAGTGAAGAGCACTTTTTGCCAGTCCTGTCTGGTCCAGCGACAGTGAGTTTGTGCCCATAGCGACGTTGTTGCGGTGATGTCTGGTGAGGACCTGCTTACAACAGGCCTACAAGCCCTCAGTCCAGCCTCTCTCAGCCTATTGCGGACAGTCTGAAACTGATGGAGGGATTGTGCGTTCCTGGTGAACTCGGGCAGTTGTTGTTGCCATCTGTACCTGTCCCGCAGTGTGGATGTTGATGTACCGATCCTGTGCAGTGTGTTGTTACACGTGGTCTGCCACTTCGAGGATGATCAGCTGTCCGTCCTGTCTCCCTGTAGCGCTGTCTTAGGCGTCTCACAGTAAAGACATTGCAATTTATTGCCTGGCACATCTGAGTCCTCATGCTTCCTTCAGCATGCTAAGGCATGTTCATGCAGATGAGCAGAGGACCTGGGCATCTTTCTTTTGGTGTCTTTCAGAGTCAGTAGAAAGGCTCTTTAGTGTCCTAAATTTTCATAACTGTGAGCTTAATTGCCAACGTCTGTAAGCTGTTAGTGGCTTAAGACCGTTCCACAGGTGCATGTTCATTAATTTGTTATGGTTCATTGAACAAGCATGGGAATAGTGTTTAAACCCTTTACAATGAAGATCTGTGAAGTTATTTGGATTTTTTCGAATTATCTTTGAAAGACAAGGTCCTGAAAAAGGGACGTTTCTTTTTTTGCTGAGTTTAGGTAGGCTACTGAGTGAAGTCACTCCGGGTATTAAGAAACATAATCTGATCTCAATCAGCTTTATGGCTTAAATACTGTCTGTCCAATTTCTAAGGTTTTATGGGTGAATATATTTCGAACTAACTGATGCTTATTTTGGATGTGTTTGGATGTGTTTCGGATATGTGCCCTTCTTTGTGTAAGTGACAGCTTGTTGGAAAAGTGTACATTTACATTTTAGTCATCTAGCAGACAGTCTTATCCAGAGTGATTTACATGAGCAATTAGGCTTAAACCTCTACCGTCTCTCTCCGGATCCGGGATCCTCCTCATCAAAAAAGCTGACTGCATAGCCTAGCCTAACGGGACAGGGATATATATAATATAATTTTCATGAAATCACAGGTCCAATACAGCAAATGAAAGATAAACAGCTTGTGAATCGAGCCATCATTTCCGATTTTAAAATGTTTTACAGCGAAAACACAATATATATTTATATTAGCTAACACAATAGCAAACACACAACCGCATATTTTCACCATGTTTCTACGCATAGGTAGCTTTCACAAAACCGACAAAATAGAGATAAAATTAGTCACTAACCAAGAAACAACTTCATCAGATGACAGTCTTATAACATGAATTACAATACATTTATGTTTTGTTCGAAATTTGCATATTTGAGGTATAATCATAGTTTTACATTGCAGCTACATCAAATATCACCAAAGCAGCAGAATAATTAAGAGAGCCGTGAAATACCTAAATACTCATCATAAAACATTTATGAAAAATACTGTTGTACAGCAAATGAAAGATAAACATCTTGTGAATCCAGCCAATATTTCAGATTTTTTAAGTGTTTTTACAGCGAAAACACAATATGAATTATATTAGCTTACCACAATAGCCAACACACAAACCGCATTTATTTCACCAGAAAAGGTAGCTTTCGCAAAAACCAGCAAAAGATATAAATTATCACTAACCTTGAACAAATTAATCAGATGACAGTCTTATAAATCATGTTATACAATACAATTATGTTTGTTCGAAAATGTGCATATTTAGAGCTACAAATCCTGATATACATTGTGAATACGTAGCATCATTCACCAAATCTCCGGGATATTTTGGACACTCACCTAATCTGACCAAAGAAACTCATCATAAACTTTACAAATAAAAATACTTGTTGTATGGCAAATGAAAGATACACTGGTTCTTAATGCAACCGCTGTGTTAGATTTTTAAAATAACACTACCATAACATACAGCTTGCGTTATTGCGAGACAGCGCTCACACAAAACGGCGGAATAGGACTCAACATTTTACACAGAAATACGAAATAACTCATAAATGTTTTCTTACTTTTGTTGAGCTTATCGCATGATGTACACGGAGTCCTTGGTCCAGAATAAATCGTTGTTTGGTTTTTAGAATGTCCATTTCTTCTGTCGAATTAGCAACCTTGGCTAGCCATGTGGCGCAAACATTGCCCATACTCAACTTGGCGCAAAGAACGAAAATTCCAAAAGTCCCAATAAACGTTGAAATAACTGATAAAACTCGGTTGAAAAAAACTCCTTTATGATGTTATTTTCACATGTATCAAATAAAATCAGAGCCGGAGATATTCGCCGTGTATACGTAACACTT
This sequence comes from Salvelinus sp. IW2-2015, assembly GCF_002910315.2. Taxonomy (NCBI): domain Eukaryota; kingdom Metazoa; phylum Chordata; class Actinopteri; order Salmoniformes; family Salmonidae; genus Salvelinus; species Salvelinus sp. IW2-2015. The sequence continues at coordinate 51,179,002 of NC_036854.1, read as the reverse complement.
TTCAGAAGCCAATGTCGAGCTCCGCGCCTTAGGTAGACAGAAAATTCCTGACCTGCCACTCCAAAAGCTCTTGTTCGGCCTCAATCAAGCTAGACACCCCATTCCACCTTCCGACTGCCTGTTGACATCTAGTGGAAGGCGTATGAAGTGCATGCATATCGATAAATATAAGGCAATTGAATAGGCAGGCCCTGAAACAGAGCCTCGTTTTCAGATTTTTCACTTCCTGCATGGAAGTTTGCTGCAAAATGAGTTCTGTTTTKCTCACAGACATAATTCAAACAGTTTTAGAAACTTCTGAGTGTTTTCTATCCAATAGTAATAATAATATGCATATTGTATGATCTAGAAAAGAGTACGAGGCCGTTTCATTTGGGRACGATTTTTTCCAAAGTGAAAACAGCGCCCCCCCTATTGACAAGAAGTTTTAAGAGCCTTACTTAAGGGCACATCGGCAGATTTATTCACCTAGTCGGCCCTTAAGGTTACTGGCCCAACACTCTTAACAACTAGGCTGCCGTACAGGGGTAAGCTTCCCAAAAACGTATACAGATCCTCTTTAGCACTAAAATGATCTTACATCTATTGGACAAGGGGTTTGATATTAATACTAAATATGATATTTCTGTTTTTTGGGGCACTCATCCCAGTACTATAAATAACATGCCTCTAGGGTGAAGTCTCCCCTAGGTACAGATCTAGGATCAGCTTTCCCTCCACCAATCCTAAACGTGATTTACATGTGTTATTTATATTTACATGTGTTATATATATATATATATATATACACACACACACACACAGTGGCTTGCAAAAGTATTCACCCCCCTTGGCATTTTTCCTATTTTGTTGCCTTACAACCTGGAATTAAAATAGATTTTTGGGGGGTTTGTATCATTTGATTTACACAACARGCCTACCACTTTGAAGATGCAGAATAAAATATGTTTTATTGCGAAACAAACAAGATATAAGACAAAAACAAACAGAAAACTTGAGAGTGCATAACTATTCACCCCCCAAAGTCCATACTTTGTAGAGCCACCTTTTGCGGAAATTACAGCTGTAAGTCTCTTGGGGTTTGTCTCTATAAGCTTGGCACATCTAGCCGGGATTGGGATTTTTGCCCATTCTTCAAGGCAAAACTGCTCCAGCTCCTTCAAGTTGATGGGTTCCGCTGGTGTACAGCAATCTTTACGTCATACCACAGATTCTCAATTGGATTGAGGTCTGGACTTTGACTTGGCCATTCCAAGACATTTAAGTGTTTCCCCTTAAACCACTCCAGTGTTGCTTTAGCAGTATGATTAGGGTCATTATCCTGCTGGAAGGTGAACCTCTATCCCAGTCTCAAATCTCTGGAAGACTGAAACATGTTTACCTCAAGAAATTCCCTGTATTTAGCGCCATCCATCATTCCTTCAATTCTGAGCAGTTTCCTAGTCCCTGCCGATGAAAAACATCCCCACAGATGTGTTCCCGGTGTGATGAGAAGTGTTGGGTTTGCACCAGACATAGCGTTTTCCTTGATGGCCAAAAAGCTCAATTTTASTCTCATCTGAACAGAGTACCTTCTTCCATATGTTTGGGGAGTCTCCCACATGCCTTTTGGCGAACACCAAACATGTTTGCTTATTTTTTCTTTAAGCAATGGCTTTTTTCTGGCCACTCTTCCATAAAGCCCAGCTCTGTGGAGTGTACGGCTTAAAGTCGTCCTACAGACAGATACTCCAATTTCAGCTGTGGAGRTATGCAGCTCCTTCAGGGTTATCTTTGGTCTCTTTGTTGCCTCTCTGATTAATGCCCTCTTTGCCTGGTCTGTGAGTTTTGGTGGCCGGCCCTCTCTTGGAAGGTTTTGTTGTGGTGCCATATTCTTTCCAATTTTTAATAATGGATTTAATGGTGCTCCGTGGGATGTTCAAAGTTTCAGATATTTTTATTATTACCCAACCCTGATCTGTACTTCTCCACAACTTTGTCCCTGACCTGTTTGGAGAGCTCCTTGMTCTTCATGGTGCCACTTGCTTGGTGGTGGRGCTTGCTTAGTGGTGTTGCAGACTCTGGGGCCTTTCAGAACAGGTGTATATATACTGAGACTTGTGTGACACTTAGATTGCACACAGGTGGACTTTATTTAACTAATTATGTGACTTCTGAAGGTAATTGGTTGCACCAGATCTTATTTAGGGGCTTCATAGCAAAGGGGTGAATACATATGCACGCACCACTTTTCCGTTTTTTATATTTTAGACTTTTTGTATATATATTTTTTTCACTTCACCAATTTGGACTATTTTGTTCATTACATGAAATCCAAATAAATATCCAATTAAATTACAAGTTGTAATGCAACAAAATAGGAAAAACGCCAAGGGGGATGAATACTTTTGCAAGGCACTGTATATATATATATCTCTCTCTGGTGCCCTTTTAGTGTAAGAGCTGTTTGAAAAGAACACCTGAAATTTCAGCCTGTATTGGTGGGATGGAGCTGTGGCCTACCTTGTGACATCACCAGGCTGTAAATTAGTTAATAGACCACTAAGAAATGAAGTTCCAAACCTCGTCGCCAATAACAGATTTCAGTTTTCCCCTCCCCACTTAGACCACTCCCAGACCACTCCTAGCAACATTCTTGCTTGAGAAATTGCTCTTTGCTAAGAAGCTATTTCTGTTTCTTTTTTAAACATTTTTATTTTTGACCATTATAATTGAAAACAATCACAGTAATGTACTTAATTGTTAACCACAGATGGTAACCCAGAAATGAAATGGCTGCATTGGACTTTTAACCATTAGTGGGGAAAATACGAAACTTACCAAAGTTCAGCATCTAGGGCAACTTCACCCTACACCGAATGTATGCATTTCAAAGCTGTGAGAGACATAATCTAAAAGTAACCTGGTCAGGACTTTCTTATTTATTTAACCCTTATTTTACCAGGTCATATTACGAGCTGACCTCGTGTCTGGTCATCAAAACACTCCGTCTCTGGGTTACCACAGAGAAGTGAAAGAAATGTACCAAAATAATATCCTCACCAWCAGTTTCCTCATATACTCATGTCAAGTCCAGGCTGCGCTTGAGCAATAGTTCGATCCCTGCTCAGGGCAGAACAGAAAGCACTCTGTAACACATGCAGTACTTCAAAACGAGTCAGACTCGGGGTAAGAGCCCATCACTGCTGTAGGTGGTGCAGTGTACACATTGCCTCACAATCCATGGTGTGGTACATTTCTCAAAGCTAAAGTGAAATTCATGCACCCCTCTCCTCAGCTCCAGGACTCTTACCTGTCACAGACACTTACAGAGCTTGGCACAGATCATGAGCCCCATTCTCTTAATGCAGCCTTTCAGAGATAAATCCCCTTAGCACTGCTCCACTCTCTTTGTTGGCAGTCACTCAGTCAGCCAGTATACCTGGTGCGCAGCACAGTTCGATGTGGGTGTATAGATCAGCGATGTACATCGAAGTGAAAACATACAAGTGAAAAATCTGTTGATGTGCCCTTGAGRAAGTCACTTAACCCCAATTCTTTCWGTAAGTCGCTCTGYATAAGAGRGTCTGCTAAATGAKTAAAATGTAAATGTAAATATAGAAAGGATGACTTGCAGGCTATACAGCTTGAAAATAATGTATGTTTCACTAAACATCATTTAACTGTTGCCTAATGACTCATATGAAGAGCTTACTCTAAAAGGCTGTGTGGGGAATCATTATTTCCATGTACTGGTAAGCCTCCCAAATCACATGTAAAAGGAGCCCTTTATGAAACGAAAATGATTTGTTCTCCATTAGGCTTTTCCATGACTGCAGTAGCCTACAGTCMCACAGCCCTCAGAATTCCCATGGTGAAAATGTCTTAATTGGAAATATTCTGTGGTCCAACTTGTCCTTCCTGAATAGAATCAGAGCCAAGTACATGGGGAGAAAAAGACGGAGAGTTCTAAGACATGGAGCTCGGCCATTTTAGACCAAAAGACTCACATGAGGCGTCTGGCAAAGGCAGGAAACAAGGCTTTCCAACCCTGCTGCCAGACACACGTTACTGTAATAATGGCTGCATGTTTTTTAAAAAGGTGAAATGACAAACTCCTGAGGAATACAACCTTGCCCCTTGATTAGAGCACAACTGCTGAGATTGAAACAAGTCCTGCTGAGCCTGAGGCTGTCCTTATATGGACACCGTAAAGGTCTATATTTTATGGTGATCTGTATTGTTACCTTGAAAGAATAGCCTAAATGTTATTGAACGATTTCCTCATGATTTATTGGAAGAGGCTGAARACATATTTGTCCTGTCCATTTTATTGGCCACTTGTTCCCCAAAAGATGGCGCCGTTACCGTCCAATCAGTTGCTTAACAGGTCCTACCTGTAGCACCAAACAATAGAGTTGTGCATGGTTGGCTTAATCTAGACCGTTATGACTAAATATGTTGACACAAATGATAGAAATGCATTTAAYTATTTATGAAAATACCCAATTTGAAACAATCCAAAGTCAGAACATTAGGCTAGGTCATTAGGAGCGTGCAATGTGAGCGAGCAAGCACAACCCTTCTTCTCCGATGGGGTTTAACGGCGGGTTGGCGTCCAATGTTAATGGTGCATTACCGCCACCAGCTGGACAGGGTATTGAATAAGAAACAAAAAAAATKTTTGCGGGGAAGGGGGAAAACGACATCTACAAAATATAACACGTCAACTAAGAAAACTCATCCCAGTTCTTCAATCACAGTCCACTCCAAAATACACCTCTACACTGGCTCAGGGGCCTGTGATGGCGGTACATTCACCAACAGGATTTTTTGCACGGCCTCGACTGTGAAATCACGAAGACCCTAAAAAACATTCAACGGCATTCATAATGATTCAATTTTCTTAGACTTCTTCTCCGCTTTATGACCATTGCAATAAGTAATACAAAGTCCACCGTTTTAACATATAGCATTTCACTATCCTCAGTTGATGAGAAAACTTCACTGGTCATGGTGGCTCTGCTACCATTGCTTCTTCCCCGCCAATCGTCCCTTCCAGTCTTCTCACCGTCGTCAGATAGGAGACACACTAGACACTCCCTACCCTTGCCACCTCATTCTCCTTCACCCTAACAGGGCACTCCAGGAATTCAGGCGTATGTTCACCTCCACAGTTGCAGTATTTCCCTTCATCTGGCATACGATACTCTTCCCTTCTGCACACACTTGGCACATGACCAAATATCTTCCATTTATGACACTGAAGGGGCTTATGCACAAAAGCTCTTACAGGGTATGTCATGAATCCTAACTTTATATGAGAAGGGAGAGACTCTTCATCAAAGAACAGTAGCACGGATGAAGTGAATTTCTTTTCTCCATCCAGCATWCAGAGTCGACATGCACCAACCACTCCATCGATGTATTCAGTTATATCCTCTGCCTTTTATTTTTTTGCGCCAACCCGGAAATAACCCCCTTGATAGGCGCCCTGCTACGAAAATACATACAGGAAACATTCCACTCCGATATCCTTTTGAGTCTTAAAACACGCTTCTTCTGCAGTCACACAAAACATTCAAATAAGACCCCTTCTTGTGACTCTCACCGACTCCACAAGTTTCCTCCAACACATTCCAGATTTTCCTGGAGACSTTAAACGGTTTTCCCAAGTGGCATTGATCCAAAACCCTCACTCCGATTAAAAACGGGAAGCGAGAGAAGTAAAGCTGTGTTGGAAAATAGGCAACCACTAGACTCGTTTTCCTCGCCACTGTAACCCACTCGTTCTCACTTTCTGTACTATTAGCTTCGCCCGACACACTAGCAGTTTCAAACAAAATCTCAGTTTCCGCCATCTTCTTCTTCTTCTTCTTCTTCTTCCACCCAAGCACATCTCACTGGGCACAGACATCAATCAGAGAGGACGAGGCGAAGCGATAGGGGTAAAGGCGGCTGCATGCTTCCCAACCAAAACAGTTTGGTACAGTTTGTGCATATATTAGGACGACATTATGTGACGTTTTTGTTCATTTTTGGAGTTTGGTTAAGGTTTTATCGGATGTTTGGGCATACCATTTTTTTTTTAATGTTTGGAAGCCGAAGTCTACACCCATTCGTCCATGATTGGTCAACTGTAGGGGTGACACGAGTTCTGCTTCTTGTCGATTCAGCCTGAAACTGTGGATTCAACATGGCGAACAACAACTTCGAGCATCGATTGACCGAGGAGGTACAAAAGTACCTTCATTAGCTATGCATTATATAAAGACCAGCATATGAATTCCAATTCATTGAGGGAGATTGTGGAGACGCTGGGGATCATGGTTCGTGTGGGGTAGTGTTTGAGACAAGTTCGCCAAGGCAAAGAAAAGAAACAAGGGCCGCAGTGGACATGCCGGTGGAAAGGCTACTCAAGAAATGTTGCTGCTGGCTTGTTCAGCACGTGAAGCATTGGAAGACTGAAAGCAACACGCTGTCTTCACCAAAGGATGGGGTTTGTTGTTTTATTTTCTATTGTAGTCGACGAAAAGAGTAGCCAAGTTTTGCTAGCAACAGCTGGCGCTAGCTACTAGGCTAGTTAGTGGCTTGCTGGCCTAGCAGCATAGTCGTGCAGGGAAAGCAAGCCAARCAACTGAACTCTTTACAACTTTTGATCAAACATAATTTTGTCATAGAAAGAAAATKTTAAGCTCCCACATTGGTAACACCAAAGTCAAAGTTTGATAACAAGGTCCAGCTAGTCAAAATGTTTCAAACGTTTGAGCAGAGTTGAGTAGCTAAGCTCATTTGTTTGCAACATTATATAGTCTATTGTAGTCTCGGTTAATGATATTTGATGTTCATTAATGTTTTGGATATGTGTACTAATTAGCCCTCTACTTTTTTAATTTCAAGGCACAAACACCAGTGAATGGAGACAGCGCCTGGTTTTGTTCTCTGCGGTCCAGCATTACCTGTTCACCAGCCCCAAGCACTACTGACTGGTGATTGGCCCCCAGCACATATCCCGCACTGAGTTGTACTGCAGAATTAGAAACAATCTCCATGCAGGACCTGAGAAGCTTTATCTTGAGCCACCTCCAGGACCTACTCCACTGGCTTGCTCCTCACCGATGCCACAGAGCAGCAGCAGCAGCAGCAGGGGTGTGAGAAGAAGTGAGAAAAGAGATGCAGACTTCAAGAAGAGGACATGGACCGAAAGACTGGGACCATAGTGAAATGAACAACTTGTTCTGTTGTTGTTCAGACATCTCAGGAGACCGACACTAGACACTCATTTTATTCCTTAGACACTTGTTATTTACATGTTTGCTCATAAGACACTTTATATATTTATATTGCTCATAAATATTTGTATCTACACTCTTGACATTTTATATTTGACCCTTTTGTTGTTTGCGTGTCTGTTCATAGCAGACACTGTTGTACTATTGTTCAGAAACATTTCTAATCAGAAAGATTTGTAACTACACTCTGACACTTAACGTTTATTTTGTAGACACTTTTACATGTCTGTTCTCAGCAGACACTTTTGTCACGCGGTTCAATTTCAATAGCACGAATAAAGGTTTATTTGTTTGCTGAAAAAGCTCTGTTGGCATTTCTTCATCTCAATACAAGGTGTTTCAATGCATTATATTTGAACATCAAGTGCTGACAAATTACAGAAGATCAGTGTGCCTCAGACATTACAGGCTTTCTTCTACTTGTTGATTCAACCAGTGTGTGCCCAGTGGGATGTAGTACATATACAGTATGATAGCATGGGAGCTAGATCTGCACAAGGCTCTAGGCTTGATGTACATTCCTGGTAATACACTCATGTCCCCAGTGGACCGACTCGTAGGCTACATAAAGCATCCTCCATTCAGGCTGCAAAGACATCATTTCCCTCCTTAACTAGCTTTAATGACGAGAAGTCGGGGGAAAAAACTGGGAAAATATGCGTATACCAGCATTTTTTTATTGTCTGACAACTTAGGATGTTGCACACCAAGGCTGTTCACAGACCTTTCAGGGGGTAGGTGCTCACAATWAAAAAATGCCACCTCCTTAAAAAAAGTACTATAAGAATTCATATTTTGAAATTCATAACATACCAAATGCATCTATCATTTTTTTTTGTCATAGGTCCATTTATTTATGCAACAACACACTAACTCATCGTCACAAATTGTAAGTAAGCTCGTTACAGTGCCCCCTAAAGACATGATTGACATTGGGAAAAGAGGGTGGGCAATCAGCTGATCATTGATGTTGATGATTGATGTACATCTGTTGGTTAGCTAGCTTGATTTKATTTACTGATTGTGAGTCACCTCTAGGTCATTCTGCCTCTTTCTGCTGCTCATATCAGCCAACCAGACTGAATATTGACTTGATAGAACAATGAGACAGATATATGGTGGTGAGAGGAAGCCCGGTGGCTGGTAGTGGGAGAAGATGGAGCGAGATGGATTTTGGCACATTCTGCTAATTTTCTCATCAATGAAACATTTCATCTCAATACAGTTGATTGTTTCCCAAACTAGAATATGTTACGAACAGAGTGGACAAAGTTTTATAGAATTCATCCTTTGCCAAAGTTTCAAAAAATGSCTTTGTTTTGAAGGAGTGCTAGGGCGAATTGCGTTATTGTACATCACAGAGATGGCGTTTCCTTGCGGAAATATGCAAATAAATGCTAAAACGCTCCYATAGGCTCACGCTAGCTCGTGCTTGGCTCTGCTCACCTCCTTGCTTGTTTTGCCCACTATGATTGATTAGGTCCCATTAGAAACGACAGGCTGTGATCTATCATGATCTATTAGTTATAAAAAATCTTTGCTATTGATGATGATGTAGTTTAAATCAAGTGTTGTCAAGTGTTAATTAAAGGTTATGCTGCTGTGGCGGTACTGTTATTTTAACTAGGTTGCTAGCGACACACTCGACWGGTGGCCACATCTCTCAAGCCAGGGCATGCCCAATCTCCATACAGGGCAGACTGYGAAAAAGGTGCAACATCCATACAAGGAAGATCAACAGGTGCAACCAATGGACATGGTTGGCGGACTTCACAATMACTTTAGGTTCCGAATAACAATGACAAAACCTTTCTAGGGTACAAAAAAAAATCATTTTAGGGGAAATTATACCACCTTCCAATAGGGCCCTTAATAAAAAAAGTCCTACAGGAATCCAACCTTTTCCTGCAAGAATTCAACCTTTTGTGAAGGAGTTGTGCAAGTGTCCTGCAGGAATCCTGAAGGATTGACAAAATCCTGCAGGAAAAGTCCCTGATGCTCCTGCAGGAATCCTGCAAGAGTATGACTTGTCCTGCAGAAATGTAAGAAAATCCTGCACAATCATGACAATTCCTGTAGGAATCCTGCAGAACCAAAACCTGCAGGATTTTYATATTCCTAGGGCCATATCAGATAGTCAAACTGCTGAAGGAGAAGATAAAGTGTGTTTGGAGGTGAGGGCACATKATTTGGTATATAGATAGCTATTTTTTTTAAATAAAAAACATGTGTTTTAAATTATCCTTTACAATGGGCCTTCTGGACGTGGCCAGTTGTGACAGAGCCTGGACTCGAACCCAGAATCTCTGGTGGCACAGCTAGCACTGCGATGCAGTGTCTTAGACCACTGTGCCCCCCTGGGAGGCCCTTCTCCTTCTTTTTGCATTCTCCTTTTAGTAGTCCTCCCGGTTTTAACCCTTGCCTGTTTCTGGACTTTGTACCTGCCTGCCTGACCATTCTGCCTGCATTGACCACGAGCCTGTCTGCCACTGTACCTCCTGGACTCTGATCTGGTTTTGACCTTTTTGCCTGCCCATGACCATTCTCTTGCCTACCCCTTTGGATGAATAAACATTGTAAGACTCCAACCATCTGCCTCCTGTGTCTGCATCTGGGTCTCGCATTGATACACATAACCTGTCATGTAAATAAGGAAGTGATTGCATTTGAATAATAAAGAGGGTTTTAAAACATCGGCTGTGTTCCAAATTGCATACTTGCGTTCTCCCGTTCTTTCAAGGGTGATATTCCAAGAACACCTCAGAGAGCATACCGCTAAATTTGAAACGTACAGTATTTAAATAGACCTTTTACCTAAATAGGAAACTGCGTAATCACGCASCCGGMGTCAACAAAGCTAGCTTTTATGCTTGCAAGATATGTCTGTTTACATTGTAGCCAATGTAGCAGTGTGAGCAACTAGATTTGATTTAGTYCTAGCAATTCAGTGAACAACTATCCCAGAATGGAAATATTTAACATGAATAAGAAGTAAATAGGTAACAGAATCGCTTTTCTCAGTACCTGTTAGTGAATTAAGCTGACACGACTAGAATCATTTTACGTGGGGTCCTCCTCTCGCAAATTGCTTGGTCTGCTGCTACATTGTTGTGGATGTATGACAGGTAAGCTTTCATGCATTGTACAGAGGCTGAAGTGAAAAAAATATTTGAAATGTTTAAGAATGATAAATATCCAGAATAGTAGTGTTTCACTGTGAAGCTAATATTGCATTGCATTAGGACTGCTGGTGTTTCATTTCCAATGAGCAGGCTTGCATTGTGATAAATTCATACAACTATAACACCCATGCATATTTTTGAATGATCCTGATGTTCGCTATAGCTTGGTTTTATATTCACCTTATCCATTGATAACTAAATGATAGGTGATTATCACGCCTGCTCCCTCTCTCCCCCTCTGGCGCTTGAGGGCGCCAGGCTGCCCTTCATTATGCACACCTGTCACCATCATTACGCGCAGCTGTGCTATATTGGACTCACGTGGACTCCATTACCTTGTTGATTACCCCCTCTATATCTGTGTGCTCCTCCGTTTGTTGCCTGTGTTAGCAGGCTCGAGAGGTCTTCTTTCCTCGGTGGGCTCGGCAGGTGCCCACCCCACGTCATGCTTTAGCCGGCCCATCAGGCTCCCACGCCTCAGTGGGATCGTCAGGTTCCCATGCCTCAGCGGGCTCACCGGGCTCTAACGCCTCTGCCGGCTCGTCGGGCTTCTACGCCTCAGCCAGCTTGTCCAGCTCCCTGCCTCAGCCGGCCCGTCAGGCTCACCCAGGTGGGACGCTGGGTGGCGCCCCTAGGGGGGGTACTGTCACGCCTGCTCCCGCTCTCTGGTGCTTGAGGGCACCAGGCTGCCCTTCATTACACACGCCTGTCACCATCATTACGCGCAACTGCGCTATATTGGACTCACCTGGACTCCATTACCTTGTTGATTACCCCCTCTATATCTGTGTGCTCCTCCGTTTGTTCCCTGTGTCAGCATTAATGTCGTTATGTGTTCATGTCCAGACGCTGTCCTGTTCTATGTTCTCATCTCCAGCGTCGATCCTTACAGCGATAGGATGCAATACAATGTGATTAGAAGGCCTAAACTACTTAATCCTAATGAAAGCTAAATGCATTGGATACAAAATAAACACTAGCATGCCTTTCTCTCTGTGTGCAGGTGATTAGACAGATGAACTGCAGTCCCCTGATGCCTAAGCATTAACCAGAACCATGGGGAGACATCAATACTTGACATGTTTTATACATATGAACCCTTTTATTGGTTTTCCTGTATCTGTGTATGAATCCTTAAAACAAAGTCCATTGTACAAAAGAAGTCACGTTTCAAGTTGTATTAGTTGTATATATAGGATACACATGGTCCAACGAGAGGGAGGGAAACTGACCAGAAGAAAGATAGCTAACAGGTACACAGACACTACATGCATGTATTTACTGATCATGTAAGAATACACAAATACTGTCARTTGGCTGGCTAGATTGAGCAGAACACAGCTAGCTGTATTTCCTATGTTTTTAACCAGATGTTGTTAAAATGTCTTACCTCCAAACCAGTCAGCCACGACTATTTTGTCCTGCCAAGCCAATGCCATGGAGTGAAATGAACACATCAGCTGCCATCTGTTTCCTGAAAACAAATGGGGGAAAAACAATTTGCTACATGTACATGTACATTTCTCGTTAGCTGGTTAGTAAGTTCACCAATTCAGGATAAAAAAAAACTGTCCGGGTCTTCACAATTGACACCGCTTTACGATTAGTTTGTTTAGTTTGTCATCCCTAAACAGCTGATAACCAGGACGAGATCGCCTGCTAGCTAGCCATCGCGTCCGACTAGCTAACTTAGCACGGTTACCGGGCTGCAAAACAGCAGTGACTCAACATTTGTATTCCAAATTCATATTAAAGTATTTTGTAGAACATTTTAACATAATTTGGTGAATAAATAAACCTAATACTTACATTTTCACAAAGTTATTCCTTATTCCTCTGGAACATTTTCTCCAAAGCAGGGACTTCAGTCCGCAAATAATTCAGAAGTTTATGGCATTTTGGAACTTTTTGCTTGGACAGGTTTCCCACCACCATGTGAGTTCTCTTCTTTGCCCTCACAGCTTAGACTACAGGGAACACAGAAAACACACACCTAGCATTTCACACAGACCTAGCATTTCACACACACCTAGCATTTCACTTTAATTCTTTACCTTGTGTTTCTAACAGTTTAGTAGAAGGCCACCACTCCACATCAGAGTTGGTAAGTGCATGAGAAAACAATYCATTTACTAATTAATCTGTTTATGATTCTTTGTCTCATTTGCAGCTACATTAGTCCAGTGGTCTACTAGTTAAAGGTGAGTAGGTTGTCTTTTAGCACTATTTCGTTGCTGTTTTTCATGTAACACTCAGATGCTCTGAAGTTATACTCGGAACTCTGCCACTCTCATCTCGCTCCTCTCCTCCCCAGTTAAGACAGAGTGTGTAAACAACAGTGAGACTGACTACCACAGAAGGCGCACTGGACAGCCATGCAAGCGAAGGTAACATCATAACACAATTTCAGCCTCTCATTTCTCCTTTTAAAACAAAGCCTAACATACACGCATYCTCACAGATGTTGTTGGTGTACCAGTCATATTAAAATCAACTATCACCAAGTTTACCATTGCAGACATCCGTTTCKCTTCACACCAATACACATAAGCTGTTCATGTGATGTCACCATTACTCTCACTCCTGTTACAAGTATGCTTTTACATATTTATTCAAAATTTCATGTTTTCTTTCTCCTAGGAATCATATTTTATGCAGTGCTGGTGAAATCGACAATCAAACACGTTAGCTGTTGCTTCATTGGATAATACAATTGCCATTCAATCTGATATCTTGTGCAATCCGTCCATTCTTTTGAAAGAATGTGGATTTTACGACATTAAATTCTCTGAAGGATGAGAAAGGAATCCAGCAGGTTATCCTGCAGGAAAATGGCCCTGGAAATCTTGTGGAATTACCTGTAAGAATCTTACCAACAGAACCTTGGGGCCAATTTGGTGTAGGACAATTCCTGCAGGTCGTCTTCAGGAAGAAATACTGCAGGATTTATTTGAGAACTATCTGCAGGATTCCTGCAGGGTTGTTTTCCTGAAGGACTACCTGCATGATTCCTACAGGGTCCTACAGGAAAGAGGCCCCGAAAATCCTGTGGGACATCCTGCAGGACTTTTTTTGTAAGGGGCACTGTGGAAACTGGAAGGACAAAGGGGCATGTGCTCTGCCCAGGTAGATCCCTATCTATGCATGTGCCTCTTGGCTGAACACGGTGAGCAACATCCTAAATATGAAAATGTTAAATATTTTTTTCCCTTTTCACCATTAAAGATAGTTAATGAAGAAAATGATGCCCTTGCGGCCTGAATGGATGATGTTTTATGTATGAYTGGGTCCACGGGGGACACGAGTGTATTACCAGGGATGCACATCAAGCCTAGACAATTGTGCAGATCTAACGTCCATGCACTATGGGCTGCCTAGACTACATACAGTGCATTCGGAATATATTCAGACCCCTTGACTTTTATCACATTTTGTTACGTTACAGCCGTATTCTAAAATTGATTACATTTTTTCGCCCTCATCAATCTACACACAATACCCCATGAAGACAAAGTGAAAACCATTTWAAAAAATGTATTACAAATAAAAAGCAGATGGATGAGTATTCAGACCCTTTGCTATGAGACTCGAAATTGAGCTCAGGTGCATCCTATTTCCATTGATCATCCTTGAGATGTTTCTACAACTTGATTGGAGTCCATCTGTGGTAAATTCAATTGATCTGAGATGATTTGGAAAGGCACACACCTGTGTATATAAGGTCCCACAGTTTACAGTGCATGTCAGAGCAAAAACCAAGCCATGAGGTCGAATTAAATGTCCATAGAGCTCAGAGACAGGATTGTGTCGAGGCACAGATCTGAGGAAGGGTATCAAAAAAATGTCTACAGCATTGAAGGTCCCCAAGAACACAGCGGCCTCCATCATTCTTAAATTGAAGAAGTTTGGAACTAGCAAAACTGTCCGACCAACCTGGACAATCACGGGAGATGGATCTTGGTCAGGGAGGTGACCAAGAAATCGATGGTCACATTGACAGAGCTCTAGAGTTCCTCTGTTGAGATTGGAGATCCTTCCAGAAGGACAACTATCTCTGCAGTACTCCACCAGTCAGCCCTTTATAGTAGAGTGGCCAGACGGAAGTCACTCCTCCGTAAAAGGCACATGACAGCCTGCTTGGAGTTTGCCAAAAGACACTCTCAGACCATGCGAAACAAGATTATCTGGTCTGATGAAATCAAGATTGAACTCTTTGGCCTGAATGCAAAGCGTCACGTCTGGAGGAAACCTGGCACCATCCCTACGGTAAAGCATGGTGGTGGTAGCATCAGTGGCAGGGACTGGGAGACTACTCAGGATTGAAGCAAAGATTAACAGAGCAAAGTACAGAGAGATCCTTGATGGAAATCTGCTCCAGGTTCACCTTCCAACAGGACAACGACCCGAATCACACAACCAAGACAATGCAGGATTGTTGACAAGTCTCTGAATGTCCTTGAGTGGCCCAGCCAGAGCCAGGACTTGAACCAGAAAAGACTTGAAGATAATTGTGCACCAACGCTCCCCATCCAACCTGACAGAGCTTGAGAGGATCTCCAGAGAGGAATGGGGGAAACTCCCCCAAATACAGGTGTGCCAAGCTGTTAGCGTCATACCCAAGAAGACTCGAGGCTGTAGTCGCAGCCAAAGGTTCTTCAACAAAGTACTGAGTAAAGGGTCTGAATACTTATGTAAATGTGATATTTAAGTTTTTTATTTTCAATACATTTGCACCAAAAAAATTACCTGTTTTTGCTTTGTCATTATGGGGTATTGTGTGTAGATTGATGAGTGAAACAAAAACGATTTAATACATTTTAGAACAAGGCTGTAACATAACAAAATGTGGCAAAAATCAAGGGGTCTGAATACTGTATAGGATAGGGTGTTTTCAACAAAGATGTCATGGTTGATAAAAAATAAAAATAAAATGTCTCAGTGTAATAAGTTCTTGTCTGTCTTGTGTCACAGAAAAGTCCATTATTATCCAGTTAGTTACGGGTAGATAGCATATTCCAGCTGCATCTGACACGGTATTGTTGCAGACTGGTGGTTTGAACTTACTGTAAAAAGCAAAGTACTATTGGTGGTGTTGGATTGGTGACGAAGGAGTCCTCTCTGAGAACCCAACTCACATTGCACCTCTTCTTTCCCGGGTAGGAATGAGACCTATGCGTGTGGAGCTGGGATGACCGCAATATTCTGAACCGTGTTGCTTTTTTGGTGGTGGCCCGGGACCTTCTTGGACCGATGAGCGTATGCGCGCATTCACGCATATCTTCACTCACTCACGCACGCACGCACACACACACACAAACAAAACACCACACATCATATTCCGCGTCTGCAAACCAACGAAAAGCGCAGACAGGTTTTGCTCTGCAAAAGGRTGTCTTGCAGACTACAGTCGAGAAGAGTTACGGAGTGTAGTCTATTTAAGTCCCCTACGATTTTGGGGGAATAAAAAAATAAAGATTCTATAAAGAGSAGCAGTGCAATCAATCGTGGATCTCGGATATGGCAGGTGTGAAGWCATTCGACCTTGTTGTTGGAGTTGTTTTAGTTTTCCTGTCTCTTGGAAATGCGTTTCAAGAGCCCGGACAGGACCCGACAAACGGTAAGACCCCATACTACCTCGTATATTTGCACCATGAAGATCTCTCCACCTTTAATGATCACAAACTAAAACACCATGAATGATGACTTGTACAGAGAAACGTTTACAGTGCTTTATTTCATATTAAGTGTGGTTTGGTGTAATACGGTGCAATGCTGCAATCACTTTCATGGTGTACAATAATGAAACAAGGTTTGTTGCAGACGTATTTACCAGTATCTTTTACTGCCTTTATAACTGTCAAAGAAGAATTTGTATCGTGACTAAATACCAACTACATGCTACATGGTTTTCATTATTGCTATGATATTGTGTTTATAACGGTTTGTGCGCTCGTGGGTGAGGGTTGCTGAGGTTCGTGGTGTGTCTGCGTGCGTGCGTGTACTGCGCGCGTCCGCGCTTGTGAGGGGGTTTGAAGGCTGCTGGTTTTGGATGTGTGCACGCACGGCTATTGTTCTCCGCTATTTTTATTTCAGAAATCGATCCACCCTATGTCGGAGACTATATGATAGGCTATGTCAGCTCATTTATTATCCTTACTATAAACATGTGTATAAAACAGTCTGTGTCCCAACATGTTATCACGCTTTTATTAATATAAGGGCATATTGTAAGAGGTGTTGAATGTGTTTTTTTCTCTCGTTTTTATCACATTCAATGTTTTAAATAAATTAGTTGGGATTTGGTGAATCATGAACGACTTGATGAACATGGCTGTGGGTTAGGATTTTTGATAATCAAAGGAAAAATATAATGTTTTGCGTTTTGACTTAGCTGTTGCATCCTATAAATCAAACAGTCTGTACTCTTTGACCCAACTATGAACATTCTTTAAGAAATACGATTTTCTCCATGATAGGAAAGAACAAAGATATGATTTTGGCAGTGGTGTGCCCCTTCAACCATCTGATTGAGTTTGTCCCTCTGTCAGTGCATGTGCTGTCTACCAGGGCCTTGCTTTATCTGATCTGGAACCAGTCTTAAGATTGTACCTTTTATTACAGTAATTTACAGGTAACTGGCTGCCAGTAAGTTACTGTAAAAACCACAGTACTTAAAAAAAAGTGTAGAACAACCTGTACCAGTATGTCAGTCTCCACTTCCTCAAAGTTCAACAACCAAACACTTTCAATCAGTAACCCATCATTTTAGAAAAAATAACAATAGCTCAAGTATTGTATTCCTGAAGGAGGTGCAAGTCTTTAAAGTGAGGGAGGAACATTGATGATCCACACACTTCTGCAAGGTGTCTACAGTTGATGCCTGCATTCCAAATGACATCCTATTCCCTACACACTTTTTTTGACCAGGGCCCAAAGGTAGATGTTGAGTCCATACTGTCCAACAGGGCTCTAGTAGTTCGATGAGTCCATACTGTCCACCAAAGGCTCTAGTAATTGGAAGAGCCCATACTGTCCACCAGGGCTCTAGTAGTTGGATGAGTCCATGCTGTCCACCAAAGGCTCTAGTAACTGGAAGAGCCCATACTGTCCACCAGGGGCTCTAGTAGTTGGATGAGTGCATACTGTCCACCAAAAGGCTCTAGTAATTGGAAGAGCCCATACTGTCCACCAGGGCTCTAGTAGTTGGATGAGTCCATGCTGTCCACACAAAGGCTCTAGTATTGGATGAGTCCATATGTCCCGCAAAATGCTCTAGAAATTGGATCAGTCCATACTGTCCACCAGGGACTCTAGTAGATGGATGAAGTCCATACTGTCCACACAGGGGCTCTAGTAGTTGGATGAGTCCATACTGTCCACCAGGGCTCTAGTAGATGGATGCTCCATACTGTCCACCAGGGCTCTAGTAGTTAGATGAGTCCATACTGTCCACCAGGGGCTCTAGGAGTTGGATAAGTCCATGCTGTCCACTAGGTGTTCTAGTAGACGGATGAGTCCATGCTGTCCACCAAGGGTTCTAGTAGATGGATGAATCCGTACTGTCCCTCACTGGCTCTAGTAATTGGAAGAGTCCATACTGTCCACCAGGGCTCTAGTAGTTGGATGAGTCCATCCTGTCCACCAATGGCTCTAGTAATTGGATGAGTCCATATTGTCCACCAGGGGCTCGAGTAATTGGATGAGTCCATATTGTCCACCAGGGGCTCGAGTAGTTGGATGAGTCCATATTGTCCACCAGGGGCTCTAGTAGATGGATGAGTCCATACTGTCCACCAAGGGCTCTAGTGGAGAGCTCTTCAGAATGTGTGTCAGTGTTTGAGAGAGAAAAAATACTATGAGTATGTGATTGTTTGAGATTCACGCACGCACGCACGCACGCACACACACACACACACACACACACACACATAGACATTGTGTTGTCTTTACTGTGCTATTCACCATATCAGGTACTTTGTCTTAGTTTATGGAGCCAATGAATCTCCTTGGCCAGCCAGTGCTGCACATGGATCATCTGAACTTAGATCATTGCTAGAATTATCAAGAGCTCACATTCTATCTTGAAAACTCATGATCTGGGCCTTTCAGAGGTACGCTGTGGATTGAAGTGTCACACTGTTTCTGAAGAGGTTATGGAATGAAACAATTCACATTCTCAATGATTCCAACCACCACCCGTTTTTCCTCAAATGAAGCAAAGTTCTCCAACCTCAACAGTTATTTGCAAACACATGGACAGGGATCCAGCTGTCAACGTCCAAAAGGTTTGGAGAGATTTGCAACGTTAGAGGAGATCTTTCCAGGTGCACCTCTCTCTGCCTCTGTTCTARATAGGGTATTCTTTTTAGAGTCGCTGTCCAGTGAGACGCTTCCCTTGTCACAGCATTAACTGACCATATTTATGGTGAGT
This sequence comes from Salvelinus sp. IW2-2015, assembly GCF_002910315.2. Taxonomy (NCBI): domain Eukaryota; kingdom Metazoa; phylum Chordata; class Actinopteri; order Salmoniformes; family Salmonidae; genus Salvelinus; species Salvelinus sp. IW2-2015. The sequence goes on along the minus strand of NC_036854.1, from coordinate 51,160,118 downwards.
AGTACCTCTCTCCTTTCCTAGATAGTACATTATTGATAAACAGGAAGTAAAGGTTGGTGTGTGTGAACAAAGGCTGTTCACTCTGAAGTTCACTGGGTATCTGGGACCTTGTTGTGTACAACTCATCGTGGAGGTGGAACCATTTTGATGGTTATAGCCACACACCCACACACAGTTTTGTATGACAAGAATTKAAGTTTTCTGGCAATATCAGATATGTCTATGTCCTGGGAAATTGTCTTGTTACTTACAGCCTCATGCTACGTTAGCTCAACCGTCCTGTTGACGGGACTCCGAAAAGAAGATAACTAACCTTATGGGGACACACAATTCTGTTCAAAATCTAATTTTCCCTAAACCTAACCCTAGCTCCTAACCCTAAACCTAATTCTAACCCTAACACTGATTCTAACCTTAACCCTAAACCCCCTGGAAATAGCATATGACCTTATGGGAACAAAATAAATGTTCACATTTCTGTTTGTTTACTATTCTTGTGGGGACTTCTGATCCCCACAAGTATAGTTAAACATGTCCGTACGCACGCACGCATGCACACACACACACACACACTTCCTCTCACAGTTGTAAATGAGAAGAGCAGTGGCTTATATCTGGACGACATTAGAAGGTCTCATGGGCTAAACATATTTCTTTTAAACATTCCCGCCATGTGACGTCTCTGGGGGATGCCAGTGGCACACACACACGGATAAGTACAGAATATAGAGGTATTATTTCATGGTGATTTTGGGGTTAATTCTTACTCTGGTTCTCTCTCAGAGAGAGATACTGTATAGGGGCTCTTAGTGTGTGCTGTTGCAGTCAGTCTTGATCTGCTCACTAACGATGCGGTCTGATTAACAGCCCTCAGCGCAAGCATTTAAATGTGCTAAGATTGTGGTTGTGTATGGAATGCCATGTGAAAGTGGAGAGCTCTGTTGTATGGGATTCAGGCACGGTGCTGTGCTGTACTGTTCTACACTGTGCTGTACTGTTCAACACTGTGCTGTACTGTTCTACACTGTGCTGTGCAGAGTTGAATGGATTCTCAGGTAGCGAGTGACTTAACCAGGCATTTATCCACGGCCCTAGCTCTGGGGACCCTGCTTCTCATCCATCATAATACCACATGCTGCCTTTCCTCTCAGACACACAGACACACACAAATACAAGCCACGCATGTACGCGAATAGACATAGAGTTAATGCAGTGGTTTCTTAGCAGCGTCACACTCAACCTTTAAAAGGCTGTGTTTGACCTTCGAGGCTAATACAGCCTATCCGACTTGTCTGGTGAAGTGTCGGGCTGTGTGACACAAGTCGTACTGGCAAAATGGTGCACAAAAGAGCTCTGTGTGTCTGTTCTGAAAGAGGAGACAGTGTTGAGTCCGAAAGAGGAGAAGTGCAGGAAGTTTATAAGCCTTCTAGTAAGGAATTTCTCTCTCTCTCTCTCTCTCTCTCTCTCTCTCTCTCTCTCTCTCTCTCTCTCTCTCTC
>NC_036854.1:51071571-51158596 GCF_002910315.2 Salvelinus sp. IW2-2015 | reverse complement strand
TCTCTACTCTCTCTCTTCTCTCTCTCTCTTCTCTCCTCTCTCTCTCTCTCTCTCTCTTCTCTCTCTCTCTCTCTCTCCTCCTCTCTCTCTCTCTCTCTCTCTCCCATCTCCAATTCAATTCAATTCAAGGAAGGCTTTAATGGCAGGGAAAAAATGTCGTTAACATTGCCAAAGCAAGTAGGTTAAATTTACAAAAGTGAAATAAACAATTACAAATAAACAGTAAACATTTAACATGACAGAAGTTTCAAAACAATAAAGACATTACAAATGTTATATTATTTATATACAGTGTTTGTAACACTGTACAATGGTTTAAAGCACACAAGTGTAAAATAAATAACTCTCTCTCTCTTAAACTCTCTCTCTCTCGACCATCTCATCTCAGTCTGTTCTCTCTAAGCCTACTCTCAAACTCCTATCTCTCTCCTTCTCTCCTTCTGTCTCTCTCTCTCTCTCTCTCATCTCCTCTCTCTCTCATCTCTCTCCTCTCTCTCTCTCCCTCTCTCTCTCTCTTGCCTCTGCCTCTCTTCTCTCTCTGCACATTCTAAACTGAGGTCAGAATTCAAATCCTTTATGTGCTCTCTGAATACCTCCTGAAAGAAGCTTCCTTGTATGGACGGAGGATGACAGGGGGTGGAGTGGTAGAGGCCAGGGAACGGGGTGGTGGTTGGGTTGGTCATCTGCTTGCTCTATATTTGTTGGTACAACTCTTCTTCTATACACACAGGCGCGGGATGGTACGGCCCATACCACAACGACGGCAAACACCCAGGCTCTTGCGTTAGTCACTGCATCTCAGACCATGTCATCTCAAGGTCCCCCTTTGCTCTGTGAGGACCCTTAATGAACAGGGGGTAGCGGTAGGGGCAGAAAGAGAGGGTGAGAGGGGTGAGAGGGGCTCAATAGTCACTGAACAAAGCAAAGAGGCCTATAGTTAATAGAAACCGCTGCAAGTTAAGCTGCTCTTTATGGTACACCATTGGTTCTTTCATTGCCATTTAGACAAAGCTCTTCATGTTCCATTTCTGCCCTTTGTCTCACACACTCATTGGAGCTTTAGATTTTTTCTTAGCCTTTCTTAGAGATTTAAGTATCATCACTGCATGGGATAGTTTTTGTGCTTTTTGTTTGTGTGTATTAGATTAAAGGGTCCACTGCATCCGTTTTCTCTCAATATCAAATGATTTCGGGTAACAATAAGTACCTTACCGAGATGTTTTCAATTAAAATTGTCAAAAAGAAACAAAAAATTGCTTCTGAGCCAAAGAAACATTTTCTCAGGCACATAATTTTGCTAGGACTGTCTGGGAGTGTCATAAAAAGTTGGAGTGGAAAACGTGAAAATAGCTGTTATGTCAGAGAGGTTTGGGACTCTCTGTTCTTATTGGTCTATTAACTGATTTCACAATGGAAGCGCCAAAGCTCCATTTCCACCAAAACAGCAGAATTTTTTCTTCAAACAGCTCTTTGCACTAAAAGAACATCATCATCATTTTCAAACACAATTTCACAGTCCATTATCAACTTCATAGTGTGATATTAACATATATAAATACACAGGAAAATCACGTTTGACTGCGCTGGCCTAAAATATAAGCATTTATTAGGCCCCCTAAAAAGTCTGAGAAAGCAGAAATGACTGGTGGATTGGTGTTGGTCTATACTACATTTTATTGAATAAATGCCATGTGAATGCGGCTTAACTGAATGCCTGTGAAGAGAACTGAATATCGAGAATTCTTTTACCATGCAATGGATAAACCCTTTAATAACAGCCCAGCAAGGGAGGCTTATCATAGTCTGATCGCAACTGATCCTCAGACCAGCATCTGAAGCAGAGATTAATCCAGCAGGTAGAGCCTGATCTGTTGTCTGGCTTCCAAGCGAGCTCTGTACAAGATGCTTCCTTTCGCTGAGGATGGATAGTCTTCAACAAGAAAGGAAATGTGTTTTCTGGATGGAAGGGATTTTCCACCAGGCTTTTTCACCATGCAGGGCCAGGTCAATGATGTGATGATCTAAGAGAGAGAGGACATTTTGGGGAGAGGCAACCCCTTATTCTCCCCCTAATCTTCCGCTTTTGTCATGGGCTGGCAAGAGTACTAGGTAGACGGGGTGATAGTGTGGAGTGCAGCTTAGATGGTAGTGATGCAAGACCACATGTAATAGTGTCTATGCAAGGCCTGTATGTTGCACCCTTTTATAAGTTCTTGTTCTGTGGTAATGACAGTTCACAACTAAATAATGTAAAGGTGCATTGTGTCTCTCATTAATCAACACGAACCATGGAAGACCGCTGAGCCTCTCAATCCTGATCTCTCTCGTCTCTCTCTCTCTCTCTCTCTCTCTCTCTCTCTCTCTCTCTCTCTCTCTCTCTCTGCACATTCTAACTGGTCAGAATCAAAGTCTCTTTAGTGGCTCTCTGAATTACCTCCTGAAAGAAGCTTCCTTGAATGGACGGAGGATGACAGGGGTGGAGTGGTATGAGCCGGGGAGGGGGTGGTGGTTGGTGTTGGTCATTGTCTTGCTCTATATGTGGTGACAAGTCTTCTATACCACACAGGACCGGGATGGTACGGTCCCATACCACAACACGGCAACACCAGGCTCTTGCGTTAGTCACGCCTCAGACCCTGTCATCTCAGGTCCACCCCTTTGCTCTGTGAAGGACCCTTATACAGGGGGGTAGAGGGTAGGGGGCATGTGGTAGAGGACAGAGGGTAGAGCCAGAAAGAGAGGGGTGAGAGGGGCTCAATAGGCACTGAGACAAAGCAAAGAGGCCTATAGTTAATGAAACCCGGTGCAGTTAAGCTGCTCTTTATGTACAGCCATTGTCTTTCATGCCATTTTCAAGCTCTTTCATGTCCATCTTTGCCCTTTGTCTCACACACTCATTGGGGCTTTTAGATTTTCTTAGCCTTTTCTTAGAATTGTAGTAATCACTCAGTGGGGTATGTTTTGTGCTTTTGTGTTGTGTGTATTAGATTAAAGGTCCACTGCAMCCGTTTTCTCTCAAWATCAAATGATTTCTGGGTAACAATTAAGTACCTTACCGAGATGGTTTTCAATTAAAATTGTCAAAAAMAAACAAAAATTGCTTCTGAGCAAAGAACATTTTCTCAGGCAATAATTTTGCTAGGACTGTCTGGGAGTGGTCTAAGTTGGGAGTGGAAAACTGAAAACTAGCTGTTATTGTCAGAGAGGTTTGGAACTCTCTTTCTTATTGGTCTATTAACTGATTTCACAATGGAAAGGCCAAAGCTCCATTCCACCAAAACAGGCAGAATTTTTTCTTCAAACAGCTCTTGCACTAAAAGAACATCATCATCATTTTCACAATTTCACAGTATTAATCCAACTTCATAGTGTGGAAATATATATAAATACACAGGAAAATCACGTTTTTGACTGCGCTGGGCCTTAAATATAAGCACTTTATTAGGCCCCCTATAAAAGTCTGAGAAAGCAGGAATTGGTGGATTGGTGTTGGTTATACGTACATTTTATTGAATAACATGCATCTGAATGGGCTTAACTGAYTGCTCTGTGAAGAGAACTGAATATCGAGAATTCTATTTACCATGCATGATAAACCCTTTAATAAACAGCCCAGCAGGGTAGGCTTATCATAGTCTATGGCAACTGATCTCAGACCAGCATCTGAAGCAGAGATTAATCCACAGGTAGAGCCTGATCTGTTGTCTGGCTGTCCAAGCAGCTGTACAATGCTTCCTTTSGCTGAGCTGGATAGTCTTAACAAGAAAGGTAAATGTGTTTCTGAGATGGAGGGATTTCCACCAGGCTTTTTTCYCATGCAGGGCAGGGGTCAGTGTGTGATGATTAAGGAGGAGAGGACATTTGGGGAGAGTGCAACCCCTTACTTCTCCCCCTATCTTCCGCTTTTTGTCATGGGCTGGCAAGAGTACTAGTGTAGAGGGGTGATAGTGTGGAGTGAGTTAGGGATGGTAGTATGCAAGACCACATGGTAATAGTATGGTCTATGCAGGGCTGTATGTTGCACCTTTATAGTCTGTTCTGTGTAAGACAGGTTCACACTAAATAATGTAAGGTTGCATGTTGTCGTTCTCAGTTATCAACACAACCATGGGAAGAAGCTGAGCTCTCAAATACCTGGTAGCTGCTGGAAATGTCAGTTCGGATAGAAACAGCACCTGAACACACCAGTCATCGCATGTTGCAAGAAYTCCTTGTATCTCCAAAAATGTAACTTGCCATATATTGAACATACAATAATGAAACTTCAGGAATATTTTGAYTACATGTTCTTGGTCCTACAGTCATTACGTTTTCAGACTAAATAAAAGGGAGTTGCTGCTTTCAATTAATGTATAGATAAAAGGCTTTCTTCCGGCAGTGACACATTGTAACTTTGATACCAGCTGAAACAAGCCAAGGTTCAGGAAGAGAGGAGGGAGCAGCCAGTCACAGAGGGATTAAATAGTTAAGCCCTAAAAACATTATACACTTCAGCAAGTGTCACGAGTTTCACRGAGTTACCCAACCTAAGAGGCAGCACAGCAGACTGTTGGGTTTTACAAGAACAGAGAGAMCTGCTCGCTCCCTCAGAGGAACTGGCTGTCTGTATACAGTGCATTCGGGAAGGTATTCAGACGCCTTGACTTTTTCCACATTTTGTTACGTTACAGCCTTATTCTAAAATTGATTAAATCATTTTTTGTTCTCATCAATCTACAGACAATACCCCATAATGACAAAGCGAAACCAGGTTTTTAGAAATATTTGCACATTTATTAAAAAGAAAAAACAGAAATACCTTATTTACATAAGTATTCAGACACTTTGCTATGAGACTCGAAATTGAGCTCAGGTGCATCCTGTTTTCATTGATCATCCTTGAGATGTTTCTACAACTTGATTGGAGTCCACCTGTGGTTAATTCAATTAACTGMACATGATTTGGAAAGGCACACATCTGTCTATATAAGGTCKCACAGRTGACAGTGCATGTCAGAGCAAAAACCAAGCCATGAGGTTGAAGGAATTGTCCTTAGYGCTCCGAGACAGGATTGTGTCGAGGCACAGATCTGTGGAAGGGTACCAAAAATTGTCTGRAGCATTGAAGGTCCCCAAGAACACAGTGGCCTCCATCATTCTTAAATGGAAGAAGATTGGAACCACCAAGACTRTTCCTAGATCTGGCCGCCCGYACAAACTGAGCAATCGGGCCTTGGTCAGGGATGTGACCAAGAACACYATGGTCACTCTGACAGAGCTTGAAATCCTATGTGGTGATGGGAGAACCTTCCAGAAYGACAACCATCTCTACAGCACTCCACCAATGTGGTTTTATGGTAGACTGGCCAGATGGAAGCCACTCCTCAGTAAAAGTCACACGACAGCCCACTTGGTGTTTACCAAAAGGCACCTAAAGGAGTCTAAGACCATGAGGAACAATATTCTTTGGTCTGATGTAAGTAACCAAGATTGCTCGAGAGCGCTCAGGACCTCAGACTGGGGTGAAGGTTCACCTTCCAACAGGACAACGACCCTAAGCACACAGCCAAGACAACACAGGAGTGGCTTCAGGACAAGTCTCTGAATGTCCTTGAGTGGCCCAGCCAGAACCCAGACTTGAACCTGAAAAAACCTGTGCAGCGACYCTCCCCACTCAACCTGACAGAGCTTGAGAGGATCTGCAGAGAAGAATTTGAGAAATTCRGGTGTGCCAAGCTTACAGGTGTACAATCTATTGTGTGTAGATTGATGAGGACAAAAAATCTATTTAAACCATTTTAGAATAAGGCTGTAATGTAACAAAAAGTCAAAGGGTCCGAGTACTTTCCAAATGCACTGGATACATCAGTCAGTTATGTGTTGTGTGGTGTTCTCTGTCTACTCTGTATCAGTGGTCTCCGTTGGGTTACAGCCGTTAGCGCTCTGCCTCAACGAGGTAATGGGCTGAAACACAGATGGGACGCTGCAATGTTTGTTTGTTATGTGTGTGTGTGTTTCTCTCTCTCTCTCTCTCTCTCTTTCTCTCTCTCTCTGGATTTGGTGTGTGTGTTGAGTGTTCACAGACACCCAGTGAGTGTGGAGAGTTGAAGAACCCCCTCTGAGTGTGTCATGAAGGAGGGCCACAGGTCTTTCAATGTGTCCAGGCATGCTGAACAGAAGACAAAGAGCCAGGGGAGGACCCTCTTACCCCGGCCTGTCAGCAGGCTTCATGTCCCCAGCCCAGCAGGAGCAGCGGCTTTCCTTTGTACCAGACCAGACTGTGTCACTCACTGGCGCTACCAATATGCTGCTAAATGCCTATGTAGCATGTGTGTGTGTTTGTATGTAAGAGAGAGAGTGTTTCGCTTGGTGTGTGTTTGCTGTTGTCGTTCTCTCATATTTCCTTTTCCTCTTTTTTTCTCTAGCACTGAGAGAACGTTTTCTGTAAAGTTCAACAGGAACCTCTCTCCTTATCCAATGCCAACCACATCCTGAATATGTCATGACATGACATGCAGCTTGCCAGCTTCTTACTTACAATTGTTCTACTGTTGATGCTGCAATGTACTCATTGATATTTGTGTCTGGTAAAGATGTTTTGAACCGTCTGCAAGTCTAAGTAGAATTATGGGACTCCCTCACTTGAGTGCAACAACACAGTCTTTGTTTCTGTGCCTGGAAAGAGGCTGTGTCGCTGTCCAAATGTCTCTCCCTCTCCCAAACAAACTCATCCTTACAACCAGCAGCCATGCCCTGCAAAAACGACAGTCAATTAAGTGTCTTGGGTTCAAATAAAAATACTTCACACTACCACAAGTACATTTTGGGGTCAGAAATGGGGAGGACAGATCATGACTTTGAAGTTGAAATCAAATTCATGTTTTTGTGAACTACCACCTTTATCCGGAAATMGATAAATATCGACCTTTTTTACATTTATAATAAGGACGATTCCCATGCTCCGTTAGCTTTGAGATGGTATTTGTCATATGGGTGTTCATTGTATGGTTGTTAATTGTCTTGTCATCAGATTCTCCATTCACAGAGATGGGTGGGCTCCTCATGTAAATTCTGTTGAATTGATTTTATGGAATACTAAATGCTGCAGAAATGAATTAGCGCTGATTTATTGGCGGGCTGCCTCGGGGGGAGAAACAGAGAAAGTGTCGCAGAATGTGTGTGTGCGTGGGAAAGTAAGAGGAATGGGGTTTTCGGATCCATGTATAAACACACATGTATGAGCAAATCCAATGTGAAAAATGTCCCGTGGAAATATATATATATATATATATATTTGTGGTTTTCGGACACATTTTAGAAGTTTCACATGGATTTTTCAAATGTACATTTTTCATATATGAACAAATCATATCACAATTTAGCTGCACAAAACTGACAAAAAGTTAACTCGCGTTAACTGACTAACACTGACACCCCTAATTTAAAATCATATTTTTGTAGAAAAGTATCTATTTACATGAATTCCAAAATCAAACACATTCACACATTTTCAAATACGTAAAAATTCATTTTAGGCCTGTGTATTAAATGTGACAAAAACCAATGGACAGCTAACAATAACAGAAGCTAAAAACAGCTAGCTAGGATGAAATGGAAGGCTAGCTATTGAATGTCCCTATGCTAGCTTGCAGTTAGCAATTAGCATGCAACCATTGAATACAAATTTCATAAAAGGTAACCTTCTAAAATACACGTAACTAGTGTGGTTCATATGTACACATGTAAATACACTCAATATGAGTACTAATTTGAAAAAAATAACCATTTAAAAGACAAAACATTTATAACGGGCAGCAGGTAGCCTAGCTGTTAGAATGTTGGGCTAGTAACCGAAAGGCTGTGACCCTACTCTCAGGGGGTGTGTGTCTCTTTGTTAACAACTGGTGCACAATCTCTAATATTAAGGAAGTCTCAAGGTTCTGCTCGCCTGATTTATAATACCTCATGATAAGCTGTCAGGGGCACGACAACGCCTCTTCCCCCCCTCAGGAGGCTGAAAAGATTTGTCATGGGTCCTCAGATCCTCAAAAAGTTCTACAGCTGCAGCATTGAGAGCATCTTGACTGGCTGCATCACTGCTTGTTATGGCAACTGTTTGGCCTCCGACTGCAAGGCGCCACAGATGGTAGTGCGTACAGTCTAGTACATCACTGGGGCCCYAGCTCCCTGCCATCCAGGACCTCTATACCAGGCGGTGTCAGAGGAAAGCCCCAAAAATTGTCAAAGACTCCAGCTACCCAAATCGTAGACTGTTACTTAGCTTGGCTACACTCATGTAAATGGGAAAATCTCACTCGTTTTTCACTTGGTCTAAACAATTCAATTAGACACAAAAATATAAACGCACCATGTAGAGTGTTGMTCCTTTGTTTCATAAGCTGAGATTCCCAGAAATGGTCAATTTTCACCTTTTGTGGGGAAAAACTCATTCTGATTGGCTGGGCCTGGCTCCCCAGTAGGTGGGACTGGCTGCCAAGTGGGTGGGCCTATGCCCTCCAAGGCCCACCCATGGCTGCACCCCTGCCCAGTCATGTGAAATCCATAGATTAGGGCCGAATGAATTTATTTAAATTGACTGATTTCCTTTATTTGAACTGTAACTCAGTAAAACCTTTGAAATTGTTGCATGTTGTGTTTATATTTTTGTTTAGTATTCATCTAAATGACCATAAAACTCATCACAGTTTAGTCAACATGTTATCTCTACATTTTCAAAATGTAACCATGCGTACCAACCGGAAAGCAGCTGTTCTTTTCACTGGGCTTCTTCCAACGGTCATGGACCAATGTACGAAGAAGAGCTTATTTGTAGCCTTTTCCTGCCGTCAAATGACCAAATCCCCCTCTAGTGGTCTCATGGGTGGAATAMTATTAATATTTATTAATATTTTCATAATTAACAAACATATTTTTTTTGAAGTGCTGAAAATCCAGTGTTTGTTATATTTCAGTCTTCTGTGTTGTATATAAAGTGTGATATTGGAATGAAAACTCAAAATTGAATACATTTCAACTCTATATCTGACATGGTACAGGTGTCTTCTTTTTTTWAAGTCCATAACCATGTGTGAGGTGTATACCTTTGTTTCAAAGTAGATTTGTGTAAGATTACCAAGAAACATTCTGTGTGACTCTGATTTAGCATTTGAACTATTATATTCAGGTTGACTAAATAACATTTTTGTAGAATGAAATGTGAACTTGCAATTTACACATGTCCACATTTCTTATTAAACTGTAAATGTGATTTTCACATGTTAATGTTTTTCAAATTTGAACTTGCAATTCCACATTTGAAAGTGAGATTTATGCATGTGGAGTTTTCTTACGTATGAAACTGCAGATGTGATTTTCACATGTTAATGTTTTTCTAATGTGAAGTTTTCTTACATGATGTGAAACTGTAAATATCATTTTTACATGTGAGGAGAATAACAAAGGTGGTTTTAAAAGGTGAACTCTCAATMTATTACATGTGAAAATACGGTTTCACATGTGAKATTTCAGCTTAACATGTAAAAACAGCCACTTCACATGTCCTGATGTCTCCCAAACACTATTTTCACATGAAACTTCAAATTGTACGTATTCTTTTTGTTTTATGGGAGGGTAGCACAGCTCTGCTTGTATATCTAGTTAGTTTGCCTAGTCACAGGGTCAGGAAAAACTCATGTCCCTATTCTAAAGCAGTGATAGTTGCGCTGGTGATCTACTTAGTGGTTTCTCTTTTGGTGTAGGCCAGCAGATCAGCAGATGTTTAGGAACTCTAAGGAGCTGACTGGAAAGGCTGGACCTGTGTTCAAGGACTCTTCCCATCAGCCACCAGTGTTTGTTTGAGCAGAGGCTGGAGGCTCGCTGCCTGGCACTCCTTATATGTCCTGATGTCTCCCAGCTGTTTGGGCCCTGCCTGTATCTCTGCATCCCAAATGGCACCCTATCCCCTATGTAGTGCATTACTTTTGTCCAGGGCCAATAGGGTGCCATTTGGGATGCACTGTCTGTGTCTGCAGCGAGCTCATCCCTTCCTCCCTCCACAATACATAGAATGTGTTTCCCTTGGATTCTCACTCCACTACCAACTCTGGGAGTTTACTGACTGGTGGAACTTGAAACTGAGAAATGGGGCAGTTTTTCTGCCCTTGTTATGTTCCCTGGAAGTCTTCGTTAACTCGCTGACTGTGATTATCTACCTGGGTCATATTTATTAGGGCACACTGTAGAAAAACTTTTTGCAAAGAAAATGAAAATGAGTGCTTTTCAGTTAAGATGGGAATCAACAACAGGGGTTTCTGGTAAAGGCTGAGTGCTATCAAGCGCACCCCTCTCCTTACTGGCTGCCTACTGTCTTCCTGTGAGGATTCCTGGAGCTCAACTCAGACACAGATAGCAATGGGGGGAAAAACCTGTACAGTTACATATCGGGATATTATTTTTGARGATATATCGTATCGTTTTGACAATATCACATTATTATATTTTGTACCTYCACCAAAACTCCAGTATTTTTTCTTCATAGCTTGTTCTCCATCTTATTTTTAAATAAGGAGACCATTTTTGATATTAACTTTTATTTCCATGATTGATCAAAACTAATTTTCTCATGGCTCTCTCTTGTCCCTCTGCAGCAGACATATGGTGAGCAATATGTTTGGAACATCAAATCACAGTACAATCACAGTATTGAATTGCAATACATACTTTATAGAATTGTGATAATCGCGATATATATTCTATCTTGATAATATTATATCGTGAGGTCCCTGGCAATTCCCAGCCCTAGTCATAGAGCCTCGTTTTCAGGCTTTGTACTGTAACGATAGCTCAAATCAAATCAAATTGTATTTGTCACATGCCTCGTAAACAACATGTGTAGACTAGCAGTGAAATGCTTACTTACGGATCCTTTAACAACAATGCAGAGTTAAATATAAAATATATATAAATAATTTAATGACGACAGAGGAATAAATACACAGTGAATAACGAATAAAAAAAATGAGTAAAAATAACATGGCACGGGAGTACCAGTACCGAGGTCGATGTGCAGGGGTACGAGGTTATTGATGGTAGACTTATGTACATATAGGTAAGGGTAAAGTGACGAGGCAACAGGACTGATAATAAACAGTAGCTGGTGTGTGTGTGTGTGTGGTGTGTGTGTGTGTGTGTGTGTGTGTGGTGTGTGTGTGTGTGTGTGTGTGTTGTGTGTGTGTGTGTGTGTGTGTGTGTGTGTGTGTGTGTGTGTGTGGTGTGGTGTTGTGTGTGTGTGTGGTGGTGTGGTGTTGGGGTGTCAGTGTAAGTAAATGTGTGAGTGTGTAGCAGGGGTTTCCGTTATGAACATTTGGCGCCAGACAACGTGACTGACAAGATTTTAATTTACCAGACATTTGAGAAATGTACCGGACATTCATATGCATTGGGTGCAAAACACATTACAGCGTCCACCCAGGGTGCTCAATATCACATTTAGATTATTGTAATTCACCTTAACATAATAGAAGTTTGCGTTTTATTGAAAAGCAAAACATTGCCCTTTGCGTCTTCATCCCTGCTATAAATCAGAAATTAATATATATCTACATTAAAAAAAATAACATTTAGCCTTGACGAACAAGTCGCCTACACAGTAATAAAAGACAACTTCAAAAACATCAGGGCAGGCCGGTCATTGCTAGAAGGGATGCAGCTTTTGTCACATTAACATCAGATTTGACTTTTAGTAAGAGGTTAAGGATAATATATGCAGCAGGTGTGGATAATTACGTAGCATGTTAGGAGAATTAGGTTAAGMTTAGGAAAAMGGTTAGGCCTAGCTAAAATGCTAAACAAAATTCACTTTTGACGATCATTTGACAAAAGCTGGATCCCTTCTAGCCATGACTTGCCTAGTTAAATAAAGGTTAAATAAAACATGTAAAATAAATMACCCGGAGGACGGCTGCCCCACTCCCCACTCACGCTGCGATTCAGCACCACAGTAGTGYAAAGAGGACACTGTCTTGGCGGTCACAAAATGAATACATTATAAAACTGATGTTGCGCAATCAAATTCGATATTTAAATAAACGAAATTCGTTAAGGCTGGTTCATTGAAAGAAAGCTTATTTTCACAAASCTCCTGTGAAACGAGTCACCCGCCATACATTTATGAAAGCACTTGTTTTCAAAGTTCAAATGATATCTCACTATTTTTACAGTACTACTGGATGATGTTAATACGTATTATGTTTATTGCCATTTGAACTATCGTGGTGCTGTGACTCGTGTCATGTGTGATATGCGTGACTTATTGATAACAACTCTGTTTCCTACTATWGGCAGCTGGCTGCCTTGTGATTGCAACATTGTAACGCTCTGTTGTGAATAGTTGACAGCGATGTTTCGTTTCCAAATGCTACTAAATAAGCTCAACTGAAATGCACCAATTGTGCATGATACACATCATTACTCTGCTCTAGTCTATCAAGTAATTCCAAATCTTTATACTATACATGACACAGGGGATGCATTTGTTAACCTTGCCTAGGGCGGCAGCAGAACTGCTAGGACAGGGCCTGAAAAACACAATCATTTGCCTCTAATTTACTTGCGTTTGCGGCGGACCTTCGCCTGCTCAAAGTCAACCGCTGCTGTTGTTTAGTCAAAACTGTCCAACTCCTTGGAGCAGCTTGCGATGCGCATCAGCTTTGTTACTTGGTCCGCAAGAAGGCACGATCTTGAGGCCGTTACTCTGTTTTGGAGAAAGACTTCCCTCTCGGCGGCCACATTGAAAACGGCGATAATCAACACAATCTTCGAGCAATTTTGTCCAGTCGGGGTACACTTAGCTGAAGTCCCTTATGAGGACCTCACGTCATTTGCGTGACTAAAAATAAAAACACACACACCCGCCACAAATTTCCAAGCAGCTTGAGGATTTATAGGCATATGAAGTATAGTTCCCTATTAAGTTGGAACACATAGACTGGTTTTTCACCAATGAATAAGTGCTTCCTCCCGGAGAATTTGGACGGCAACAATTGTATTTATCGACTTTTGATTTATTTATTTTTGTTCAAAAGKCGGCATTTACTGGCTAACAGAAACTCTGGAGTCCATGTGCAGGAGAGTTGGTGCAAAAAAAGTGTCTGTGTGTTGGGGTGTCAGTGTAKGTATGTTTGAGTGTGTGGGTAAAGTCCAGTGTGTGTCCATAGAAAGTTAATGTGTGTGTGCGCGCGTGCATGTGTACGTGTGTGACTGGTAGCTGGTAGCGACTGGCAGGCAGCTCCGCCCAGGTAACTGAAGACTCTKAGTGAGGCCTGTGTTAATCCGCTGGAATGCCCCGCGGCGTGTCTGAGAGTTAATTGTGTTCTCTTGATAGAACCTTCGTTCCAGTTGGCACCCTYTTCCCTATATAGTGCACTACTTTAGTGCTCTGGTCCAACATAGTGCACTATATAGGGGATAGGGTTTCATTTGGCACATAACCTTTGCACAGTCTAAAACAAACAAACCAACACCCCTCTAGATCGTGTGCTATCGTTTGTGGTGGAGTGCGCTCTGTGCAGACGTTTCATAATAAATTGTCTGGTCTGTGTGAGAAATGTTGGTTGTGAAAACCTTGGTTGTTTTCCCTAGTAGCTAGTGGCTTTATTTGCCTCAGGTAATTGATGTTGTCAGTCTTGGGCGTGTACTGTTGAATATGTGACCGACACCCTCTTTTTATTCTTATGTTGCCTAATTTGAAATATATATWTTTTTTTACATTGGATAAAAGTAAATATGGTATATCATACACTGCAGTTGAGGAACCATGGGAAAGTAATTCTGCCTTGAAAGTTGCTAAACTTGTAACCCCCAGTTTTGAGAAATGGCCCTTGAATATTTTTGGTACACCTACTGGAGAGCTCTTCTTTGTTTACACCCATCCAGCATTGTTCACACCRTCTTAAGCTTTAGCCCCACCCATCTCTTTAAGGATTCACATGTGAGGTCATGTGCTAAACAGAGTGAGTAAGGTAGTGTGGTTCACAGGGTCATGAAATACAATAGATGGCTGTAATCATCCCCAGACACACCTGGCTAACTTGATGGGTCATGTAYTCATCTGGCAAATTGGAGACTTTTGTTTAGACAAGCTAGCTAAACAAGGAACCATAATCCCAACAAAAATMGATTGTCATAGCTAGTCACCATGCATGCAATGCTGTAGCATGAGTCTGCAGGTAGCTGAAGATAACCAACTAGGTTCAATGTCAGATAGATAGCTAACATTAGGCTATAACAAGCAATGAAAATGGATTTCTGAGATACTAATAACATTACTACACAGATCATATACATTACATTAACTAGCAAGCCAGCCAGCTAACGTAAGCTAGCTGCTAACAGTACGCTTTAACTTGCAATGAAAATGACTTTCTGACAAATTTAGAAACGTACAGTACCAGTCAAAAGTTTGGACACAACTACTCATTCCAGGGTTTTATCTTTATTTATTTTTTTACTATTTTCTACATTGTAGAATAATAGAGAAGACATCAAAACTATGAAAGAACACAAATGGAATCACGTATTAAGCAWAAAAGTGTTAAACAAATCAAAATATAMTTTATATTTGAGATTCTTCAAAGTAGCCACCCTTTGCCTTGATGACAGCTTTGCACACTCTTGGCATTCTCTCAACCAGCTGTTGGCCCGAAGGGTGTTTAGCATCCCCAGTGGCTCTTCAAGCACTGAGAGGGTATTCTCCGCTGCTGGCCTGCTCTCCAGGCACCATCGCATGAGCCTGAAGCCACAGACCCTGGCCAAACTCATGTTTCTAAAAATGAATTCAAAGGCACTGTAGATGGAGCCTAATAAGGCATTTCTCGTTTAATTTGTATTTCATTCTAAGTAAGTCACAGCCTACAGTTGAAGTCGGAAGTTTACATACACTAAGGTTGGAATCATCAAAACTCGTTTTTCAACCACTCCACAAATTTCTTGTTAACAAACTATAGTTTTGGCAAGTCGGTTAGGACATCTACTTTGTGCATGACACAAGTCATTTTTTCAACAATTGTTTACAGACAGATTATTTCACTTATAATTCACTGTATCACAATTCCAGTGGSTCAGAAGTTTACATACACTAAGTTGACTGTGCCTTTAAACAGATTGGAAAATTCCAGAAAATGATGTCATGGCTTTAGAAGCTTCATTGACATAATTGACATAATGTGAGTCAATTGGAGGTGTACCTGTGGATGTATTTCAAGGCCTACCTTCAAACTCAGTGTCTCTTTGCTTGACATCATGGGAAAATCAAAAGAAATCAGCCAAGACCTCTGAAAGAAAATTGTAGACCTCCACAAGTCTGGTTCATCCTTGGCAGCAATTTCAAAATGCCTGAAGGTACCACGTTCATCTGTACAAACAATAGTATGCAAGTACAAACACCATGGAACCACACAGCCACCATACCGTTCAGGAAGGAGACGCCTTCTGTCTCCTAGAGAGGAACGTACAGTAAAAGTGCAAATCATTCCCCGAACAACAGCAAAGGACCTTGTGAAGATGCTGGAGGAAACAGGTACAAAAGCATCTATATCCACAGAAAAACAAGTCCTATATCGACATAACCTGAAAGGCCGCTCAGCAAGGAAGAAGCCACTGCTCCAAAACTGCCATAAAAAAACAGACCGGTTTGCAACTGCAAATGGGGACAAAGATCGTACTTTTTGGAGAAATGTCCTCTGTTCTGATGAAACAAAAATAGAACTGTTTGGGCATAATGACKATCATTATGTTTGGAGGAAAAAGMGGGAGGCTTGCAAGCCGAAGAACACCATCCCAACCGTGAAGGCACAGGGGTGGCAGCATCATGTTGTGGGGTGCTTTGCTGCACGAGGGACTGGTGTAATTCACAAAATAGCATCATGAGCAGGAAGATTCTGTGGATATATTGACGCAACATCTCAAGACATCAGTCAGGAAGTTAAAGCTTGGTCGCAAATGGGTCTTCCAAATAGACATGACCCCAAGCATACTTCCAAACCTGTGGCAAAATGGCTTAAGGACAACAAAGTCAAGGTATTGGAGTGGCCATCAGAAAGCCCTACCTCCAATCCTATAGAAAATGTGTGGGCAGAATGAAAAAGCGTGTGCGAGCAAGGAGGCCTACACACCTGACTCAGTTACACCAGCTCTGTCAGGAGGATGGGACAAATTTCACCAAAGTTATTGTGGGAAGGCTTGTGGAAGGCTACCCAAAACGTTTGACCCAAGTGAAACAATTGTAAGGCGATGGTACTAAATACTAACTGAGTGTATTTAAACTTCTGACCCTTGGTAATGTGATGAAAATAAATAAAAGCTGAAATAAATAATTCTCTCTACTATTATTCAAACATTTCACATTCTTAAAATAAAGTGGTGATCCTAACTGACCTAAAACAGGGAATATTTACTAAGATTAAATGTCAGGATTGTGAAAACTGAGTTTAAATGTTATTTGGCTGAGGTGTATGTAAACTTCTCGACTCCAAACTGTATATTTGTAATTTATTGACAGTTTTAACACAACAAAATGTTTTTTAATGTGAGCTCTTAATGTTCTGCCAGGCTAATGTGTACACTCGTAAATGCTTCCAATGTTTTATTTTTGGTCTTAGCCTCGAAATAATTGGAAATAATATAGCCTAAATAATTCATTGGTGTTTCGCTTCTTAGGCTCCCTGTTGGTCCTGACTATTTAGAGTGTTTATACTGTTAGCTCTTTATACGACGTGGAGCTATTTCAAATTATGAGCGCTCTTACACCACCTTTCTTGTTGTTCTATAATTTCATTAAATCATATGGTTTGATTTCAATACTTCAAAACCAAATGGTAGGTCCAGTTAGTCACAAAAATTGAAAAAATAGGAGCTGTTGAAGGAGTTGAGCCGAGCAGTGTGCAGGAGCAATGAGCGGGTTTCGATCCGTTCAACTCGGCGCACTTATTTGACCCGTAAACATGGATACCGTTCATGCATACTGGATCCCTTTGACTAATATAGACGTCCTGTGTCATTTAGTTTTGTACGGCTTGCTTGTCCTTTGTGTCAAGTCACTCCAGTTCACACTGATTGTGTGCAATGCCATACGAATCATCACATCTTTATCACTCTCTGTCACAGGTACAATCAAATGTCAGAATTTTCTCCATCTCCTTCTCATACTCTGCTTCCACCGGGCATTCCACTGATTTCAAAACTGGGTCATACCAAAAGGCAAAAGGCCTCCTGCGGGGACGGGGGCCTGGGTTTAACGATAAAAAATAAATACAGTATAAATATATGACAAAACACACATCACAACAAGAAACACAACACTACATAAAGAGAGACCTAAGACAACAACATTGCAAGGCACCAACACATGACAACACAGCATGGTAGCAACACAACATGGTACAAACATTATTGGGCACAGACAACAGCTCAAAGGGCAAGAAGGTAGAGACAACAATACATCACACAAAGCAGCCACAACCGTCCAGTTTGGGTGTTTGTTGCAGCTCGTTCCAGTCGCTAGCTGCAGCGAACTGAAAAGAGGAGTGACCCAGGGATGTGTGTGCTTTGGGGACCTTTAACAGAATGTGACTGGCCGGACAGGTGTTGTATGTGGAGGATGAGGGCTGCAGTAGATATCTCAGATAGGGGGGAGTGAGGCCTAAGAGGGTTTTATAAATAAGCATCAACCAGTGGGTCTTGTGACGGGTATACAGAGATTACTAGTTTACACAGGAGTATAGAGTGCAGTGATGTGTCCTATAAGATTTCCTCATTGTCTGATTCATTTTCAGAGTCAGAAAGTGTAAGCATGGCACGATCGTCCTCTAGAAAGTAGTCCCTCACAACTTTTTCCCACTGACCTTTGTTGATAGCGCCTGCTAAATTAAGGGCAGCAATGTTGTTGAGAGCATTAGCAACACTTTTGCAGTTCTCCATTGCTACTATATCTTTCAAAAAAGCCACGGTAGCAAGGATCATCTACACATACTGAGCAGCTCATGTTATAGACAGAAGCACCCTACATGGCAGACCAATCCGAACTCATCTCTTGGCATGTCCAGCCCATTCATTATCTCAGCCAATCATTGCTAGCATGTCTTATTCCGTGTCTAAACAAACTAGGCTTGCAATTTTAACCATTTTATTTGTATTTACAGATGGCATACGAGCATGTTATTAAGGCACATGTTCCAGAAGGCAGCTCTGCCAAAAACTGCATTTTGATAAAAATATGTTCAAATGCCTCTCCTGTTAAGTAGTGACGTGCGACATATGGCTAGCTTCCTGAAACAGGTCACATATTAGAAGAGAGCTGTTCAAGTGCAGTGTATTTTCTAAGCACTATAAAGCATGGGGATGTCATAGGAGTAGCCCTGTGTGCTAGACCTTCATATGCATAGAATGTTGGTGCATTCTGTACATTCTGAGTCCATTCATTATGTCTTCATCTTGAAAAGTCCACTAGTTTTGACCCGAGCCCTATAGTGCACAATGTCGGAAATCGGGTGCCATTTGGCATACACACTTTGTGTCAGTTATGTTGTTTTAATGTCTCTCTGGTCTTGTGTCTATTTCAAGTTGTTTTGAAGTGTGTTCTCTGGTGGTGGTGAGCCAACAATACTTCTAATTGACTCTCATTAACTGTCTTTTATCTACCGGACCCCAGATTACACTAATTGTGACGGAGAGTAAATGAATCCTGGCAGATTAATTAGGAATTCATTATTCATGCCATTACACACCAGTAATTGATCCACCCTCCTCCAATGAAGGGATCACGAAAGGTTGCAGACGTGACGTCACTCAACCATCAGAACTGACTGGTCTGTGGGCGGTGAGGGGAAGGAAGCATCTAAGTGGTGGCTGGTGGGTGGCGATATCGGAGGACGGGCTCATTGTAATGGCTGAAATGGAACGGCATCAAAAACATCAGACGTGGTTTCCTTGTTTTTGATATCATTCCATTCAATCTTCAATCCATTCCAGCCATTATTATTAGCCATCCTCCCTCCCTTATCCCCACCAGCATCCTCTGATCTGTCCCTCTAGGTAAAATCAGCCCTAAATGTCACCCATCAGATGAGCTGACCTGGCTGTTTCCTGTTATTGGTCCCTATGGGGACAGAGGATGACTCGTCTCTCAAATCATCCACTTCCTGCTGAGCCCAGGGGGTTATGGGTGTCTGGGGGAGAGGATCCAGATATTGATGAAGTGTCAGCCTAACTCTCTCTCTCCCTTCTGATAGCACAGACGGGTAAAGTAGCCAAGGTGCCAAAGCAATGTGCATTATCATGGCTCTGGAGTTGTGAGCTGCCAACCAAACTCAATCTCAACTACTTTATAGAACATGCAATTAATAAAAGCTAGTGGGGGGATTTAATCCGAGATCTYTCAGTCTATCAATTTCTTCTTTGTTTAGTTTTTTTGGCCCGATCTTTGGAGATCTGCCGGCTTATCGGCGTCGGCGGTCAAACATCAAGCATTTGATCCAAAGAGCCGTTTGCTCCTTGACGTATGTTCCACATGCCTTRTTTTATTGATGTTGACTGAAAAAAAACGACAAACTGACAAGGTYAGAAGAGGAGACAGAACGACAATTKATTATTTGGCATTCTTTTTTGCCTTTCCAAAGTCAGCGCAGTGTTTTGCATATAAAAGTGTATGCTTTCTAAGCAAATGAGCGATTCTCTTTGATATTGACAACAAAATACCCACTGTGGAAGCTATTTCCCTTTTTCTGAACCCCAAAAATACCTGTATGTGGAGAAGTGATTTTGCTCAATGAGTTGTWTGGGAGATGAGCCCAAACTAGAGCCTGGAGAGAAATACAGAGCCACATGCTGAGGTAAAGACTGGTTTATTGTCTGCACATTATCTCTGTTAGTAATTATGATTCGACAAACTGAATGGATGAACACACCGAGGTCGGCCGCCTTCACTCGGACGGCATTTACTGACTGTGTGTGTGTGTGTGGGTGTGCAAGTATGTGCATGCATTTCTGTGTGAGTGTGTACATTTGTGGCCGACTGCATCGATTCGGTCTTATGGGTGAGAAGTATAGGAAACAACCAAAGATTTCAAGACTGATAGTTGTAAAAGTAGTAACCTACAATAATGAAAAACAGATTAAGAAAAATACTTTACTAGTCCTTGGCCTATATCCAAATCTGATTTTGGTACAGGTCATGTTGTTCTTCACATTACTGTGTCTGGTAAACACACACTATATCAAATAAAATCTAAGTTTATTTGTCAAGTGCACAGGATACAGGAGGTGTAAACAGTACAGTGAAATAGTTTATTGCATAGTAGCAACATGAAAAATAGAAAATGTCCAGTGTTTATAATTATTACATCACGCTAACCCAACACTCTTGTCTAAATTGATGGGTCGTGTGAAGGAAATGCTATAACCACCCCACACCCACATCTAGCTAACTGGATGGGTCACTATTGTCTAGATATGTACACTTTTTCATGAAATACAATAGATGGCCGTAATCARCCACAGACACACCTGGCTAACTTGATGGGTCATGTAATCATCTGGCGAAGTGGAGTTTTTCGTTTAGACATATAGCTAGCTAGGTAGCCAGCTAGCTAAACAATGAACCGGCATAATCCCAACTCATACTACTACCAATACAAACATTGTCATAGCTGTAGAATTAATCTGCAGGTAGCTAAAGTTAACAACTATGTTCAATGTTAGCTAGCTAATATTAGACTATAACTAGAAATACAAATGGATTTCTGATTCATATAACATTACTACACAGATCATACACGTAACGTTAGCTAGCGAGCCAGCAAGCTAACGTTCGCAAGCTAGCGAACAGTGCGCTTTAACTTGCAATGAAAATGACCTTTTGACACGATTTGAAATGTATACAATCTGAAAATGTAGCTAGACTCTTACACATATACATGGATGAATGCTTCACGGCAGACTTGAACCATTTAACTCTGTTTTGTTTGTAACTACATCTTGTTTGGTCAGCGTTGTGTCAAATCACTCCGGTTCACACCGACTGTAGCGTGTGCAAAAAGTAGCCCATCACTTTTTCCAACTGACCTGTCGATAGCGCCTGCTAAATTCAGGGCATCAATATTGTCGAGAAAAGAGGCATGACTTTTGTAGTTCTCGATGTCTGACGTTATATCTTTCAAAAACGGTGCGGCAGAAAGGACCATCAACACATACTGAGCAGCTCATGTTATAAACAGAAGCATGCTACATGGCAGACCAATCCAAACTCATCTCCCGGCATGTCCAGCCCATTCATTATCTCAGCTAATCATGGCTAGCGGGAAGGTTCCTGGCTTTTTCCATGGCTAACCCAACCAGGCTCGTAATTTATTTGTATTTTTGGATGGGATACAAGTTCGTTAATAAGGCACATGAAAGTTCACACGTTCCAGAAGGCATTTCTGAAGAAAAAAAACGGATTTGATAAAAAAATAAATGTTTACGTTCAAATGCCTCTCCTGTGAAGTAGTGACTTGAGACATACACCTAGTTTCCTGAAACAAGTCACATTTGTGTGCATGCGCGTTTCTCTGTGTGTGTGTGTGTGCATATGTGCATTTGTGTGTGTTCTTGCTTATGAGAGAGAGAGAGAGAGCGCAACAGAGAATATTGAGCAGTCACTCAACACTAAAACAACCACACCTGCTAAGGATTTGACGCTGTTTCTCCTAACAGGTAAACTGATGCGACAGATGAGTTATTTTGGGATAATTCTTTAGAGACCAATAGAGATAGATGGATAAAGATGACATGGAGAAGACAGATGGCGAGAGAAAGAGATGAGAAAGGAGCGAGAGAGAGAAAGAGAAACAAAGTGACTCATCGAAGAGAAACCACCTGCTTCCGTTTCATTCGTCGTGAATACGACCAGGTTCAACCATGGATATTAATCAACTTACTTCAGCCCTCACATCTTCAGTTAAGTTAAACCCAATGGGATGCCCGGCCAGCCCCAGAATCATTCCTCCACAGACTAGAGCGTACGTAGTTCCATTCCATGGCTCTACACTGTCTGAATGTGATTAGTTAGCCCACACTCTGTTTCTGCCTTAATGTTCCTGTGTCACATGTGATTAGAGGTTGGCCACTCCTGCTCTTCTCCCTGGACCACCGGGCCAGTGTGTGCGTGTGTGTCTACGTGTGTGTCTCTGTGTGTGGATGGATAGATGGCTGGGGATGTGTTCTTAATGAGCTGGATGGATGTTGGAGGAGTCATCTACTGCCGATAACAGGGGACGCATCGTACGGTAGGCATGAGCCTCAGTGGAGCTGCCTTACACCCAGCCACGACTGGCTTTCCTCGGATATGAACAGCATGGGGAAATACAGTGGAAATATAGGATCTAGTGCCAGATGATCAGTCACACACATTCCCTATTCCTGTCGATCTCTCGCTCTCACCCCCTCCCCCCTCCATTCCCCTCTCTCTCCCTCTGGTTAATTCGACATCTATCTGTTTTATCTCTCTGACTCTGAATAGAATTTTCACTCTCCCCCTCTCACTATTTCGTTGTCCCGTGTGTCTGATGTTAGCTAGGCTTYTGACAGGTTAGTCTTTGCAGAGAGGGGGGGACGACGTGTGCGTGCACGTGCCTGTCACTGGCGCTCCGCTCTTCCTGAACTGTTATGAGTGCAGTTGACACAACTTTACTGGCCTGTCCTTCACCTCCTGACTGACTCACAGTGGCTCCCAGCAGTGACGAAGAGCCCAGAAATCWATACCAGGCTGATAACATCAAGTTCTGGAAGAAATAGTAAACCAATCAATAGCCACACTAAACATGAACAACATGAAGTCACCACTGCACCGCCACCAATATCACACCCACGATTTTTTGGAGGCATGCAGAAATCGATACCATCACTGATGAGTTGTTGGACGGAAACTTTCTCACATCATCATATCACAACGCTCTATTTCGCCTCCAGATGACCGAAGAGTAAGAAAGCCAGGTGTGCGTCCCAAATGGCGCCCTATTCCCTATGGGCCCTGGTCAAAAGTAATGCACWATYAATGGAATAGGGTGCCATTTGGGAAGCACCCCAGMCCTTGAGCTAACCAAGGACTAAATCCCCAATGTTCAGCCAGTCAGCCCTGGAGGACAATGGATCAGTATTTAGAGCATGCAGGTGTCATAATGTTTGGCTGRGTCACCTAAGCTAGCTATGGGTTTTTTATGGGATATTATTCACTGTGTTGGACACAGTGGCGTGCGTGACTTTGCAAGTGTTCTGGAGATTAACGTGCAGCAAAACACTGCTCTCTTGCTCCCTCAGTGTCTGGCAGAAATGGACTAGCCACAGGGCCGTTCGGGAAAATGCCAGATGGGCTGGTCCATCTTTAGCCCAGTGGATTTGTCTTAATTTAGGGTTTTGTGCAAAATTATCATTATTTGGATAATAATGGAGACCTTGAGGGAAAAAATGGGCCAGTGTGTTAGAAATGCCAAGGCCTATTTCTGGTACCAATCCGCCCCTGGTGTCTGTATTCTGTGTAGGACAAAAGCATTTCTCATTGGCTTTAATGTAGAGAGAGTGTGCATGTCCCCAATATGCTCTTTGACCACTGTCCCTAAGCAATAAAATACCCCAATCCAGAACCCAGACACCACAGCCCCCAGGGCACATTCATCTCCTAGCTAAACGAAGAACCAACACATTACAGCGTAGACACAAGGCATAGGTCAAATACCCCATTGACCAATAGACAAACATATTACTGCCAGCGTAGACTCAAGGCATTGGTCAAATACTCCACTGACCAGTAGACAAACACATTACTCCCTGGGGCTCCACCTTCAAACTCTTAAATGGCCGGGTCAAGTTAACCKATATAGAAATGTATTACTGATCAGCCATAGGATTTCACAAACATGAATGACCAGAAGAAAATGTAGGTCACTATTGCAGGTATAATGGAAAACAGTCTAACTATTAATAGATTTAAATGGCAATCTGGGATTCAGGTCCTTTATGGGGTTTACAGTAAATCACTTTTTCACACATGTGGTTTTTCACTCATGGTTGTATGTTTGGTGATGGACCATGCCAAGTCTGAACATGAGGTCTAGAATGTAGATTATTGTTTTGCCACACAGTGTTAGTGCCTGCTGTAACCACATAGCATATGGTTTAGGGTTTAGGGTCAGTCAAACCCATAAATGGTCATCTCCATCCCAAATGGCACCTTATTTSCTATAAAGTACACTACTTTTGATCAAAACGTCCATTTTAGATGCAGCCATGGAGCATTCACTTGGCATATGTTTGCYTTTGTTTTGATGATTTAATCCCAGTGACTTCAGTTTATGTTGCTTCTTTCTCTATGAGGTAACCTGGAATACCCTCATCTTGCATTTTTACCTTCTTGCTTTTTTCAAAGAGTCATAAACTCATGTTGAATACAGTGTTCTGCATTTGAAGTGGGGCATTAAAAAGCTTTAAAAGCTTATAAGGTCAAAAATATTATTATTGTTTTTGGCACCGGACACTTTGAGGTAATTTCAGTGCGGTTTGMATGACTGTCTTCTGCATCCCAAATGGCAGTCTTTAGTGCACTACTTTTGACCAGAGCACTATGGGTTCTGGTCAAAWGTAGMGCACTATTTTYGTAATTGMMTGCCATTTGGGATCCAGCTTCTGTCTATGCAGCCGAAAAGAAACATGTGATGGCTGGAAGTGGATAGCAGGCTAGCAGGCTAAGTGTCAGCCATTTCCATCTGTTACTGCCTGTCCATTCCAATTCTGTGGTCAGATCTGGTGGTTTTAYAGCCGTGTCAAGGGTCTGTGACCCCTGTCTCTGATGTGTTTGCTATGAATAGCTGTATTTTACTGTAATGTACCACAGGGTGCAAAATCACTGGAGCCGATGGGGGGGGTGAGGATGAGGAAACAGGCCGAATGACACAGCCCCCCKCCCCACCATCTCATCATACATTTGTTTGTGCGTGTGTGTTTGTGTCCTGTGGCAGATTCACAGTGACAGGCCCCTGCCTAGACATGACAGGCGACACATGAAGCCTGATACGAGGGCACAATTCCGCTGACAGGCAGGTAATGAAGGGGGCCTCGGCTCCCCTGACACCACGGCTGCCCCGCTAGGTGTCAGCGCTAAAATGGATTACAGGGTGATTGACGGTGGTAATATGACCCTGTCCCTCACAGACCTCTTTCTTTCTGCAGTGACACATCTACCTTGGACATTGGATTTCTGATAGCTTTTTCCTGGTCACAGTCTATTAGATAAGATTACCCATGAAGTTCATGCCATAATGATCTAAGAGTTAAGGTCTTGGGGGGGGGGGGAATCGATATATGATACGGTAAACAAGATTCATAGTTGTTTAGATTGCAATATGTATGCAAGTTATGGAAACACACTATTGACATAATATTTCAAACCAACTCCTTGAGATTGAATTGGTAGTCTCGCTGCTAGGTTTGCAAAATGCTGGTAACTTGGTTGGAGGATTCTTGATTTCCTGCTTATTCCCTCAATCCCTCAAGATTTCMGGAATCTTTSAACTGGGATTTCTGGAAAAACTGCGAATTTGGGGAAAGTTACCGGAATTTTGTAACCCTACTGGCTGCACTGGGCTGTTGCCCAATGTAATTATTGGAATAGACAGGTGCAAAGTCATGTGTCAGGCAATTTTTTGAGTTCCGTTTTGTTTTGTTTACACCTGGTTGTTCCCACTTCTCAATAGTCAGGTGTATCCAGTATTACTGGAAAATCCCTGCATTCTCTATGAATGAGAGGGGATGGAGAGATAGAGGGATAGAGGGATGTGGATTCCGGTCAGGACTACACAGCTGTGTTAAGGAAAACAGGTCCAGCCTTGTAAAAGAGGACAATAAACAAAAGAGAGAGGGATGGAGGGAGGGGGGGAGGGAYGGGAGAGMACCATAAGGACAGGACTGGTGAGGAATAACCAGAAGGTTTGATGCAGTCGACCCTCAGGTCAAACAGCTGGACCCTACACCCCTACTCCCGCACCCCGCCTCCCCACAACACCCACATCCTTCTGACCACCCTTACCCAAGGTCAGACTCATAACCAGTCATAAAAAAATAAAAAAAGCCTTTCATGTACTAACATTCGCACTTAACGTCCCCGTCCCTTCCCCCCTTCTAGCTCTGACCTTGCTGATAGTTACTTTATTGAGGAAGAATGTACTTACTATGACTTTGATATGTGGCTGTCCCACCTAGCTATCTTAAGATGAATTCACTAACTGTACATTTTTCTGGGTAAGAACATCTGCTAAATTATTCAAATGTAAATGTAAAATGAATCCAGCCCACTCCACCCCCTTCACCTCCCTGCGTTAGGTTCTCAAGTACAGACCCAGAAGGACACAGATGAAACCTCAAACCAGATTTATTCACCCAACTGGATGCTTCAGCTGAATAGTATGGCATGCAAGTCACACAAGCATATATTTATACCATTCGAACTAGGCGGAGTTTGTCTCCTTGTATGTCTCAACTAAACACAGTCAGTGTKTGTTGCTGGGCAGAACTAGGTCTGCTCCTCTTTGTTGTCTTTGTCGTGGCACAGCWGGAAGGTCGGAACTGTCTCGAACGGTTGACACCTCGAACGGTTCAGCTCGGACATAGGTTCCAACCTCAGAACCAGAGAAGTATCCTGTTCTGCWTCTCTTGATGTACACAACAGGAAAGCAACTTAGACAGATCACGTACTAGTACAGCTCACACGTCAATTACACTGAGTTATTAAACCCCCCAGTCACACCAACCTAAAKCACAACAGAATAATCCCTAGAGTAACATTATTATAATTACGGCTAATAAGATAGTTGTAAAGGCTCAGATCACACGGTTCCCAACACCTGAAATGGTTACAAGTACCCTCCTGCCCCCCTCCAACACACCCACACGCATAGAGAGAGAGAGAGAAMGTCTGAGATGGTTAACTGATGATGGACTCAGCAGCTCTTAGGAGAGTATGTTAGAGTATGTTAGAGAGGCTTGGGAAAAACTGAGGATAGGCCGGGGCTGACAGACAGCCTTAAAGGAGATTCTGAGTAGATTCTATGATTGTTCTCTGTAGCTTGTTAGCCTCACAGCCATTCTCCTGTTTACCATTTGTCAGCAAGATGTTCCCCCGTGCGTTCCTGTTTCACGCGCTTCTTATCCTTTGTCTCTCTCTCGCTCTCAGTCCCTTGCTTGCTCTCTCTCGCTCCTGTCCTCTCTTTCTCGCTCTCTCAATTCAATTKAATTCAATTCAATGGGCTTTATTGGCATGGGAAAAATATTTGAACATTGCCAAAGCAAGTGAAGTAGATAATATKCAAAAGTGAAATAAACTATAAAAATGAACAGTAAACATTACACTCACAGAAGTTCCAAAAGAATAAAGACATTWCAAATGTSGTATTATGTKTATYTACAGTGTTGTAACGATGTYCAAATGGTTAAAGTACAAAAGGGAAAATAAATCAACATAAATATGGGTTGTATTTACAATGGTGTTTGTTCTTCACTGGTTGTCCTTTTCTTGTGGCAACAGGTCACAAATCTTGCTGCTGTGATGGCACACTGTGGTATTTCACCCAGTAGATATGGGAGTTTATCAAAATCGGGTTTGTTTTCAAATTCTTTGTGGATCTGTGTAATCTGAGGGAAATATGTGTCTCTAATATGGTCATACATCTGGCAGGAGGTTAGGAAGTGCAGCTCAGTTTCCACCTCATTTTATGGGCAGTGTGCACATAGCCTGTGTTCTCTTGAGAGCCAGGTCTGCCTACGGCGGGAAGAAATGTGTGTGTTCTTTACCTATTTTAACCGCACACTTGTTGTTTGTGTACATTAATTTTATAATGTCGTATGTCTCATACCACTTTCCATCAATTTGTATAGCAGACCCTCATGCCAAATTGAGTCGAAGGCTTTTTTGAAATTGTTATTATTTTTTATTTTTTTATTTCACCTTTATTTAACCAGGTAGGCTAGTTGAGAACAAGTTCTCATTTGCAACTGCGACCTGGCCAAGATAAATCAACAAAGCATGAGAAGACTTTGCCTTTGTTTGTGTTCGTTTGTTTGTCAATTAGGGTGTGCAGGGTGAATATGTGGTCTGTCGTACGATAATTTGGTAAAAAGCCAATTTGACATTTGTTCCGTACATTGTTTTCATTGAGGAAATGTACGAGTCTGCTGGTAATGATAATGCAGAGGATTTTCCCAAGGTTGCTGTTGACGCATGACCCAGGGTAGTTATTGGGGTCAAATTTGTCTCCACTTTTGTGGATTGGGGTGATCAATCCTTGGTTCCAAATATTGGGGAAGGTGCCAGAACTAAGGATGATGTTAAAGAGTTTTAGTATAGCCAATTGGAATTTGTTGTCTGTATATTTGATCATTTCATTGAGGATACRATCAACARCACAGGCCTTTTTGGGTTGGAGGGTTTTTATTTTGTCCTGTWGTTCATTCAAGGTAATTGGAMAATCKAWTGGGTTCTGGTAGTCTTTAATAGTTGATTCTAAGATTTGTATTTGATCATGTATAMGTTTTTGKTGTTTGTTCTTTGTTATAGAGCCAAAAAGATTGGAGAAGTGGTTTACCCATACATCTCCATTTTGGATAGATAATTCTTTGTGTTGTTGTTTGTTTAGTGTTTTCCAGAAGTGGTTTAAAGTCTATGGATTCTTCAATTACATTGAGCTGATTTCTGACGTGCTGTTCCTTTTCCCGTCATGTATTTCTGTATTGTTTTAGTGATTCACCATAGTGAAGGCGTAGACTCAGGTTTTCTGGGTCTCTATGTTTTTGGTTGGACAGTTGTTCATTTTCTTCGGTTTTCTGTTTAAAATGTTTAGATTAGATAGGGAAGCTGAGAGGTCAAATAAACTGTTGACATTTTTTGTCTAGAAGGGATTGAATTTGTTGTTGCCTAATTGTTTTTTGGTAGGTTTCCACACTACATTCCTTCCATCTATAGCATTTCTTAATATTACTCAGTTCCTTTGGCTTTGATGCCTCATGATTGAGTATTGCTCTGTTCAGGTAGACTGTGATTTTGCTGTGATCTGATAGGGGTGTCAGTGGGCTGACTGTGACTCTTTCTCTCAGTCCCTTGCTTGTGTAACTGGTGTGAAATGGCTAGCTAGTTAGCGGGGTGCTCGCTAATAGCGTTTCAATCGGCGACGTCACATGCTCTGAGACCTTGAAATCGCTGTTTCCCTTGCTCTGCAAGCGCCTCGGCTTTTGTGGAGCGATAGGTAATGATGCGTCGAGGGTGTCAGTTGTTGATGTGTGCAGAGGGTCCCTGGTTCGAGCCCAGGTAGGGGCAAGGAGAGGGAAGGAAGCAATACTGCTACACTTGCACTTGCTCTCTCTCTCTCTCTCTCTCTCTCTCTCTCTCTTTCTCTCGCGGTCACCACACACTCTCCCTTTGGTTGTCACCCACCCTAAAGTGTAGCGTTTTCCTTCAGTCAAATGAGCAAATCGCCCTCTAGTGGCCTCACGGGGGGGAACATTATTCCTATTTTTCCTTATTTTATAATTAATAAACACTAATAAAAAAAATTACCGCCGAAAATCTGGTGTTTCTATCTCAAATGGTTTTGTTATATTTCAGTCTTCTGTGATGCATATAAAGTCTAATATTGGGATGCAAACTCAAAATTGAATACATTTCAACTCTACATCTGACATGGTACAGGTGTCTTCTTTTTTAAAGTCCAGAACCATGTGTGTGAGGTGTATGCTTTTGTTTCAAAGTAGATTTATTTAAGCCTACCAAGAAACACTGTGTGACTCTGATTCAACCCACTGCAGTAAAACGCTAAACTCAATAATTGGACTCAACTCAATAATTACACAGTGATCGGCTTTTTAATGACACATGGATTTATGGACTGGATAACAATAAATGGACAGCATAAAATAAAATAAAAGCTTAATTTAAGTCACTTATGAACCATTTCAAGGCACTAATGTGGGAATTGTATCCCTCTTCCTCTCCAGACTAGGTTTAGATGTGTGAGACTGCCAACGGCACATTATTAGGATGCCATGTTGCTGTGTATCTGTTAATTACCACATAGACAGATGGTAAATAAGTGCTGCATACTTGCACCCGTGCATGTGTGTGTGTGCGTATGTGTGTGTGCCTGTATGTCTGTGTGGCATCTGTTACCCCCAAGCCCACTCAGGCACCCGAGAGCGCGCGCCCACACTCACTCCCACAGAAACAAAAAGCACACACACGTGCAGATAAGCACACCGGACTCATAGTCCCTGAGAGCCACTCGTTTCTGTCATAGCCTGAATAACACAATGGATTAAATGAAGAGTGGTCCACTGTGGGAACACTGTCTGAGCTTTATAGTGCACTACTTTTGACCCTATGGGCCCTTGTCAAAAGTAGTGCACTGTATAGGGAATAGGGTGCCATTTGGGACGCAGCCACTGATGCCCAAACAGCTCTATAGTTTCTTTATTTGTCAACATATCAAMGCCAAACTTAACATGGTTCATCTTGGTAATGTCTTTGAGTATCCTAAAACGTTTCAAGTTAATAGACCATTGTGGAGTACATTTACAAATGATATGCCTACATACCAAATTTGTATTCAACGGTTTTRGAAAAGGTCCAATGGAGGACAATCTATCTTYACTGACCTTATGGGTCCTTGAGYCACATTTGTTCAGCATGAGTAAAGACACCTACATTCAATGTTTCAAGTCTCTAGGTCAAATGGGGCGACGGATATGAGGGTTTAAGTGATACTGATTATAACAGTGCTCCCTTTAGGGCAAATCGGTGCCATTCTTTTTGACTGCGTTACTCATGGCCTGTAGTTTCTGTGTGCCAAATTAGACATAAAGTTACACTCAGTGTGTTTGACCTGATGAAGGTTGTCAATAAAACATTGTCAATAAAGCAGTGAATTGGGAGCTTTAACAGTGTGCGTGCCTTCTTGTTCTATACTAGACAAAAAGTGACCAATCTATTCTTGACTTATTTGACCATGTCAAGAAAAAAAGAAAAAAAATCATTCAGACGATAACAATAGGCGTTCACAGCTTCACTTCGCTGTGAACCCCTAAAAAAAYAACTGTTCCTTTTCTTCTTAAAGAAACACCAATTACCAGAGTTTGCTGCAGGATGTGTGACATTAAATGAAACACTGTCAATTTAGTCTTTGATGCAATTAAAATGTCTGTGGATGCATCTATGCGTCTATTATTGCTGGTGAGGATGACAAGTGTTGTTTGAATACTCAGTACTGTTATGTTGGCTCTTTTTCTCAAGTGTCGGTGTATTAATGTGGTTTCATTCTCTCACGCGGCAAAGAACTCCGGTATTTTCACCCTGCACTGCTTTCCGCATTGATTTTCCTTCATGCCGCTGGGATAAATATCAAGGCAATAACCAGCAGGAACAAATATTTTAAATAGGCTTAACTTCAAATATAAATAAATATTTGTTTGACTTCATAGAAAACCTGTGTAAACTAACTCCGCTCYTTATTTCCCAACTCTTTTCCATTTGGAGTAAATCCAAGATGGATCCTCTAGTTGCATTCCTCGTCAACCTATAATGGTATCCTAATGCTATAATCGGTTGATATATCATCAAAAAGTTTTCATTTTGTCTTCATGTTTTGAAGGACATTTCCCGTTTGTGAATTTACTTTGGAATAGCTATTCATCCAGGGAAGCATGTGAATTGCAATATCAACACAGAAGAGTGGCTATCATTTAATTGGTTGCCCTTCCCCTATTGCATTTACATTTACATTTAAGTCATTTAGCAGACGCTCTTATCCAGAGCGACTTACA
Organism: Salvelinus sp. IW2-2015; assembly: GCF_002910315.2. NCBI lineage: Eukaryota > Metazoa > Chordata > Actinopteri > Salmoniformes > Salmonidae > Salvelinus > Salvelinus sp. IW2-2015. The sequence goes on along the minus strand of NC_036854.1, from coordinate 51,126,733 downwards.
AATTGGTGCATTCACCTTATGATATCCAGTGGAACAACCACTTTACAATAGTGCATCTAACTCTTTTAAGGGGGGGAGGGGGGGTTAGAAGGATTACTTTATAATTTGGTCTCTTGTCTGATGAGAGCCTCATATACTGTACTGTAGGACTCTATGGTTGAGTCTATGGTTGGGACTCTATTCCCATAGGCTCTGGTCAAAATGAGTGCGCTACATTTAAAAAATATATATTTTTATTTAACCTTTATTTAACTAGGCAAGTCAGTTAAGAACAAATTCTTATTTACAATGAAGGCCTGGGAACAGTGGGTTAACTGCCTTTTTCATATTACATAGGGAATAGCGTGCCATTTGGGACAGAACCTATATGTCAGACCGCTCTCTCAGTCCTGGCTGCCTCACAGAAGATGTTGAGGGAGCAAAGCTCATATCTCTAGCTTTCCTCTGTGTTTCCTCTGTTGCTGACTTGTGTCCACGGCTGTCTCTCTGCCTCTCCTTTTGTCTTCTCCCCAGAGACAAGCAGGCTAGAGGAGAAGCCTGTAATATCCCCTGCAGCTTCAGGTAGCTTCAGGTCTCTCTCTCTCTCTCTCTGACAGCTATGCACATACAGCCTCGGCCCCAGCCGTATCCCCCCTGGGGATTTTCTTCCCTCATCCCTCAGTAKCACTGACTGATTTCTTCCCTCTCTCGCTCTCCCTTTCATCATAACCTACCGGTGGCAGAGGCACATTGTCGGGACAATGCAGTTTGAATGCCTCAGTGCAGTGACATTTTAGACTGGATTTTGGTGTCTTATTTGTGATACACTGCAGATATACCTGTGACCGATGATCCACAATGAGGTCAGAAGGAGGTTGAGTTGAAAGGGGAAAATGTCAGAGACGTTTTTTTTTTACGGCAAACAGCACTGCTGTTGCTACTACAATACTCCATTTTGTAATGTTTTATTTATATACTCCAGTCTTCCTCTGGTGCTGTCTGTATGCATTTACCTTTCAATGTCTCCCTTCCCCATACTGTAGTTGGCAACTCCAGAGTGGAGGAGAGGAGAGGGGCTATTCCTAGTGGTACCACTACCTTTCCTTCTCTTCTCCCCTGGCTGGTTAGGGCTGGCAGCCACGGATGTGTCTGAGAGGCCTGTGAGTTTGATCAATGGAACCAGGGCCCATGGGCCCTGACCTCAAGGGTGCCCCCATTGGTTTGATTAGATATCATGATAACATGGCATAAGTCATTACAAAATGTGTAGAATTGCAGGGAATGAACTTCAAAACTGCTATTCTTTTCTCTCCAAAATGTGGAGAATTTCTGAAAACTTTAAAACTGCAACATTTTTTCTATGCTCCATGGCAACATGTGTTGAATTGCAGGAAATTAACTTTAAAACGGACATTTTTCCCTCCACCATCAAGAGGAGGGCCACTAAAATGTTTTGCTGCTAGGTGGGGGCCCCCCAACCAAATCTAGCTTAGGGCCCCCAAAAGGCTAGAACCGGCCTTTAATGGAGCCCAGAGTGGCAGAGCCAGGGCCAAGGAGCTGATGGCAGAGAGCCCGGCGGCATGGCACCGATGTGACACACACATTATCCCCATCAGGTCTGGGGGCCTTGAGAGGTGATTGATGGGGTGTGTGGGTGCCAAGGAACATCCATCTCTCTAGAAGTGCTAGAAGGCCCCCACCAGCACTCCCACCTCTACCTTTTCTTGAATCTCTGAAAGAAAGATAGAAGAGAAGGCGAGTGCGAGGATAGTTTTGGAGAGGAGGGAATACTGGAATATAACCCCATTTGCATTCTTGCCTCGCGGATTCAAGCCTACCCGGCTGTGTTTGTTTGCCTGACTGTCTATCTCTATTAAAGATTCCATCAGCGCAGTAGGCTGTGCTCTGGCGTAAGATGGATGGTGCCATCAGTCCTGAAGTGTGCGATTGGACTTCAAAGTAAATCTCAGCTTTGTTAAAAATACACTCAAGAAAAGCTATTATACCTTATTTATCATAGTGATTCAGGAGTAAAATTAAAATGGATAATAATATGCTCCARGAACATCAGACAACTATAGAGAAAAACCCTCACATTGCTGAAATAAGTCACTAACCAAAGTAATAGTGAAGATAGCACTCTTTTGCTAAGTGCAGAGATGTATTATTGGTAATGAGGGGACTTCTGAGAATGCTACTGACTTTGTGGCYCAGCAGAAAGATCAGMGRARCRCAAAWCCAGAGATTGTGAGTTCAAATCCCAGGTGGGGTCATATTGAAAAGTCAYCACTAAGTGATCATGTCAAATGTAATCACATTGATTAAAGATGTGTACACTGTTTTAGCTGAACAGRGTACCACTTACCTTAGAACCCCCCTCACCATTTCATTACTTCCCTTACAAAAAAACATATGAAATWGAATTTTTACATATATAATAGCTGTTTTCACATGTTGAGCTGAAAACTGAAATGCAACTATCACATGTGAAACACAATCACATGTAAATGCAGTTTTACATGTGAATGTTTTTGTTGTTGTTGCTACATAGTAGTGTCCTGCTACCACATGTTGAAAATGTATCTTTCTCTAAAACAAGAAATCTATTACTAGTAAGAAGTATTTGGGGTACATTGCATAAATACATTTCAGTTTTGTGACCTGCGTCTTTAAACCAATGTTAAAATGAATAATTTAGTTCTACAACATCAAGAATCAATGAAGTGCCTACGCTGTCACAAAATGTTGAGTAATCTGGCTTATTTATTACTATCATTCAGGGCTTTACACTGACATTTTTTACGTGGAATACGTGATGTGCTCCTAAGCAGAAATGTAGTGTCACACAAATAAATCTAGGAGATCAATTAAAGGATTTGAGTGTTTTAATGTTAAGAAATTACTAAAAGTTTAGGAGTGATCCATGTGATCCATGGGAAAAAAAAAAAAAAAAAGTTCCCAAATGCTCTGTGTGACCACCCGCCAACATGGCTGGTGAAATTGACATTCTTACCTGCCTATGACAAAATCTACACGCATTTACAGTGGGGCAAAAAGTATTTAGTCAGCCACCAATTGTGCAAGTTCTCCCACTTAAAAAGATGAGAGAGGCCTGTAATTTTCATCATAGGTACACTTCAACTATGACAGACAAAATGAGAAAACAAAAATCCAGAAAATCACATTGTAGGATTTTTAATGAATTTATTTGCAAATTATGGTGGAAAATAAGTATTTGGTCAATAACAAAAGTTTATTCAAACTTTTATATACCCTTTGTTGGCAATGACAGAGGTCAAACGTTTTCTGTAAGTCTTCACAAGGTTTTCACACACTGTTGCTGGTATTTTGGCCCATTCCTCCATGCAGATCTCCTCTGGAGCAGTGATGTTTTGGGGCTGTTGTGGGCAACACGGACTTTCAACTCTCCAAAGATTTTCTATGGGGTTGAGATCTGGAGACTGGCTAGGCCATCCAGGACCTTGAAATGCGTCTTACGTAGCCACTCCTTCGTTGCCCGGGGGTGTGTTTGGGATCATTGTCTGCTGAAAGACCCAGCCACGTTTCATCTTCAATGCCCTTGCTGATGGAAGGAGGTTTTCACTCAAAATCTCACGATACATGGCCCCATTATTCTTTCTTTACACGGATCAGTCTCCTGGTCCCTTTGCAGAAAAACAGCCCCAAAGCATGATGTTTCACCCCCATGCTTCACAGTAGGTATGGTGTTCTTTGGATGCAACTCAGCATTCTTTGTCCTCCAACACGACGAGTTGAGTTTTTACCAAAAAGTTCTATTTTGGTTTCATCTGACCATATGACATTCTCCCAATCTTCTTCTGGATCATCCAAATGCTCTCTAGCAAACTTCAGACGGGCCTGGACATGTACTGGCTTAAGCAGGGGGACACGTCTGGCACTGAAGGATTTGAGTCCCTGGCGGCGTAGTGTGTTACTGATGGTAGGCTTTGATGGTAGGCTTTGATGATCACCAAACGTGATCATGACAGGTTAAAAATACCAAAAGCTATTTTAATTTGGGAACAGGTCGAAACACGAATGAAACATTCATGGACGTTAAGCTAGATAGCAGTTTGTCCTGGGAGATGAATATTGGGTTGTTATTTTACTGATCATGATCCACTTTTTAGCAGGTTCGTTGTAGAATGTTTTTCTGCATTGTACAAAAATCATGTGTTTCTCTACTGGGACAATTAATCAAAGATAAAAAGTGAGGGCCTCCCGGGTGGTGCAGTGTCTAGGGCACTGCATCGCAGCGCTAGCTGTGCACCAGAGACTCTGGGTTCGCGCCCAGGCTCTGTCGCAGCCGGCCGCGACCGGGAGGTCCGTGGGGCGACGCACAATTGGCCTAGCGTCGTCCGGGTTAGGGAGGGTTTGGCCGTAGGGATATCCTTGTCTCATCGTGCACCAGCGACTCCTGTGGCGGGCTGGGTGCAGTGCACGCTAACCAAGGTCGCCAGGTGCACAGTGATTCTCCGACACATTGGTGCGGCTTGGCTTCCGGGTTGGAGGCGTGCTGTGTTAAGAAGCAGTGCGGCTTTGTTGGGTTGTGTTTCGGAGGACGCATGGCTTTCGACCTTCGTCTCTCCCGAGCCCGTACGGGAGTTGTAGCGATGAGACAAGATAGTAATTACTAGCAATTGGGGAGAAAAGGGGGTAAAAAAGAAAAAGATAAAAGGGAAACCTAGTTTGTTTTCTTTGATTAATGCCTCCTTGTTCGTCTTACAAGCAACCACGTGGTGTTGTAGCTTCGTGAAAAGGAGATGGGAGAGGCAGAACTATTATAGGTATTCAAGTTCTATTTTAGCATTCGGCATCGCAAACGCTCGTTCACGCGCGAGCAGTGTGGATGAAATGATTGATTAACATGTATGTGTACATTTATATTGCAACATAATGGAGACCATCAGTCAGTAAGATATAGCAAATTGTGATTCCTGGTTAGTCTTGTACTATCCTTACCAACTTAGGCAATTTTAATTTAGCTAAGGTCTACAGCGCTGCCTGTATTGAAGGGCAATTACGCCACTTTCCAACCTCCCATTCATCATCTCCAGCACCAAACCAATGCCTACTTATGTGAAAACAGAGTTTCTATGATCTGTGGTTAAAAGGATAAAAAAGAAAGGTAAAACACAGTGATTTTGTACAAATCTGATAATGTCATCGGGTATAATTTTTTTKCCGTATTTTTTTRCCACAAAACTTGAAATGAGGTTGAAAAGMGGTGGAGTTGCCCTTTAATGTTGGCATTCCAATTACAGGAAAATGTGCACACTAAGTGAAAATGGGGATTTGCATAAATCGCTGACTGAATGAGGCTGATGTCGGTTTGAAGCATGCTCAAGGGCTTGTTTCGTTCGTGACGTGAACCCGAAAATACATTTTTCTCTGTGGTCGCAACATTAATTAGAGATGGTGGAAACAGGAGAGCTTCGTATTTACGTTTAATTAACCTTTTACTGTGAGTGAGTCGAGGAGTCATTCGAAAATCGATGCATTATTCAAACGACAGCGCAGATATGGACAAGGCCCATTTCTTGCTGTCTCACATTGAAGAGAAGTACGGTGATATGTTTGTCAGTATGGTTTAGTACGGTCCTGTGTGGCTCAGTCGGTAAAGCATGGCTCTTGCAACACCTGGATCGTTGCTTTGATTCCTGCTGGGAAAATGTATGACTAAGTCGCTTCGGATAAAAGCATCTGCTTAATGCATGATATCATGTTGTTATATTAAGTCTTCCGGTGAAACCAAAGGCACGTTTACAGTTTCCTATCGGACCTGGTCTCTACTGTTTTTCTAAAGTTCATTCATTGACTGGMGTCTCATTCTGTAAAGTTCCTGGGAAGATGTTGCTGCTTTGCTATTGACAATGTTCAGCTTTGTTTGGAGAGTGACTGAACTGGAATGCAATTATAGACTCCATTGTGAGTGGGATGTGGCTTTCTATCACAGTTTGTCAACAGATTCCACCAAAGGCTGGCTTTGGGTGCTTGACCTGGGAGACTTATCCACACGGCGTGTCTGTGTGTTCGTGTGCGTGTGCGTGTGCATTCGTTGGTTTGTTCTGGAACTCTCCACATTCTGGACACGGTGTTTGGAAATACTTGATGCTTGTGTCTATTTTAGCTATCTTACCTTATCCCTTCCTCCGATGAAGGTATTACGTCTCAACTTAGTTAAACAGATGAGGAATTTCATGAGTAGAATCTTGACCAGGTTTCTATGTAAAAACGGAACAGGTCGCCCAACAGGCACCAAGAGAGAAGAACCCATCAAAAAATGTGTATTAGCTGTGAAAAGGGAAGAGACAACCCCGAATAAACGCTGTGGGATTTAAGAGGCAGAAGCCTTGCTTGATCCAGGATATCCCCTTCGCTGTATGCTTGGTGTAAGCTGGCTCTCTGTGTCTGTCTGTCACTCTGGGTTACCTACTGAGAGCTCCATGGCTTACTGAGAGATAGAAGCTGTCTAATTAAAGGAAAATACCACTCAAAAAACGAGGTTTTCACTTTTCTTCTCATCATTCCGTTGTTGATACAGTCCCAAAAGATTTTGCATGGCAGCAGTCAAGTATAGGATTTTCTTGATGATGTGTTTTGCATCATTTGATGCATTTTGCATCTTCATGATGATTTGGCAAATTACAKTTTGCTTCCTGAAAGTCCAAGGGCCCTCACTGGGCCTTTATATCCCCTCAGAGAAAGAAGAACCACTGATAAAACACACAGAGACAGTCAATCAACAGATACACACAGACACACACACAGACACAGAGACACACAAGCACACACCCACACACACACACACACACATGACCAAACATCAATAGACCAACAGTTTTTCATTTAATAATTAGACATGCCACTATGATAACATATCAAGCTCGACTGCTCAACAGTTGTTTTTTTCAAACTCTAACAATGGATGGTGATGAAAAGGTTGGGCTCATGGTCCTGTTCCAACTCCTGTGCTGTAGAGACGTGGGAACAGAGTCCATCTCTGGTTCTCAGGTAGATAAAATCTGTCCCTACCTGTTCTCTTACTCTAATGATCCTTATCTTAGTTAACGTAACTTCCATCGGTGATGGGAAAATATGATTTTAGTTCCCACAACGCCTCACAGTGATGGGAAAAGCAGAAGAAGCAGGAGAAATATTGTGTGAGAAGCAGACGAAATACAGGCGTACCCAAAACACACATTAATACACGCACCCACATACACACTATCATACGCATCCTCGCACACACATGCACACAAGCACACACACAGACACACACACGCATAGGTGACAGCTTAGGGGATGAAGGAACTGGTATTGTCTGTGAAGTGGCATGTCTGAATGGAACTCAGGGCTTATTGTACATCCTAACCCAGTCCATTCACTGCTACAGCTTTGACCACTTCCAATTTTGGGCTCTGCCGAGCAAGACCTCTGAGGGAGCAATATTTGGAGAAGAGAAGAGAAGAGTGAGGTCACTCAGATGAGAGATGTAGTCCTTTTATGCGAAACGTGTGAAAAGATTCCGTAACAACGTTTGTCTTGCTTTGTCAGCAGCGAATGACAAAAACACTACGTGTGCTCATTATACTGTAGCGAATAGCGACGTGGTGTAATGTTTAACAGTTGTTGTGTAATTCTTACTTATGCGTTGCTTGCCAGGCCTGCTCTCTCTCATGGTAGAATTATTCAAGTGCCCCAAGGCCGAGGAGCAGACCTGTACATTACCTCAGCTTCTGAGTTGAAATGTGGAATGAGAACCAGCACTCTGTCGCACACAAACAAACGCACACATGCGCACACAAACAAACGCACACATGCGCACACATAAGCGCACACGCACGCACACACACACACACACACACACACACACACACACACACACACACACACACACACACACACACACACACACACACACACACACACACACACACACACACACACACACACACACACACACACACACACACACACACACAACCAGTACTCTGTCCTGTACTCTATCACTCAAAATGAGCCAGACGCAGCAGCAGCAGCACTTCATCTGTTTATATGCAGATGATACAGTCTTATACTCAGCTGGCCCCTCCCTGGATTTTGTGTTAAATGCTCTACAACAAAGCTTTCTTAGTATCCAACAAGCTTCTCTACCATTCGCCTTTTTCTGAACACCTCCAAAACAAAGGTTATGCCGTTTGGTAAGAAGAATGCCCCTCTCCCCACAGGTGTGATTACTACCTCTGAGGGTTTAGAGCTTGAGGTAGTCACCTCATACAAGTACTTGGGAGTATGGCTAGATGGTGCACTGTCCTTCTCTAAGCACATATCAAAGCTGCAGGCTAAAGTTAAATCTAGACTTGGTCTCCTATATCGTAATCGCTCTTCTTTCACCCCAGCTGCCAAACTAACCCTGATTCAGATGACCATCCTACCCTGCTAGATTACAGAGATGTAATTTATAGATCGGCAGGTAAGGGTGCTCTCAAGYGGCTAGATGTTRTTTACCATTCGGCCATCAGWTTTGCCACCAATGCTCCTTATAGGACACATCACTGCACTCTATACTCCTCTGTAAACTGGTCATCTCTGTATACCCGTCGCAAGGCCCACTGGTTGWTGCTTCTTTATAAAACCCTCTGAGATATCTACTGCAGCCKTCATCCTCCACATACAARACCTGTTCTGCAAAGTCACATTCTGTTAAAGGTCCCCAAAGCACACACATCCCTGGGTCGCTCGTCTTTTTAGTTCACTGCAGATAGCGACTGGATSGAGCTGCAARWAACACTCAAACTGGACAGTTTTATCTCAATCTCTTCATTCAAAGACTCAATCATGGAAAATGACCGACAGTTGTGGCTGCTTTGCGTGATGTATTGTTGTCTCTACCTTCTTGCCCTTTGTGCTGTTGTTTGTGCCCAATAATGTTTGTACCATCTTGTGTTGCTACCATGTTGTTGTCATGTTGTGTTGCTACCATYCTGTGTTGMCATMTGTTGCTGCCTTGCTATGTTGTTGTCTAGGTCTCTCTTCATGCAGTGTTGTGTTGTCTCTCTTGTCATGCTGTGTGTTTTGTCCTATATTTATATTTTATTTTTTAATCCCAGCCCCCGTCCCCGCAGGAGGCCTTTTGCCTTTTGGTAGGCTGTCATTGTAAATAAGAATTTGTTTTGAACTGACTTGCCTAGTGAAATAAAGGTGAAATAAAATAAATGGATGCCTGACCAGAATGTGGAAATCCACAAGCCCTCTGTCACTCAAACTGTACAGTAATGATACCCAGGAATACACTTATTTGTGGTTCTCCACCTCGTCCTTCTCTCTTTATCTGTTTCTTCTTTCTTTCTGGCTTTCTTATGCTCTCTSTCTGACTACATGGAACTCTATTCCACATCAAGTAACTCACGAGAGCAGTGAATTTTTTTTTTTTTTACATTTAAAAACAGATTAAACTACACCTTATGGAACGTATGGCCTTTGAAGAGACACACACAGGCACACACGCTAACACACACACTCTACACACACGTACATTGTAATGTTGTAGATTATAGATATGTAGTGGTAAAGTAGTGGTGTTAAAATGTGTAGTACGATGTACTGTTATGTTCATTTTGTGATGTAACTGCTTTATTCTTGTTTGGAGCCCAGAAGAGTGCGCYCGCACACACACACACACACACTGTGACAGAACCCTTCATTGGATCAGAGTTTCCCCGGACACTAGCGGACCAGAGTGTGTTCACAACATTAGTCTTGATCATCTCCCAGCTCTTGCATGGAAGTAATTAACACTTTGGACGGGTGGAGATAGTTTTTTATTTATGGCCCATTTTTCTCGCCTCTTTCTTCCGCTCGGCATGCGTCACACTAGGTTTTTTTTACGACAGCCCCAAACATGTTACAAGACTCTTGGGAATACTTTGTTCCACTTTTAATATTTTTATATGGACTGCATTATCAAATGTCCCTCTTGATATATCTAGTCAGGTCCATCATTATTGGCACCCTTGATAAAGTTGTATTGTATGCTCATACATTCAAATCAAATCACATCACATTTTATTTGTCACGTGCCGAATACACCTTACAGTGAAATGCTTACTTACGAGCCCTTAACCAACGATGCAGTTTTAAGAAAATACATTTAAAAAAGTAGAAGACAAGAATAATAAATAATTAAAGAGCAGCAGTAAATAACAATAGCTATATACAGGGGGTACCGGTACAGAGTCAGTGTCAATGTGCGGGGGCACCTGTGTCGAGGTATTTGAGATAATTATGTACATGCAGGTAGGGTTGTCAAAGTGGCTATGCATAGATAATAACAGAGAGTAGCAGCAGCGTAGTGGGGGGGGGGTTGCAAATAGTCTGGGTAGCCATGTGATTAGCTGTTCAGGAGTCTTATGGCTTGGGGGTAGAAACTGTTTAGAAGCCTCTTGGACCTAGACTTGGCGCTGCGGTACTGCTTGCCATGCGGTAGCAGAGAGAACAGTCTATGACTTGGGTGGCTGGAGTCTTTGATTATTTTTAGGGCCTTCCTCTGACACCGCCTGTTAAAGAGGTCCTGGATGGCAGGAAGCTTGMRCCCGGTGATACACTGGGCTGTACGCACTACTCTCTGTAGTGCCTTGCGGTCGGAGGCCGAGCAGTTGCCATACCAGGCAGTGACGCAACCCGTCAGGATGCTCTCGATGGTGCAGCTGTAAAATATTTTGAGGATCTGAGGACCCATGCCAAATCTTTTCAGTCTCCTGAGGGGGAATAGGTTTTGTCGTGCCCTCTTCACGACTGTCTTGGTGTGCTTGGACCATGTTAGTTTGTTGTTGATGTGGACGCCAAGGAACTCGAATCTCTCAACATGCTCCACTACAGCCCCGTCGATGAGGATGGGGGCGTGCTCGGTCCTCTTTTTCCTGTCGTCCACAATCATCTCCTTTTGATCATTATAGCTCAGTATTTGTATTATTTKTTTTATCGTCTTTTTTGCTCATCTTTATCAAGGGTGCCAATAATTATGGYCCTGACTGTGTATGCACTACTATTTTCTATTACATGTGGGCCCTCGTCAAAAGTGGTGCACTACATAGAGAATAMGGTACGATTTACAGGTGCTGTTTGCCCRAGGAGGACTACTAATTTGTCTATGTCTTCTCTCCGGGGTAATTAGGACATGTTGAAACAGGTAGAGAGAACAGCACACTTTCTTCTGTATAATTACAGAGGCTGGAAGGTGGCTTTCATGTCTTTGTTATTCTTAACGTTCCTCTTTTTGTCTCCACGCCTTCTAGAACAGACAAATCAGACGCGTCTACAGCGTAAAACAATTACTCCCTCAAAGAACATAAACTATGGCTAATCTGAACTACTGTAAGATTCATGTAGATTATAATCAAAGCCAGTAGTATAACTAAAATCAACGCGTTACCCTTTCTGCGTAATATCAGCTGTAACCGATGAAATGAACTGAGAGTTGGCTGTGAAGAGTTTTTTTAGAGAGAGTACAGAGTAAGTCTGTGAAGGATCTGTAAACAACCCCCCCTACCTCATCTATCATCTCATATTTGATGTGAAATCAGGTCAGCCATTTATCACAAAATCTCTTATGGACACATTAATCAAACCTCTCTCTGCTTTCTACATCCCTCTGTATTAGATGACCATGGCTGCTAAGTATTCTCCTGGAAGGTGTTTCTATCTATGAATTCATCCCCAATGGCACTTTATTCCTTATAGTGCACTACTTTTGACCAGGGCCCATGGAGCTCTGTTSAAAGGTAGTYCACTACATATATAGGGAWAGCTTGCTATTTTGGACYCATTCTTTTTTCCCTRTGTTTTCTTCTCTTGCTGTTTCCCTCACTATGTGTCAGTATGTCCATACCCKTTCCCATTGCACTTGGGTAGTGCTGAGCTATTAGTGTTTTTTTMAAGTCTGTTCGGTTTCGMTTTGGATTATTTAAAAAAAMAATCACGGTTTTCGATTTTTGCMGTTGAATGCTGTAACAGCACAGAATGAAACAATTCATAAATTGTCCCATGATAGTAGTGAWTGCCCGTTACAGCTTATCACTTATTAACCGTCATATATTCAAATTACAGTACTTTAATAAKATATTTKATTTGCTGTGTATATTACATTCGTTTTATTTCATGACTTTATTATTTCATCCCAKGTCATCATCTCATCTCTACAGAGATGCTGCCAATACTGTTACAAAGTCACTATTTTGCAGTTCTTCAAAGTAATTAAGGCATACTTTCATGACTGCTGAATTCCAACCATTAATAACTTTGATTATGTATTTTCAGGTAGAAATGCCTCGCGAAGCAACAGCTGCTCGCTATATCCCATCAAGGTGTGCATTCTCSTCTCTTCGGTGGCAGGCGTAAAAGAAACACAGACCGGACAAGTAGATGCGCATGGGATTATGGTCATTGTAGTTAATTACGACGTTTTGTGCGCTAAACTATGTCAAATATTGGCCTGTTGGAAACTACAACTCCCTACAACATTGCAGTTGAGGCTGGATCTGATTTTATCTCTGGGGAAAGTATGCAGAAAAAAAACCCATAGGAAATGGAATTCAAATAATTGAACCATTGGTCAAACCTTTCTGTCTGACACCCCCATCTGGACCTGTGGACATATCTGAGAAGCTTCAAGTTCTCTTGACACAGAGCACAGGCCATTTTTGCTGTTTGCTGCTGTCTAAGACTGACAGAAAATAAAAGTAGTGTACATCTTTCCTCTCCTCCCACCCCATCTCATTCTTTGGAAATAAACATCCAAGCAGTCACCCACTGCTTTTGTCTTCGATGTAATTATTTACCTTGATCTAGTATTCGTTTTCTACCAAGCAACGGCAGTGTCTGCACTCTGTGCCACGCTGGTTTTACTGATGTGTTTTATGGATTTCTGGCCTGTAGTATAGTGTTGATCTTGTGAATCGATATCCTGGATGAGCGATGCCAGACAGACCCATGAGGAGAGTTAGACTTCAGAACCCATACTCATAGAACACTTCGAACCATTCTGTCACTCTCTTCTCCCTCAGTTAGTTAGACAGAAAAGCTCTGTCCTTTTTTATTTTGGGGGGCATTTTCTCCCCGTCACGCTGGCCTTTCCATCTCTCTCTCCCTCGCTCCCCTTTCTCTCGCTCCCTGACCCAGCCATAAGGGCCAAGCTCACTGTTTGTTTTCTTCTTCAGGAGATTAATTAAGATGAATATATCAAGTAGACCTTGACTACTCAAGCATGTCATCCAGCACGATCACCCGGCTCTCCCGTTGTGCTCAGAAACATTCAAGTGGACCAATTGGGGAAAGGAACTGTGGGGGGGAAGGTTGTTTGCAGTGTCCATTTTGCTTTTTACATCAACTTTTCTGGCTCGTGTTTCTAACTTTGCGGCTCAAGGCTGAGGTTTTTTGCGGACATTTCCCAGGCCCCCAGCTGTGTCTGTGGATCATGACAGAACACTTCTGACATTACCACCCACTGAAGGATCACTAATGAGGGGAACCCGCCGGAACGATCATAGAAATAATTGTAATTTACTCCCATTAAATTGGAATCATAATATTTGGAACCTCGTTAATTTCTAATGTTTTCACATTGTGTGCAACCAATTACGTGCAATTTCTCTGCCTAGATGTTTCCCTTTTGCTGTTTTCTCCGAGATAGTTTTCAGAGGAAAGCACAAACTAAACTCTGGGAGATCTCCGGGGGAGACACCCTTGGGTTTTCTGACCTCAATGATACTTCCTGATAGCCAGGTCAAGCAGACTGACCGCTGTGCTCACAAGATCAGTCTGGTTTCTTCCTGGTTAAATAAAATCGAAATGAAACAGCACTGAGTATTAGGTACATCAGTAGACCTTGTCTTATAGTGTCTTATAGGATCTCTATGGCTTCTCAGCCCCACCTCAGATAGGTGCTTATATGTCCAGGGTTTCTGTGGATACCCTAGGGCCCCAGGGTGGTGTCTCCAGGGTACTTGGCAGGGGCTCCTGCTACATTGATGAAGCAGCTTTCAGTGGGAGAAGGGTGGAAAAGACACCCCTGAAAAAGAGAGTTATACACAGCTTAGGAAACTAATGGAGCCTTTATGCCAAAAGGCTTCCCTCCAACAACACTATTCCATCACACACACACACACACACACACACACACACACACACACACACACACACACACACACACACACACACACACACACACACACACACACACACACACACACACACACTTGTCTCTTATACACATCTAGATGTGTATAAGAGACAGCACACACACACACACACACACACACACACACACACACACACACACACACACACACACACAGCATTCCTCTCTCCAGTATGGGCGCACCCTTGTACGGAAGCGTCCTGTCAGTGCCATTGAGTCAGATATACACCCAGAGAAAGGGGTCAACCAGAAGGACCCAAATACCCAAACAGAATGAAAAGAAGGGGGGCAGACAACGCCTTTACACCGTGCTTTTATGATCTCCTAAATGTCCTTGAAAGCTGTAGGTTAAACCAAATTACAGTTCTACTGGCATTTGTCGGTTAGTCGTTCTGACAGGCGTGAATCGGGCGAGAAGAGCCGCTCTTGAGAGTCACAGCGAAGGTATGCTGGGTATTCAGTGGGAGTGAAAGAGGAACGGAGGGGAAAGATTTCCTCTCACACAAAAGCTAAAGGAACACACTCATCCAGGGTGAAGCCTCGTCCTGCTGCGAATGTATTTGTGGTGTTCCTCAGGGGTCCGTACTCTCCCCTCTGAAATGACTAACACAGAGCAAGTCTTTCCTTGACAATGAGAGTTCTCAAACCCTAGATCAGTTGGGAGAAGTATCGAGCCATTACAGAGAGAGTGATGAACAGACCACAGCGCAGGTTTTTTTTCTTCATGGTGACTCAGAGAGAGAGATTCTGTGAAAAATACAACACATTTGTTCAGGGTATCTATTGTCCCGCCATGGTGTATTCTGAAGTTGTCATGGTTCCTCCTGGCACCAGAGGGTGGCTGAGACCACCCTAGATACTTTTATTGGACTCAGGTGTGTCTTATTATTTCATGATTGTGTCCCTGCTAAAATAGGTGTGTTTTCATTGGTCCTTTGCAGAAGCTTGAATTGTTTACAGTGTGCGTTCGTTTCCTGAGTGAGTTTTCGAGACTTAGTGTTTGTTGTTTTTTCAAGTGAACTGTGTTCATGCGGCTACCATATCTCAGTAAAGCATTATGTTTATCCTTAACCACTGATTCCTTGTCTGGTCTCTTCTCTGCACCTGGGTCCAACCTTATCACGTAACAGAAGTATTCTCTTTTGCCAACTTTCCACCATATACATTGACGTGTCTAACAAAGATCCTTTGGTGGGTAAGAAATAATGTATGTGTTCCTGGAATGTACAGTATAGGTTCCCTTTGGATCGGAATATACAGTGTTGGTTGACAGGGAATCTCGCGAGCATCCATTGTCTCGGTAGACGTAGCTAATGAACTTGAGTTGGTTGGAGGCGACAGTGAGAGACAGCTGGAGAGTGGGGGCCTGAGAGCAAGAGAGGGAGAGGTGAGTGAATGCTTGGCTACAGGAGCAGTGTTAGACACCTAAGAACAACATCATTGAGATCTGCATAACAAATAGTAGCATGCTACGTGCTCCAAACAGACATCGCTGACTAGACTCCATAATGAGATTAGTGTTTTAGCAACATGATCAGCATCCAAATTCCTTTAATTAAAGCACTTCTGGAAAGATTTGTCTAACTTTATTGATAGTGTGACCTGTGGTTTGACATGATTACGACTACAGCGGTCAATATACGGTTTAGTTAACCAGGACATGTACAGTACCAGTCAAATGGTTGGACACACCTACTCATTCAAGGGATTTTCTTTATTTTGACTATTTTACATTGTAGAATAATAGTTTAGACATCAAAACTATGAATAACACATATGGAATCATGTAGTTACCAAAAAAGTGTTAAATAAATCAAATACATGTTGAGATTCTTCAAAGTAGCCACCCTTGCCTGATGACAGATTTGCACACCTTTGGCATTCTCTCAACCAGCTTCATGAGGTAGTCACCTGGAATGCATTTCAATTAACAGGGTGCCTTGTTAATTGTGGAATTTCTTTCCTTCTTAATGCGTTTGAGCCAATCAGTGTGTGTATGACAAGGTAGGGTGTGGTATACAGAAGATAGCCTTATTTGGTTAAAACCAAGTCTGTTTGTGTGTGTGTTGTGTGTGTGTTTTGGTGTGTGTGTGTGTGTGTGTGTGTGTGCTGTGAGAGAGAGTCAGTAGTCTCCCTGTTCTTGTCTTTGCAGCAAACTGGTCTCTGGGTTGTTTGCTCTATGGATGCTCATTACAGAGTGAACTGTCAGGATCCACTTTGCGTGCATTAGCACTAGCACTCCCACCTCCCTACTCCTGCTCTCCTGGGTCCCACCTCCCTACACCGCTCTCCTGGGTCCCACCTCCCTACTCCTGCTCTCCTGGGGTCCCCCACCTCCCTACTCCTGCTCTCCTGGGGTCCACCTCCCTACTCCTGTTCTCCTGGGGTCCCACCTCCCTACTCCTACTCTCCTGGGGTCCCACCTCCCTACTCCTGCTCTCCTGGGGTCTCACCTCCCTACTCCTGCTCTCCTGGGGAACACTGCTGGTCTATCTGGGGCCCAGAGAGAGAGTCGAAGGATGGAGGGGAGAGAGGAGGAGGAAGACAGAAAGAGAGAGAGGAGCAGAGAGAGAGAGAAGGGGAGAGAGAGAAACCAAAGCACCTCTGTCATGAGAGAGAGAGAGCGAGCGAGCGAGTGGTGGAGACAAAAACTGCGGTTTGTTGTGTGTTTATACAGCTAAACTCATTAGCATAGCTGAAATGGTCAGGCAGGCTTAGAACCAACGTCAGGTCTGGGAACTTACATTTCAGTTGGGAAAGTGATTAAAAGGACAAACCTGGGCTAGGCTCTAGGACACATTGAAGTGATAATCTGCCTTATGTCGTGTGTGTGTGTGCGCACGTGCTTATCTGTGTGCCTGTGAATGTGTGCGTGTGTGTCCTGTCCTCACTGTGACACGTTTGAACACAGGGAACCAACTGCCGTCTGCAGAGAGAAAGCAGTCAGTCAGCACAGCAGTCTGGAACTCTACTCACGTCTTGGTGTCTAAAAACACCGCAGCTTCTCTCATATCTTCAGTTTACCACCTCAGTGCATTAGGGATGATAAGGTATGCCAATTGGCCCTGGGATTTTTCTCAACACATGACCTACCCAGCTATAACTCGGGCCCAGAGTTTTTCCTGACCAGAGTTTGACGTGGTCCTGGTCAGGTCACATGTTCAGGAACAACTCCAGGTACTAGGTGTGACTATGGCCCTCTGGTGTGTCTAAAACGGCTTCACTGCTAATATGCACCTGTTTCATCCAAAGTAGTATAATTTCTCCATAAAGCAACGAGGAATAGTCCATTGAGATAGTGAATTATGAGAGTGGCAGACAATTAATGACCAGAGCAGAGTTTTGGCTCCACCACTGGACCACTGCCTTATTGACCTTAAAAAATATGATTGTTCTATGTAATTATGCTGCTACGATCCACTGGTGTACAATATAGTTTCTCATTCCAGTCTGACTACTTAAAAAAAGGTCAATAGTTGAGAATATCTTGGTTTACAAAWTATATTGAGGAGAGAGCAGAATGATTGCGATAATAACCTTTCTCGCCCCGGGGTTCCGRTAGCGGAACACCCACAACATTCCGCTGCCTTCGCAGAGCGCGAAATTCAAAAAATATTTTGGGGAAATATTTAACTTCCACACATTAACAAGTCCAATACAGCAAATGAAAGATAAACATCTTGTGAATCCAGCCAACATGTCCGATTTTTAAAATGTTTTACAGCAAAAACACAATATATATGTATGTTAGCTCACCACAATAGCCAAACACACAACGCTATTTATCCACCGCATAGGTAGCTTTCAAAAAACCGACAAAATATAGATATAATTAGTCACTAACCAAGAAACAACTTCATTAGATGACAGTCTTATAACATGTTACACAATACATATATGTTTTGTTCGAAAAATGTGCATATTTGAGGTATAAATCATAGTTTTACATTGCAGCTACAATCACAAATAGCACCGAAGCAGCCAGAATAATTACAGAGAGCAACGTGAAATACATAAATACTCATCATAAAACATTTATGAAAAAATACATGGTGTACAGCAAATGAAAGATAAGCATCGTGTGATTCCAGCCAATATTTCCGTTTTTTTAAGTGTTTTACAACGAAAACACAATATAGAAATATATTAGCTTACCACAATAGCCAAACACACAACCGCATTTATTCACCGCAAAGATAGCTTTAGCAAAAACCAGCAATAAATATAAAATAAATCACTAACCTTTGGACAACTTCATCAGATGACAGTCTTATAACATCATGTTACACAAAACATTTATGTTTTGTTCGAAAATGTGCATATTTAGAGCTGCAAACCGTGGTTATACATTGTGAAAATGTAGCAACTTTTTTTTCCCAGAATGTCCGGATATATTTCTGACACTCACCTAATCTGAACAAATAACTCATCATAAACTTTACATAAAAATACTTGTTGTATGGCAAATGAAAGATACACGGGTTCTTAATGCAACCACTGTGTTAGATTTTTTWAAATAACTTTAGTACGACATACAGCTTGCGTTATTGCGAGACAGCGCCTGCTAAAAGGGCGGAGAATAGGACTAAACCTTTCACACAAAAATACGAAATAACATCATAAATGTTGTCTTACTTTTGCTGAGCTTCCATCAGAATCTTGTACAAGGAGTCCTTGGTCTAGAATAAATCGTTGTTTGGTTTTAGAATGTCCTTTTCTCCTGTCGAATTAGCAACCTTAGCTAGCCAAGTGGCGCGAACATGTCCATCTTCTCTCGACGCAAACAACGATAAACGTTGAATAATCTGATAATACTCGGTTGAAAAAACATACTTTACGATGATATTATCACATGTATCAAATAAAATCAGAGCCGGAGATATTAGCCGTGTATACCGAACGCTTTTCAGAAGGCAATCTGGGGTTCCTTCTCGCGCCTTCGAAGACAATGAAATTTCCAGACCTGTCACTCCAAAAGCTCTTGTTCGACCTCAGATCAAGCTAGACACCCCATTTCACCTCCCACTGCCTGTTGACATCTAGTGGAAGGCGTATGAAGTGCATGTATATCGATAGATATAAGCCAGTTGAATAGGCAGGCCCTGGAACAGAGCCTCGATTTCAGATCTTTCACTTCCTGTCTGGAAGTTTGCTGCAAAATGAGTTCTGTTTTACTCACAGATATAATTCAAACAGTTTTAGAAACTTGAGAGTGTTTTCTATCCAATAGTAATACTAATATGCATATTGTACGATCTAGAATAGAGTACAAGGCCGTTTCATTTGGGCACGATTTTTCCCCAAAGTGAAAATAGCGCTCCTACACACTAACAGGTTAAAGGAGTTGTATTGTAGTCACCTTTTCCATTTCAGAGCAAAGAAAAATATTGAATATGATAACAAATGGCTCGTGGCTTTTAAATAAATGTGAATATATATAATACATATATATATATAATATATTTAATATATAGTCATTTTGTACATATATTCATTCTTTATATTATCTGCTGCTTCTGCAAAAGCTAGTGGGGATCCAAATAAACATACCTACAATATGTCACTGCAACAAGCCTGTTCCTCTTGTACTCATTTCCCCTCATTCTCTTTCTCTGTGCACCCCAGGGGACTCCTACTCCTACGTGCAAGGGCAGCCTCTGGCTAAGGAGGACATGGCGGTTGATGTGAAGCTGTACAGCCACCGGTGGAGGCGGTGGCTGTCCCCAGAACAGCCACGTAACATGGACAGCAACAGGGCCAGCCAGGACCAGGATCAGTTGGACCAGGAGCAGGGTCAGGATCAGGGTCAAGACCAACCTGATGGGGGTTTCCCAGGCCTGCTCTCAGCAGAGGACAGCCAGGACACTGACAACAGCTCCCAGATAGAGGTACACTACATAAACAGTGTTTCCCCGACCATTAATCAGGCAAAGATGCAAGGAGGGCCTCCCTACATACCTCTGTTGCCCCCTTTTCAAAAAAAGTGGTTCAATTGTTTTGTGTTCTTATATATTTTTCCCCACACGACACAAACATGAACACCAACAAGCAGAATAGACCCAAAATGGATTACTATTGATTTGAATTGAACGTTTGGTGTTCGTAGCACTGAATGTTACTTCATGGGGCCTGGTGTTCTGCCAAGGAAAAACTATATAGGGGAAAAACTTGGGCCCACAGAGTGAACACCCCAGATAATCTGAGACAGGAAGGAAGAATGTCAGATGTTCTCTGTTAGGTCTCTATTAGAATATGAACACAGGTTAAACTGCCTCCTAAACATATTCCCTGGCAACTCCCCAAGGAGAGAAAATAGACCTCCCTAGAACAGAGTGATTAGATGATGATAAAAKATTTGACTAGGGGAGCTTTTGGCAGATGAATACTTAATATCTAATTAACGCCCAGCACATCCCCCAAGTAGATATTCATCATAAACGTCTGTGTGCGGACTGAGGGTGAGTCACATTAAAGCACCTCAGAAAGAGACCAGGTAAAGTCCCAAAATAGCACCCTATACCCTACAAAGTGCACTACTTTTGACCAGAGCCCTATGGGGCCTGACCAAAACTAGTACACTATATAGGGAATTAGGTGCATTTGGGATGAAGCCCAGAACAACAGATTAATTTAGACCTCGTTGGCCTTCTCGACAGTCACAGTCACAAAATATGGAGATTAATTGCTGGCTCTTGGTCTGTGTCACTCCGTCCCCATGAAACGAAATAAAAGGCAAGAACCTGGGTCCCTTGTTATTGTTCCTACTAGCCCAGCTCAGCGCTGCAGCCTAGAGCTCAGGTGTTTAGTCGTAACGATGGTGGTGGCGCATCTGGTCCAGACAGATGATTAAGTCACCCCGTGCCTTCTAATCATCTCAGGTCTACAGCCCCAGCGTCGCTTCGTGTGATAACAGACGACACGTTGATCACTCCACACACACACAAATGCACCCACCCACCCACACATACATGTGCGTGCACACACAACACACACCACACACACACCACACACACACCAACACACACACACAACACACACACACACACACACACCACACAACAACACACACACAACACACACACACACAACACATCACGCACACTCCCTCCCTGTTTTTCTTCACTCTTCCTGGGCTCATTTGTTGTTGCGTTGTGTGTCTGGGACAGCGTCGGCTTTTAGCACAAATACCCCGTCATTCCCTCTGTCATGTCACCCCCACCACCATAGTCTCACTCCCACTTCGCCCCACCTCCACCTTCCAATATGCCTCTCTGTCTTCAAGAGGAAGGCTAAAGTCTTTTATATTCACATCCTCAGATTAATGAGAGGCTTCCTTCCGGCCCAGCGCTGGTCTGACTAACAATACTCACTTGGCAAAAAAATGGTTGAATCAATGTTGTTTCCATGTCATTTCAACCCCCAAAAAGTGTGATGATGTTGAATCAACTGATTGGATTTGCAAAGAGTCCTCCATGTAAGGGAATTTCGTATTTTTTTCACCCAACTTTTAACCTAAATCTAATGACATGGTGACCTTTTTTTGTTGATTTCACATTAAATTCACATTAGTTGACAACGCAACCAAATGTAAATCAAAACTAGACGTTGAACTGACACCTGTGCCCGGTGGGAAAGGGACTGTCTCATCTCATCCGAGATATGACCAGAAGGAGGAAAGGAAGAAAGGATGGTGTCTTTAGTAAAGGAGGGGAGGAATAGAGTGAGCATTCATCATAGGTGGAAATAATTGTATCATCTGTTTCTTTTACTTTGCTGAAATGCTTGGAATCTCCCAGCACTGCAATACATCTGTTTGTCAGAATCTCTTAGAGASGACAGAGACATTCTCCTTGGAGCCTTGGATTACCCCGACCGATCAAACGACCAGATAATGTGTGTGCGTGTGTATAAAAGGTGTCCTCAGGTAAACCCAATGACATTCAGGCGTGCTACAAAGCYTTGGAACGAGCTAACATTAAAACAATTTGAATTAACCTCGTAACCCAGGTTTTCTATAGGTCCTTATCAATAAAACCTCACAATACGGTGCGGAAAATTCGATTTGACTGCTGGGGAGCAAGGAGACCCCCAGCTCCGCCAAAACCATTGACAACTATGMGCCGTTTTCAAGGGATTGTTTAATAAATGTTATAAACTATTTGGTTTTAGTATCATCACATAGTCAGAACTACACATTTCCAATCATTCCACATTTAGTTCTAGCATCCGAGTTATACAGCAAGTAACTGCATGCTTTTCATCATCATTAAATATCACTTGATCATGTGTTTTCAGATATGTGAGGGTAGGCTTTCCATCTGGTGTGTGGCTAGCTAGCTAAGCAAAAAACATCATTTAGCTTTCTTCATCAGAGATTAGGCTTTTGGAAAGAGCTTGACATCGACAGGTCCTCGTCCAGGTAAAATTGTCAGTCGGACTACCGTCATCACCACTATAGATGGAAAGCAAATCAAACAATATTTGGATATAGCCATCTAGTTTATCCCCTGAAAGTTAGCTTGTTAACCAGCCATATTGACGTGATCTGTTATTAGCTAGCTAGCCAATATGACGTGGCCCYTCAATCAATGTAGCCTATTGTATCTTTCAGCACTGCAGCAATTGTGATTAAACACATAAACAATGTTGAAAAGGGTATAATGTTAGCTAACTTCACTAGGTAGGCCTATGTTGGTTGGAGAAAAAAGTACATTAGGTCTCCTTACCACTATGTTTAGTCAAACGTACAAAGTTTCTACCGGTAGCTTGCAAAGTAAAAATTATTAGCGAACAGTACATCGGCAAATGCGCCTTTATGCTGCTTGACAGGCAGAGTGCACAAAGGATGGGAAATGAACCTAAACCACCCATACTTCTCAGGTATATTTCACTTTTTATTTTATATCCCTCAAATCTAATTAATGGTGGCCAATATTGAGCGATATGGTGAGGCGCCCTACGTATCTGAAAAWTACATGATCAATTGATGTTTGCTGATCATGAAAAGCATGCAGGTACTTGCTGTATAACTCCGATGATAGAGCTCAATGTGTGCAATTGTTTTGCATGGAATAATCAGACGTTTGTAGTTCTGACTATGGTCTTCAAGAGGTGATGATATTAAAAACAAATAGTTAACATTTATTTAACAATCCCTTGAAAACGGCACGCAGTTGTCAATGGTTTTAGCGGTGTAGCTCCTTCCGGTAACCACGAGCACAACTGTTSCTAGATTTTAACTGTCGGTTTTATTCTGTAGTCTTATCAAAGACTGGAGCAGCTCGTCATTAATAAGRAGCTGTCACACCCTGATCTGTTTCACCTGTTCCTGTGATTGTCTCCACCCCCTCCAGGTGTCACTTATTTCCCCCAGTGTATTTATCCCTGTGTTTCCTGTCTCGCTGTGCCAGTTTGTCTWGTCTTGTGTGTTTTTCCCCATACTCCTTTTGCTATTCTCCTTTTTATAGTKCTCCCGGTTTTGAACCTTGCCTGTTTCTGGACTCTGTACCCCCTGCCTGCCTTGACCACGAGCCTGTCTGCCACTCTGTACCTCCTGGACTCTGATCTGGTTTTGACCTTTTTGCTTGTCCACGACCATTCTCTTGCCTACCCCTTTGGATTATTAAACACTGTAAGACTCCAACCATCCGCCTCCTGTGTCTACATCTGGGTCTCGCCTTGTGCCTCGATAGCAGCAGCATGTCAACAAACAGACACGRGGACAAGTCTCAGTATAAATATAATACCACTCATTGGATGTTAGATTATCTCTTATTGCCACACTCCTTAGTTAGTTTATTTAAACGTATAAACCTCTTCCACTACCATACATTTTGGGGGGGGGATTATTGTTTTAATGTATGTGTGGCGACGTTAATTTCCCTTCATGAAAATGACACTTCCTAGTTCTATACTGTTCCGTTATATCTTCCTGGCACACAGTATAGTGAAGGCCAAGACCATAAAACCCAGGTCAAACTATTACAACTACACTGCCTCCTACCTGTTATGTTTCCTCCTCTGAACTGACTGTGTGTGTATGACCAAATAAATCAAGGAAGTGTTCAAGTTTTAAGTACGCCTCGGGGGTTTATTATCACATATTGCGCCATAAGTGTCAGAGTTACCAGGAGCATGCACTATACTGTGTATGTTCTGTTTCTGTGATTACAAGAGATTGTGCACTCACTGTGTTGTTAGCGTAGCCTCTCTCGCTGCACGGTGAGTTGCTTGATGAAGTGCTGCTTTTTGATGTTTGTCCAGCCCGGGTCATATTCGTGAATGCACATCTTTGCAAAACATTTTGTCATGGAAAACAAGCGTTTCTTTTTGGAGGAATTCATGTAGGCCCCTCCCTATTTTTGGCCCTCGTGCTGGATACAACCCTATTCTGTGCTGTCTGTCTGATTGCTCAAAATAATCCCAGGGGAGGTTCGCATATTACATTATCCATGTCTGTTTAGTTGGAGATAGAGAGCGAGGGAAAGGAATCCCTCCGGGAATTGACTTGGCTCTTACATTTTTCATTGCTTAATTTGATTTCCTTCTCATATTTAGTTGCAGAACAATGCTTTAGTATGAWGCTTTTAAAGTGCCTTTATTAAAAGATTATCTGAGAGCGATGAATTTCTAAATGAATGTTTAATATACTTCAGTATATGACAGTATCAGGAAATAGCGTWATTCATGCTGATTTGTGTCAGTACTACTAGATAGTTGACTGCAATACTCAGCACAGTTATTGCTCTCCAAACTGAACCTGCAGGTCTGCCTTGACCTTAGCCTGCCTACCCTCTCTCACTGTCCCACCTGTGGAGTGTGTCTCTCTGCCAGACCTTCCTCTACTGTGCTTGCTAGCGTAGCAGTGCTAACACACCGTTTTTCTATCAGCCTCCAGCACATGTTGTGGCTAAAGCACTGGAAGTCAATATCTTGAGATGAGGGAAGTTGCCAATATCTTGTTAGTTAGGGATGGATCGACATTTACAGAATTGTTACCTGGAGGAAAATGGGGGAGGGTCATGCTTTTTCAATTTCAGTCAAGGGGAGGGTTTAGTATTTTTTTTTTAATCTTGTCCAGGGGAGGGTCATGTAATTGATGAAATTTCAATATTTCGCAGTGTTTTAGAATGAGTTGCTTATTAGGCTGTATATCGATGTGTGACCGATGCCACTCCTCATCTCTGATTCTCCACTTGGCGCTCAATATCAAGTGCGCCTATAGGCTATTTAGCGTGGTCTCAATCAAATTATCCATACCCTATAGGCTACGAAGTGCACGCTCGGAGAAGCACAGAGCAAAGTTATATTTCATAGGTAGCTGCTGGGATGGTGTAAATACAGCTAGGCTGCATTACACARYGCAATGAATATTGTAACACTGAGCTCCYGCCTGCTCTGCTCTTGCTGATCAAAGAGGGTTTGGTGTGCTGCCTAACAATTGACTGTGCTGTGTTGGCCTACAGTGGCTGTTCAGGAGGAGAGTCAAAGGCTTCTTCCAAAGGTTTTATTTATTAGGCCTWTTCCAAAAGATCTTGCGCGCGGACTAGCCTACAGCTTGCTACTACTATAATTGATTATATTAAAAACAATATGTTACTTGCTCATGATGTATTTATCAGAGTTATTAACCTCGCAAATTCGAGTAGGCATAATTCATTTTTATTTTATTTTTTACCCCCTTTTCTCCCCAATTTCATGGTATCCAATTGTTAGTAATTACTATCTTGTCTCATCGCTACAACTCACGAAAGTCGAAAGCCATGCGTCCTCCGAAACACAACCCAACCAAGCCGCACTGCTTCTTAACACAGCGCGCCTCCAACGGAAATGCTGTGCACCTGGCTCCCTTGTTTAGCGCGCACTGCGCCCGGCCTAACACAGGAGTCGCTGGTGTGCATGAGACAAGGTTATCCTTACTGGCCAAACCCTCCCTAACCCGAACGACGATAGGCCAATTGTGTATCGCCCCACGGACCTCCCGGTCGCGGCCGCGGCCAGCTGCGACAGAGCCTGGGCGTGAACCCAGAGTCTCTGGTGGCGCAGCTATCGTTGCAATGCAGTGCCCTAGACCACTGCGCCACCCGGGGAGGCGGCATAATTCATTTCAACCGTCATCCATAGATTTGTCGGTTAATTCCTCCACCCACTATGCACTCTTTAAATCGGCTACTTCCGTGTCAGTGAAGGAATGTTAAGTTAAAACCAAGACTCGAATTGAGGGSGTATGAGAGGGTATGCCATAGMKAATGTWCKMTCTAATTTCTTGGGGCACTAAGCACATTTTAGGTCTTGTGAGCGGAAACTTGAACATTGTGAGAATTTTTTGCAACTTCCGGCGCGCGTTTACAGTGAACACTGAGGCTGTACCCTTACAGTTTTAGACAGTAGCCAATAGGCTATTGTGGCTATTTGAGCATAATGTACAGTAGTCCTACCAACAAAACTAACGGAGCAAATCCCGTAACATTTTCACATGGAAATAGCTTTTGATTTCTATGATATAGCCTACAGTAGCCTATATGTGGTGTTAAGTGCAGGCCTACATTGCAGAWTTTTTWWAATTGTTTTTACATTATGAAGGGCTTGACATTAATTAATGATTTTTTACTTGGTCTGTAACACAATGGGACAAATTGGTGACTGTAAATGGAATTGTATTGTGTTTTATGGCGCAAGACACCACTTTACAAAATACAAATAATTATTATTAACATACAGAGAATTAGACAATGTGCATTAGCCTACCCYTCTGCTTATTGGCTTATTTGCATATTCAAGTCTGTCACAAAATACAACACTGTCCCTTTAATTAAGACATAAGCTTTTTACCTGARTGGCTTTTCAAAYACAGCTTTAAATGTAGCTTACACGTTTTGTGCTCTTGTAGGAATCAGTAACTCCCCATTGCTGACCTATACTTAGCTATAACTGGGCTAATAACTCGCTAACTATCAAAGAATATCAACARGTGAACACGCTTGGCTCTTCGCTCTGATCTAAACTGATCTGAAAAGCTCATTCAGTCTTGGGTGATTGAAAGACCGCTCCAGGGCTACCCCTGCAAATAGAATTCTACTCCGTTGCACTCTGGTTCTGCCTACAACAAAATCACAGACTTTTTTTATTTATTGATTTCACCTTTATTAAACCAGGTAGGCTAGTTGAGAACAAGTTCTCATTTACAACTGCGACCTGGCCAAGATAAAGCAAAGCAGTGCGACACAAACAACAACACCACAGAGTTACACATGGAATAAACAAACATACAGTCAATAATACAATAGAAAAAAGTCTATATACAGTGTGTGCAAATGAAGTAAGATTAGGGAGGTAAGGCAATAAATAGGCCATAGTGGCGAAATAATTACAATATAGCAATTAAACACTGGAGTGATAGATGTGCAGAAGATGAGTGTGCAAGTAGAGATACTGGGGTGCAAAGGAGCAAAATAAATACATAAATAACAGTAAGGGGATGAGGTAGTTGGATGGGCTGTTTACAGATGGGCTATGTACAGGTGCAGTGATCTGTGAGATGCTCTGACAACTGGCGCTTAAAGTTAGTGAGGGAGATATGAGTCTCCAGCTTCAGTGATTTTTGCAGTTCGTTCCAGTCATTGGCAGCAGAGAACTGGAAGGAAAGGCGGCCAAAGGAGGAATTGACTTRGGGGATGACCAGTGAGATATACCTGCTGGATATATACCTGACTCAGTCTTGCAAAGTTAGATTTGTTTTGTTGCATTAAAAAAGGGGCTGAWATAATGTTGATRCGATCAACAACAACAAKAARGTTGATCTATATAGTGCAAACTAATAGGGTTCAATCTCTTGTGTCTCTGRGCAGCATGGCATTTCTTCTGCACAGCAGTCCTGGAGGAAGTGCGCGCACGCTCGCAGATTAGAGGGAACATTGGCCATAGGCCTACCTTTTATTAAAGAAAATGTCAAAAGCACAGGCCTACCCCTTGTTAGTTTAAGAAAATKAAATAAAACAGGGAGCTATAACAGCACTTTGGTCGGCAATGTTTTATGCTACAAACAAGATGTAAAATACTCGGGAAAGACYTGACTCAGAGGGGATATCATTGTTTAATTTCTTTGACATTCAGAGGCTGAGCTACAAACTTTTATATCCGAGGAGAAAGAAAAAAATTGGACTTTGCTTGGGAAGTAATCTAATTATGTCACTATCAATTGATTAAGWTATTKACTTTCTGTACAATAGAAGATGTTTAAACCCAGACAGCTTTTAGGGAAATACTTGTGATCTTCTCTTGTTGGGTTAAGCCATGGAAGAAGAGTAGCCAGCAGGTAAAGCTCAGATTAGAGTAGGCCTACTCTGTCTGGGGTGGAAAGATAGACCTAACTTTTGGAAGTACCATGCTCAGATTCCTAATGACTTCTCAGATTAAATGATTTGCAAACAGGGACAGTTTCATTGCAAAAAAAGACACGCCGATTTGACATTGGAGAAATATGATAAGACGAARACATAGGTCRATGTCMCTGTCCACTCTTAGTCTGTATTTTCCAGAATTTGTGTGGTATTAATAAGGATTCTGCTAATATATAAAAACATAACATTTTTATTAAAGGCCATTTTTTTCTTGGACCTGCAAATACAATGATAGGTTAATGCAATGCATTTACTATAAAAGAGATCAATCCACCCCTACTCTTGTCCACGGTSGGCTGTGAACCCACAACRTTCTGGCCCGCAACCCTGTGTGCTATCAAAATTCTTGCATTGCCATGTAATGCTTACAAGATGAAGAACAGTACCTACAARTGCATATCTAAGGCTCTGGTCTGGCCAAGAAGTGAAGCCAAACATTCTCTGCTATCCACTTTGTTTTAATTATTATTTTTGGTATTGGGGAATGGTCATGTTTTTTTTTCAAGCGTTCAGTTAGGGTTTAGGTAAAATATATTTTGCTGAAGGGAAMGGCCATCCATTTTAATTTCAGACAGGTCAGATTTTCTCCATGTACCCCTTATTATAAATAATTCACTCCCTTAATTCCCTTTGGACCATTTCACAGTTCAGGTAGGGACAAGTCTCCTCATCTCTGTGTCCTTAAATAAACTCTAGTCGGCATTCCAAATGGCACCCTATTCCTTTTTCAGTGCACTACTTTTGACCGGGTCTCTGGTCAGAGGAAGTGCACTATATAGGGAATAGGGRGTCGTTTGGGCRGCGTCCCTGGCCTAGAAGCTGCTAAGCAATGAGGCTCCAAACCACATGTTTATCTGCAGCACAGAGAAACCCTAAACCCTTGGAACACTAGAGCTCTTCAATAACAACACTCTGTATGAGGGTGGGTGTAGGCCGTAGACGTAGAGGCGTCGGCCTACAGTAAGACGTAAAAGGCCGTAGATGTAAAAGCTTGAGTTCATTTTTAAAACAAGAGTCTCAAAACACAAGGRGTGACTTTCTATCCGTGTGTTTCACGATTTAATGTTTACCGTTTATTTTTTGTTGACTCCTGTTTTCTTTCACACCTGGATGTGTTCAAGCCCTATCGATTTCATTAGTAAGCAGGTGCAGCACACCTCAGCTCCATGCAATGCTGTTGGATTTCACCACACACTCCACTAATGCTGCTCCAATGGGGAGGGGATGAGTGATGAATAATGGATATAATGGAACATAGACGTTAGCAGCCAGTGTGAGACCAAGTGGCACACATGAGTAATGTCTTCCTTTTAAAGTGTAGATGGTTACCAGGGCCCCTGATTTGTGTGTGTGTGTGTATGTGCGTGCGTGCGTGTGCGTCCTTGCGTGATATAAGGGATTTAGGGACTCGTGCATACTGTATGATTTATGATTTCCCTGTACTTTTCTTATTCAGTATTGCCACACCAATGTGATATATGCTTCATTGTGACATGATAAAAACATTCAAACTATTTATTTCAGCTTTATTGCCTTGTTCTTTTCCCAATTAAAGCAGAAGGGTTATTCTTTCTCAGGGCTGTAGGGTGATATCACGGTGCAAAATAGTTCAAATCAGTGCAAGAATACTGTGAAACTCATTACAATCTGACAGTGTGATTTATTTGGACACGTTTTGAAACAATGATGTGATTTTTTTTATCTTGAGTTTAGTAAATGGAGAAAAGCATTAGTAGTGACCTTTCTATAATGCACATTGCTGAAGAGAAATTACAAATGTAATCACACTGCCCGATTWWWAWRKAAWRKAYSRTTWWTTWWWKKYSKKKWTWAYYKKWTMYAWMSKAKSSKAWMMMSRTWAKKWMYWTTWWTTTTTATTTTTATGAAAACTGAAATATTTACTACACAACYAACAAAAGAGGATCAAAAAAACTAACTATAAAAACTGAACGACTAAAAAAACACCCTAAGGAAAAGCAAAGCTAAAAGGCTGTGTTTTAAGATCTCTTTTAAATATGTCCACAGTTTCGGCCCCCCTCAGGTTCTCTGGCAGGCTATTCCAGGCTGCCCCTCCATGCCTTTTGGTCCTAGCCTTTGGAGTAGTTAAAAGGCCAGTGCGAGAGGACCCGAGGGACCTACTGGGTACACACAGTGCCTTCGGAAAGTATTCAGACRCCTTGACTTTTTCCACATTTTGTCACGTTACAGCCGTATTGTAAAATAGATTTTTTTTTAAAGTAGTCAGCAATCTACACACAATACCCTATAATGACAAAGCGAAAACAGGTTTTTAGAAAAGTTTGCAAATTAAAAACAGAAAAACCTTATTTACATAAGCATTTAGGCCCTTTGCTATGAGACTCGAAATTGAGCTCAGGTGCATCCTGTTTCCATTGATCCTCCTTGAGATGTTTCTACGATTTGATTGGAGTCCACCTGTGGTAAAATCAATTGATTGGACATGATTTGGAAGGCACACACCTGTCTATTGTCATGACTGTCCTGTGAGGATCACAATGGGTCAGATCAGCTTGGCAATGGTTGACAATAACCAGACCTTCTCTCACCCACAGAAGAGGCGAGGAGGGAACTGGACCGGGTTTGACAGTTCACACCCTGTTGTAAATTACAGGAGAAAGGGGGGCTCTTTCTCCCCCTCCAGTTAAATCCACCAGAGGAATGTCTTTGTTAACAGGCTTTTCCCGCCGAAACTATAACATGGTCAAAAGTGGATACTTGAACAATAATTCTAACATAAGAATATGCGGAATGGTCAGCAGGGAGCTACAGAAAACTAATGCCATATGGGTTTTCAGTTTGTCATAAAAACTTGTATTTACGAAATACTGTAACTTGGAAAGTATATKCCCTTTATCTGTCAAGTTTCCATCCAATACGTTGTGCATATGATATGAAAAATMATGAAAGTAGTTTTATTAAGATATGACTGTGATTTTAGGAGGCATAAGAGAACTTCCAATCATATCCTTTGCACATTAGTAGTCACACCCCGAGTGAGGTCAGAAGAGCGTGTAAGACTGACGGAACTGTCCCCTTTGGCCAGAGGGAATTGGACTGCCAACAGAGATTAACATTAGCTCAGGAAAGACATGGAGTTGCAGCCCATGTCTAAAGTGGTTTAAACTTCGGTACACGTCTCTGAATGTCCTTGAGTGGCCCAGTCTGAGCCCGTACTTGAACCCGATCAAACATCTCTGAAAATACCTGTGCAGCAACACTCCCCATCTAACCTGACAGAGCTTGAGAGGATCTGSAGAGAAGAATGGYAGAAACTCCCCAAATAAAGGTGTGCCAAGCTTGTAGCGTCATACCCAAGAAAACTCGATTCTGTAATCACTGCCAAAGGTGCTTCAACAAAGTACTGAGTAAAGGGTCTGAATACTTATGTAKWTTTTTTATTTCAGTTTTTWATTTTTAATAAATMACCAAAAATGTCTAAAAAACAGTTTTTGCTTTGCCATTATGGGGTATTGTGTGTAGATTGATGAGAGGGAAAAAACGATTTAATACATTTTAAAATAAGGTTGTATCTTAATAACAAAATGTGGAAAAAGTCAAGGGGTCTAAATATTTTCCAAAGGCACTTAAAGCATGTCTGACATGCATTGGGGTGCACAATCGTGGATTGATTTAAAAACCTATAGAATAATCTTKAAATGTATTRGAAAACAATGGCTTTCTTCGGTAGACCAGACAGGAGAGCATGACAGTCGTCAAGCCTGCTTGTAATAACAGCATGAATGAGTCTCTCTGTATCAGCCTGAGAGAGAAACAGCCCCACTTTGGCAATGTTCCTCAGGTGGTAAGAAGCTATTTTGGTCACATTCCTAATGTGTGATTCGAAGTTGAGTTCAGAATCTAAAATAACACACAGTGTCGAATGCAGCACTTAAATCCAAGAGTACAAGAACAAAGAGCTGGCTCTAAGATCATGTATCACTTTAACTAAAGATGTCTCTGCTGTGGTGGGCACAAAACCCAGATGTACATTTTGTATTTTTWAATTTAAAAAAAATGGCACTTAAAAAATAATTTAGCTTCTAATGAGTTTTTTTWATGTGTATTTTGCACAGATTT
Source organism: Salvelinus sp. IW2-2015 (assembly GCF_002910315.2). Classification (NCBI taxonomy): domain Eukaryota; kingdom Metazoa; phylum Chordata; class Actinopteri; order Salmoniformes; family Salmonidae; genus Salvelinus; species Salvelinus sp. IW2-2015. The sequence continues at coordinate 51,094,039 of NC_036854.1, read as the reverse complement.
GAACTATCTTGCACCATGAAAACACTGTCCCTGGTCTGAGCTAAGTGACTATACCCACAGGTAAATGTCTGGCTGAGAAATATTTKTCTAAAGTCTCAGCTTCTTTTACTTTGCTGAAATGCTTGGAGCAATCTCCCAGCATGGCAATACATCTCTTTGTCAGAATRTCTTAGAGATGACAGAGACATTCTGAAATGTAAGACATTGGTATAGAGATATTCAGGCTTCGCCGTAATGCAATATTATTGGACTTGAGTAAATGGCTCAAACATTAAATTGGAAAGTGAATTAGAGATTGTTTGGTTCACTGAATACAACTCATACAGCATACTGTATGTGGGTTTATTTGTGTGCCTCAGAAATTCTGAATTTATACAACCGCAAAACTGGATTCGATGTCAGTGGCACACCYACATTGACTATATATATTTTCTTCTTCATGTTTCTGGGCTGTGATGGACAGAGTAGGGAATGTATTCAGGTTTGACTGGTTGYGTTTCAATCTCTCTTTCCTCTCTCTCTCTCATCATCCATCCATCTTCCAGTCACCTCAACTCAACCATTCCTTTCAACCCACCCACCCTTCCTTCCTCTCCTCTTCAATCTGTCAGGATATATACTGTATATATTTCTCAGCCTGCGGGCATACGCAATATAACAAACAGTACATAGGAATTCTGGTTAAAATGAATGGGTCAAATGCTCCGCCATCTTTCCTATGACCTTTTGAACCTATTCCCATCCACCCCGTCTATGTACCCCCTCGTGTCTCTGCTCTCTGACCTTGGCATCCAGCGTCCCTCTTTGCCTCCCCCTGACGCCCAGCTGGAGGATGGCAGCCTTCCCAACCCTCTGATCCCTCCACCCCAGGGAAGGGGAGGGGAAACTGGGCGAGAACAGCCAGCTGGCCCCCTCTCACCTCCAAGAGTTCCTCCCTCCTTCCGTCCTCTCCTCCTCTCCAAAGATGGCCTGAAATAGCCAACACATCTTGTGCTGATTAGTAGGAACCGTAACAAGGCTCTGTTTGTGTCTAGCAGTACTCGTTTTCTTTTGTTTTACAAGCGTCTTTGTTTCCGAACCCCCAAAACAAATCTGCTGAGTAAGCCTGACTGGCTGCTAGAGGGTGCTTGTTTTCCTAACAAGCTTTGTCTGCACGGGTCGCTCGCAAATGTGATTCAACATCTTTGGTGACGTGTGTTTAAGGTCGACCAATTCATCAAAAGCAATATCCCATCTGTGATGCCCAGCTTGAATTAAGAGGTTTTAATATGTATTCATCCCACCAGGGCTATGTAAAGCCAGAGCACTCTCACTCTATTCCACACTCTAGTATTACAGCATGGGTTGTATTGAGGCCCACACATCTTTCAGATTACTCTTCTCCAAGGAAAATAATATGACGTGTTTATTTTCAATGAAAGAGTTGAGAGTTATTTGTGTAGGTTTAATTGATGTAATGTTTCTCACAGCTCTTTGATTAGCCCACCTCACACACACACACACACACACACACACACAAATACACACACACCACAATGTTGATATTATCAGTGGAAGCACAAAGCGCAGCATGTCCTACTTCTATCAGTCTGATAGAGCTCAGTTGAAAAACCTCCTCTCTCTCTCTCTCCAAGCAACACCATTGGGCAACTTCCAAAGCTGCTGAATATTATCGTTTTTCAACCCACAATAACAAAGTACAATGTAGAGATTCAGCATATTTTCTAAGATGTTGTCTTTGTTTGGCATGATGACTGCTGACTTGTCATTTGGAGAGACTGGTTACGGTGTCTTTGTAAACAACATTTCACCTGTCTATAGTCAAAAGCATCTTGGTACGTCCCAAATGGCACCCTATTGCATTTATATTACACTACTTTTGGCCAGGGGATGACAGGGAATATTTTGTATTTGGGGTTTACGAGAGGCCCAGAGAAGATGTCCCATTAAAAAAACGTTCTACCAGCTGTTAGAGGATTTGTCCCAAATGACACCCTATCCCCTATATGGGGCCTGGTCAAAAGGAGTCCACTATATACATAATAGCGTGCCATTTGGGACGCAGGCAGAGATATGGGTCCAGTGCAGGGCGTTCGGCTTACTCCATACAGGAAACAGTAAAAGGAGTCGTGCAGCGTCCACGTCGCTAGTAAAAGCTTTCGTGAATGTGTCCGTTAAAAAACGTGAACGGGCCTTTTGCACTCCATTAACCTATGGGCCAGGCTTTTAGGAGTGCAGGAAGTCACGCTTTCTGGCTTTCCTAAATTGATTAGGTGCCATTACGACCACACACACACACACACACCACACACACACACACACCACACACACACACACACACACACCACACACACACAACACACACACACACACACACACACACACACACACACACACACACACACACACACCACACACACACACCACACACACACACACACACACACACACGCCTATACAATATCATTGTTCCAAGGTAACAAGGGTACCAATTCAGTTCTACAGTTTTAACTCAACTACTGTAAATGGTAGTCACACATTTAACTGTAACTGTTACCATTTCAGACTAGTCTTCCATGTTTTATGCAGATAATATTCAAAAGCCATGCAAGCCTACACAACCTTATTGTTCCGTAAACAGTACCGGTCAACACAAGTCATGTTCATTGAAAAGCTGAACTCTGGGCCTCCCGAGTGGCGCAGCGGATCCTTGACCTTCTCCTCTACCGAGTCTGTAGGGGATTTGCTTCGATGGGACAAGACTGCAATTGGGTAGGAAAAGGGGTAAAAAAAATTTTTTTAATTAAATAGAGCTGATTTCTCCTAATGAGATGTAGGAATAACTTCCTATAAATGAATGCTGCATAATAATACTATTCCATGGTTGTTAGTGCTAGTCTATATGAATGTTCGATGTACCGCACAATAACACTACATCCAGAGATTGTTGAGTGGAAGTCTATATTCAATTCAAGTTCGGAGAGAATTCGTCTGGGTTTGGAAATTGCCTCGGACAGAATGTGTGCGGAGCAGAGATTTAATTTAGTCTGTCAGGGTCTGAGCAGCAAAGGGAGAGAGAGAGGGAGAGAAAAGAGGAGAGGAGAGAGAGAAAGAGAGCGAGAAAGAGTTGTTCCTGTCTTGCTACAGCATGTCGCATCATAAAGCTGAGTTAATGTACATGGAGGAGCAGAGGCTCTATTTGAATAAGTCACCCTGAGCACAGGGTTACATCCACTCTCGTTCACTACTATCCCTCCCTACCCAACCACGTTTTAGCGCTCTGCCTTTCTTAAATCCCACACTACGAGTAACGACTCTCGTCTCTTGCTATCGACAAATGGTGACTTATGGAACGGATGCTTTTGTTTGGTTCTAACAGAACTTCTATAGACCGTCTGTCAAGGGACACTCCAAAGAAAGTGTAACCAATCAGTGCGTTTGTTTTGTGTCCAACAGGAGGACACCGATCACAACTACTACACATCAAAGACCTACGGCCCCACGGACCCCATGAGCAAGGACTTGTGGGTAAACGTTGACCAGATGGACAAGGAGAAGGTGAAGATCCATGGCATCCTGTCCAACACTCACAGGCAAGCTGCGGTAAGACAACCTTCCTCTCAGATTCTGATTAAAAGTGTGGACACCTTGAAGTTGTATGATATCATATAGACTGGCATCAATTGGACATGTTTTGGGGCATTGGTCAGACTCTGCAGSGGGAGATGAACGCCTGCAGCAGTAGGGTGGAATTGCCCCTAGACGCTGATCTTGGGTCAGTTTTGCATTCCCCCACTAATGGTTAAGGTTAGGATTGGGGGGAGATCCTAGATCTGTACCTAGAAAAGCTTCACTCCGGAGCACACTACCTCTGCACGGACAGGTGCACCGTGTGAGGCGCACACTGCTGAGGTCTCCCAGACGCTTTGGGCTGTGCATCACAGGGCCTTGTACGGTCAGGAGYCAGAGAAAAGGGTGGCATGACAAGAGGGAGGAGGGTGGATGAAGTCACTTAGAAAGTGTAACCGGGGAAAACAATGGAACAGTGGCCCGACCACAACAAATAAAGACACAAAATAGAGTTTCACATTGTGTCTTCTCCCCAACCACCTTCAATCACTAGATGATGGATTGAACTGTACAAACTGGGGCACAGTTTCCCTTTTAACTGAAGAGGGCAGCTTTTCCTCTTCTTCCACAGTGAAAGAAGAGCGGAAGTGGGATTGGGAAGTTTTCTCAGMGTGTGTCCCAAATGGCATCCTSTTCCCTACATAGTGCACTACCTTTGAACTATTGGCCCCGGTTAAAAGTAGTGCACTACATTGGGAATAGGGTTATTTGGGACATACAGTACGCTCAGACTTTGGCTGTGTCCAGAGAATCAATATGTTGATGCTGGACATAAATGCTCCCCTCTTTCCTCCCAACAGTCATTTGAAAGTGAATGGTCATTGAGGCAGGAGAGAAGAGGAGAGGGAGAGAAACAGGCTAAACTGAGCGCTACATCACATCAGGCACGGGCCATTTGGCCTGGGGATATCAGTGCCAGCCAGCCCAGCCGGCTGTACCAAACCCCATTCAGACCAAACAAGGACCTTCACTGTGCAGGGCACTACTTTTGTCCAGATCCCATAGGTCAGACGTAGTGCACTATATAGGAAATACGGTGCCATTTGGGAGACACCCACAGAGGTCACCATGAGGGGGAAAGGGGTGGCAGAAATGTGTCTCAGTATTTGTAGTGTTGATTTCTGGCACTATGTTGTGCCAGTCCCAGCGTGTTGGAATACCCACATAGCATAATCAGCCAATAGGCTCGTAAAAAGTTCATCAAAATAAAGCAGAGAAGCTCGGCTGTTGAACGACTGTGTTTAGTCATAGTAATTGACTGTGGTGGGCCGCAGCCAGACTCCCCCTGGTTGAATCCTGGATCATGTAGCTGTGTTAACCATGGAGTTATGCTCTCTATTCTCTATCATACACAAGATATGCTATAGAAACAACATGTATACYWCCCACATGACATCCTATTCCCTACACAGTGCCCTACTTTTGACCAGAGCGGGCRGTGATCAAAAGAAGTGCACTAGGGAATAGGGTGCCATTTGGGACGCAAATCCATGACAGAATACTGTAGTGACTCAAGTGATTGTAGAGTCCTGCTGCCTCGAAGCAGTGCTGTAAACATTCCCCTTGTCACTATAATCGATTCAGTTACTCTAACACAGTAATAYTCCCAAACAGTGTGGTAGACTGTAAAATCCAAATAGCATATGAATTCAGAAATCTATAAATGTTATACCTTACTAGGAATAAACTGTAGTCAGCTCATTCAGGCTTTTTACTGGTTGTTATCAACACATTTTAGTACTAATCTGGTTTTGAAKAGAAAATGTTATTGAAAAATGACTGACAAATACATCTGCTTTTATGTTCGAGCTCTAGGCTGAATCTGCTCTTGGGGWAAAAAGGTTTTCCATTGGGGAAACATGTTTCATCAAACTTCATGAAGGTCTATGAAACTCATAAATGCTTTCTTTTCATAACCACAATGGTGTATTTTATCCTGGGAGTTTCACATTTGCTTAAAAACAATTCACAACTTGGCATGTGGTCAAATTTAAAGTCAACTACCACAAGGACTGAAAATGGTAGAATTTAGGATTTGTCTCTCCTGAGTGCCTCTTTCTCTACACCTTCTTTCTCTGACTGAAGTTTAATCCTATTGAGTARTTTTCTGTCTTTTTGGAGCTCTCTTTCTGACCTGCGTCATCTGTGTTTTTTTTTTTCATGCAGAGAGTAAATCTTTCCTTCGATTTCCCCTTCTATGGACATTTCCTGCGTGATCTCACCGTYGCAACTGGTGGTAAGTGAACAACCTCTTCCTGAGCTACAGTGTTGATGTGATTGAGGGAGATGGAATTGATGCTAGCAGAGGTGAAATGGTGTGTGTGTGCTTGGTTTTCATTTTTTTTGCTTAGCATTGGAATTATACATAGCATYTTATTATTATTAACCTTTAGTAAGTCATACTGAGACTAAAGTCTCTTTTGCAAATGAGCCCCGCACAATYCAAAAACGAACATATCAATAGGCAGGTATAGATAAACATAAATATACACATTAAAACACACATTAAGATACAAAACACAGTTACATTTTAAAAATAATATTCTTTGTTATAAAAATCCTCAGACAGCTGTCTGAATTGCCCTAGGGACACCTAAGCATCRAATCGAAACGTCTTTTGGAGATAATTCTGAACATAGAGTGCAAGGAAGTTAAAGGTTGATTCACCTCCTAACTCTGTACACACCAAAGTAGTCTCCAGAGTCAACCAACCCTGTGAACAGCCATTCACTTATTGTTCCACGGCTGAGAAGAGTATGTAATGAGTTTAGAGAAATCATTATCGGGTGGACAGAAGCATTTATTCTGGCGACACTGTAGATAATGGTGTGTTTGCGCGCTTGTGTCTTCAATTTTGTATTTGTGTTAACTGTTTGTGTCACTGCTGTTTGTGTTTGTGTGTGTGTCTGAGATGCTGTGTGTATGTGATTGAGATCAGAATGCTGAGAAGTGCAAAGGGTCAAACAGGTTATTTTCAAATCAAATCAAATGTAATTTGTCACATGCGCTGAATACAACCTTACTGTGAAATGCTTACTTAACCAACAATGCAGTTTTAAGAAAAATACTAAAAAATAAGAAATAGATAAAAGTAACAAATAATTAAAGAACAGCAGTAAAATAACAATAGCGAGGCTATATACAGGGTGTACCGGTACAGAGTCAATGTGCGGGGCACCGGTTAGTCGAGGTAATTGAGGTAATTATGTACATGTTGTTAAAGTTATTAAAGTGATAATAACAGAGAGTAGCAGCAGCGTAAAAGGGGYGGGGGGGGGGCAATGCATATAGTCTGGGTAGCTATTTGACTAGATGTTCAGGAGTCTTATGGTTTGGGGGTAAAAGCTGTTTAGAAGCCAATTGGACCTAGACATGGCGCTCCGGTACAGCTTGCTGTGCGGTAGCAGAGAGAACAGTCTATGACTGGGGTGGCTGGAGTCTTTGACAATTTCAACCTTCCTCTGACACCACCTGGTATAGAGGTCCTGGAAGGCAGGAAACTTGGGCCCAGTGATGTACTGGGCCGGACACACTACCCTCTGTAGTGCCTTGCGGTCGGAGGCCGATCAGTTGCCATACCAGGCAGTAATGCAACCGTCAGGATGCTCTCGATGGTGCAGCTGTAGAAATTTTTGAGAATCTGAGGACCCATGCCAAATCTTTTCAGTCTCCTGAGGGGGAATAGGTTTTGTCGTGCCCTCTTCAGGATGGTCTTGGTGTGCTTGCACCATGTTAGTTTGTTGGTGATGTGTACGCCAAGGAACTTGAAGCTCTCAACCTGCTCCACTACAGCCCCGTCGATGAGAATGGGGGCGTGCTCGGTCCTCCTTTTCCTGTAGTCCACAATCTCCCTTGTCTTGATCACGTTGAGGGAGAGGTTGTTGTCCTTGCACCACACGGTCAGGTCTCTGACTTCCTCCCTATAGGCTGTCTCGTCGTTGTCGGTGATCAGGCCTACCACTGTTATGTTGTCGGAAAACTTGATGATGGTGTTGGAGTCGTGCCTGGCCATGCAGTCATGAGTGAACAGGGAGTACAGGAGGAGACTGAGCACGCACCCCTGAGGGGCCCCTGTGTTGAGAATCAGCGTGGCGGATGTGTTGTGTTGTTACCTCCCCTTACCACCGGCCATGCAAATTAACTGAACCACCAAAAACATTTCCACTGCATTTCAGCCCTGCCACAGAAGAACCAGCTGGCATCATGTCAGTGATTCTCTCATTAACACAGGTGTGAGTGTTGACGAGGAAAAGGCTGAAGATCACTCTGTCATGCTGATTGAGTTTGAATAACAGACTGGAAGCTTCAAAAGGAGGGTGGTGCTTGGAATCATTGTTCTTCCTCTGTCAACCATGGTTACCTGCAAGGAAACACGTGCCGTCATCATTGCTTTGCACAAAAAGGGCTTCACAGCCGAGGATATTGCTGCCAGTAAGATTGCACCTAAATCAACCATTTATCAGATCATCAAGAACTTCGAGGGCGGTTCAATTGTTGTGAAGAAGGCTTCAGGGCGCCCAATAAAGTCCAGGAAGCGCCAGGACCGTCTCCTAAAGTTGATTCAGCTGCGGGATCGGGGCACCACCAGTGCAGAGCTTGCTCAGGAATGGCAGCAGGTAGGTGTGAGTGCATCTGTTCGCACAGTGAGGCGAAGACTTTTGGAGGATGGCCTGGTGTCAAGAAGGGCAGCAAAGAAGCCACTTCTCTCCAGGAAAAACATCAGGGACAGACTGATAATCTGCAAAAGGTACAGGGATTGGARTGCTGAGGACTGGGGTAAAGTAATTTTCTCTGATGAATCCCCTTTCCGATTGTTTGGGGCATCCGGGAAAAAGCTGGTCTGGAAAAGACAAGGTGAGCGCTACCATCAGTCCTGTGTCATGCCAACAGTAAAGCATCCTGAGACCATTCATGTGTGGGGTTGCTTCTCAGCCAAGGGAGTGGGCTCACTCACAATTTTGCTTAAGAACACAGTCATGAATAAAGAATGGTACCAACACATCCTCCGAGAGCAACTTCTCCCAGCCATCCAGGAACAGTTTGGTGACGAACAATGCATTTTTCCACCATGATGGAMCACCTTTCCAAAAGGCAAAAGTGATAAGTGCCTCGGGGAACAAAACATTGATATTTTGGGTCCATGGCCAGGAAWCTCCCCAGACCTTAATCCCATTGAGAACTTGTGGTCAATCCTCAAGAGGTGGGTGGACAAACAAAACCCCACAAATTCTGACAAACTCCAAGCATTGGTTATGCAAGAATAGGCTGCCATCAGTCAGGATGTGGCCCAGAAGTTAATTGACAGCATGCCAGGGCGGATTGCAGAGGTCTTGAAAAAGAAGGGTCAACACTGCAAATATTGACTCTTTGCATCAACTTCATGTAATTGGCAATAAAAGGCTTTGACACTTATAAAATGCTTGTAATTATACTTCAGTATTCCATAGTAACATTTGACAAAAATATCTAAAGACACTGAAGCAGCAAACTTTGTGGAAATTAATATTTGTGTCATTCTCAAAACCTTTGGCCACGACTGCATGTACGGTCACTGTGGGGACGTCGTCATCAATGCACTTATTGATGAAGCCAGTGACTGATGTGGTGCACTCCTAAATGCCATCGGAGGAATCCCGGAACATTTTCCAGTCTGTAATAGCAAAATGAGTCCTATAGCTTAGCATCTGCTTCATCTGACCACTTTTTTATCGACCGAGTAACTTGTGCTTTCTGCTTTAATTTTAGCTTGTAAGCAGGAATCAGGAGGATAGAATTATGGTCAGATTTGCCAAATGYAGGGTGAGGGAGAGCTTTGTACGTGTRTCTGTGTGTGGAGTAAAGGTGGTATTTTTTCCCACTCTGGTTGCACATTTAACATGCTGGTAGAAATTAGGAAAACCGGATTTAAGTTRCCCTGCATTAAAGTCCCCGGCCACTAGGAGCACCGCCTCTGGATGAGCGTTTTCCTATTTGCTTATGGCCYTYTACAGCTCATTGAGTGTGGTCTTAGTGCCAGCATCGGTTTGTGCTGGTAAATAGACAGCTACGAAGAATATAGATGAAAACTCTCTAGGTAGATAGTGTGGTCTTCAGCTTATTACTCTACCTCAGGCGAGCAAAACCTTGAGACTTCCTTAGATATCGTGCAACAGCCACCTCTTTATTACCAGAGGCTGCTGTTCTGTCCTGCTGATAGAGTGTATAACCCGTCAGCTGTATGTTATTCATGTCGTCGTTCAGCCACGACTCGGTGTAACATAAGATATTATGTTTTAATATCCCGTTGGTAGGATATACGTGCTTGTAGTTCGTCCACTTTGTTATCCAGCGATTGTACGTTAGCCAATAGTACCGTTGGCACAGGCAGATTAGCCACTGTCGCCGGATCCTCACAAGGCACCCTGATCTCCTTTTGCAAAACCTCAATCTCTTTCTGCTGCTAATGACGGAGATGAGGGCCTGTTCGGGTGTCTGGAGTAAATACCTCTCGTCCGACTCATTAAAGAAACATTCTTAGTCCAATTCAAGGTGAGGAATCGCTGTTCTGATGTCCAGAAGCTCTTTTCGGTCATAAGAGACGGTAGCAGCAACATTATGTACAAAATATATTACAAACAATACAAAAAAGAATAATACCACAGTTGGTAAAGAGCCCATAAAACGGCAGCCATCCCCTCCGGCGCCATCTTTATCTTGCCTCCTCAGTCTGTAGACTGGGAAGTTACCGCCAGCCCAGCCAAACGAACTGAGGGAGGATTGAAAACCCTCGTCTGACACAGACCGCAGTACAAAACCACCAGCAGCCCTCAGCACAAGTCCTCCAGGCAGTTGGTACAAAACCACCTACAACACTCAGCATCAATGGCCAGRCTGCTAGACTTGGGGGGGAAACCACCACCACTCCTAGTCCCCAACACTCAGCAATACCAACCAGTCCTGGGATGCATCCCAAATGGCACCATATTCCCTACATAGTGCARTACTTTTGACCAGGGCCCACAGGGGCGCGTTGCAGGGAAAAARCAGACCAGGGTTTGGACTTGGAAAATGACCTACACTGCCAAGTGCTGTAATAATAACCTATTGATATACATGTGTATTGGGAGTGATATGACAGTATGAACAAGCGTGTGTGTAACAGACCAGAGCGAGTCAGACACGTTCGAAAAGAGGCGAGTGTGTTAGTAAATGCTCCAACGGCACTAGGGAGGAGGGAGGATGAGGAGTATTTTCCACTGAGAAGGAGGGTGAAACCACAACGTCTGCAGTGGCAATTATCACATCAAAGAGTCATGAGTATACCATACCCAACTATTCCAACAACGTCTGCTCACATTAGACTGTTACAATAATGGTAGAAATATAAATCAGCATCATCATCATTATGATTATTATCATCATCATCATCATCCGAATATATAATTTTCTTGATTTATTATTGACCTTTATAGGACAAATTACTATTATTGGGCAAAGTGAATGTTCTTCCCTAGCTACAGTATATCCCACTACCTCAGAGCTAGCTTGTAAAGCATGGAACTGCCAGAACAGTGTTGTAGTGATGAGAGATGAATAGGGATGCGTCCCAAATGGAACCTTATTCCCTATGTAGTGCGCAACTTTTGGGACTATAAAGGGGAAAGGGTGCCATACGGGACACATACAGTATAGAGGCTGTTAGCAGCTAGCAGCTAGCCCAGAAAGAGATAAAGAGTCATTCAGACAGAGACGGTGTGATGGAGGAGAGGAGGAACGGCAGGCCTCAGTACTCTGCCTCTGTAAATCCGAGTTCAAACACCTCCGTTTCAGCGTCTACCCCTCCCTTCATTCCCCTCTCCATCCACTACTGCTCCACCTCCCAGCCTATCAATCCATTTAGCTAGCCTTTTCCCCCTCCTGGCCCTGCCCTTCTCCAACCGTACACCATTGTAATCGTGTTATCTTCCTGTGAGTGTTAACCTTTCCATCAGTGTGGCATGGTGTAGGTCTATGAGAGGAGACACAGTTGAAGTCGGAAGTTTACGTACACTTAGGTTGGAGTCATTTAAAAACTGTCTGCCATTCTGCTTCCTAGAGATGAACGTACTTTGGTACGAAAAGTGCAAATCAATCCCAGAAAACAGCAAAGACCTTGTGAAGATGCTGGAGGAACACGGGTACAAAAGTATCTAATCCACAGTGAAATCGAGTCCAATATCGACATAACCTGAAAGGCCGCTCAGCAAGGAAGAAGCCACTGCTCCAAAACCGCCATAAAAAAGCCAGACTACGGTTGCAACTGCACATGGGGACAAAGATCGTACTTTTTGGAGAAATGTCCTCTGGTCTGATGAAACAAAATAGAACTGTTTGGCATAATGACCATTGTTATGTTTGGAGGAAAAAGGGGAGGCTTGCAAGCCGAAGAACACCATCCCAACCGTGAAGAACGGGAGTGGCAGCATCATGTTGTGGAGTGCTTTGCTGCAGGAGGGCTGGCGCACTTCACAAAATAGATGGCATCATGAGGTGGGGAAATTATGTGGATATTTTGAAGCAACATCTCAAGACATGAGTCAGGAAGTTAAAGCTTGGTCGCAAATGGGTCTTCTAAATCGACAATGACCCCAAGCATACTTCCAAAGTTGTGGCAAAATGGCTTAAGGACAACAAAGTCAAGGTATTGGAGGGGCTGTCACAAAGCCCCTGACCTCAATCCTATAGAAATTTGTGGGCAGAACTGAAAAAAGCGTGTGTGAGCAAGGAGGCCTACAAACCTGACTCAGTTACACCAGCTCTGTCAGGAGGAATGGGCCAAAATTCAACCAACTTATTGTATGAAGCTTGTGGAAGGCTACCCGAAACGTTTGACCCAAGTTAAACAATTTAAAGGCAATGCTACCAAATACTAATTGAGTGTATGTAAACTTCTGACCCACTGGGAATGTGATGAAAGAAATAAAAGCTTAAATAAATCATTCTCTCTACTATTATTCTGACATTTCACATTCTTAAAAGAAAGTGGGGATCCTAACTGACCTAAGACCGGAATTTTTACTYGGATTAAATGTCAGGAWWTGTGAAAAACMGAGTTTAAATGTATTTGGCTAAGGTGTATGTAAACTTCCGACATCAACTGTATGGTCCTGCCTGCAGCCAGATAGTGGAGAGGAGAGGGTCAGTACAGGGGGTTTCAGAGTAGKGCTGTGTCCAAGTAATCAAATAGACAAACACACTGAGAACAGAGACTTTATAATGGCGCTGGAGAGGATGGCTGCTGTTCTATGGGCTCTTAACCAAKCGTACTATWTWMWTTMTTTTTTTWCATKGTTTGTAACTTATTTTGTACATAATGTTGCTGCTACRGTCTCTTATGACCGAAAAGAGCTTCTGGACATCAGAACAGCGAWTACCCTACTTGAATTGGACAAATKATTTTTCTTTAATGAGTCAGACGAGAGGGATTTACTCCAGACACCCGAACAGACCCTCATCTCCGTCATTAGCAGCAGAAAGAGACTGAGGTTTTGCAAAAGGAGATCGGGGTGCCTTGTGAGGATCAGGCGACGAGTTGCTAATCTGCCTGTGCCATCGGTAATATTGGCCAACGTACAATCGCTGGATAATAAAATGGACAAACTAACAGCATGTATATTCTACCAACGGGACATTAAAGACTGTAATATCTTATGTTTCACAGAGTCATGGCTGAACAACGACATGAACAAAATACAGCTGGCGGGTTATACACTGTACCGGCAGGATAGAATAACAGCCTCTGGTAATAAAGGGGCGGCATTCTATGTATATTTGTGAACAACACCTGGTGCACGATATCTAAGGAAGTCTCGAGGTTTTGCTCGCCTGAGGTAGAGTATCACATGATAATCTGTAGACCATCACAAACCGATGCCGACACTAAGACCGCTCTCAATGAGCTGTATAAGGCCATAAGCAAACAGGAAAACGCTCATCCAGAGGRGGCGCTCCTATTGGCCGGGGACTTTAATGCAGGGAAACTTAAATCRYTTTTACCTCATTTCTACCAGCATGTTAAATGTGGAACCAGAGGGGAAAAAAGARTACCTTTACTCCACACACAGAGACGCGTACAAAGCTCTCCCTCGCCCTCCTTTTGGCAAATCTGACTATAATTATATCCTCCTGATTCCTGCATACAAGCTCAAATTAAAGCAGGAAGTACCAGTGYCTCGGTCAATAKAAAAGTGGTCAGATGAAGCAGATGCTAAGCTACAGGACTAGTACAGACTGGAATACGTTCCGGGATTCTTCCGATGGCATTGAGGAGTACACCTCATCAGTCACTGGCTTTATCAATAACTGCATCGAGGACCTCGCCCCCACAGTGACCGTACGTACATACCCCAACCAAAAGCCATGGATTACAGACAACATCCGCACTGAGCTAATAGGTAGAGCTGCCACTTTCAAGGAGCGGGACTCTAACCCAAAAGCTTATAAGAAATCCCGCTGTGCCCTCCGACGAACCATCAAACAGGTAAAGCTTCACCACAGGACTAAGACCGAATCGTACTACACCGGCTCTGACACTCGTCGGATGTGGCAGGGCTTGCAAACTATTACAGACTACAAAGCGAAGCACAGCTGAGGGCTGRCCAGTGACACGAGCCAACCAGAGGAGCTAAATTACTTCTATGCTCGCTTTGAGGCTAGTAAGACTGAAACATGCATGAGAGCCTCAGCTGTTCCGGACAACAGTGCGATCATGCTTTCTGCAGCCGATGTAAGGACTTTAAACAGGTCAACTATCACAAGGCCGCAGGGCCTGACAGATTACTAGGACGTGTACTCCGAGCATGCGCTGACCAACTGTCAAGTGTCTTCACTGACATTTTCAACCTCTCCCTGTCTGAGTCTGTAATACTAACATGTTTCAAGCAGACCACCATAGTCCCTGTGCCCAAGAACACTAAGGTAACCTGCCTAAATGACTACCAACCTGTAGCACTCACGTMTGTAGCCATGAAGTGRTTTGAAAGGCTGGTCATGGCTCACATTAACACCATTATCCCAGAAACCCTAGATCCACTCCAATTTGCATACATCCCCAACAGATCCACAGATGATGCAATCTCTATTGCACTCCACACTGCCCWTTCCCACCTGGACAAAAGGAACACCCATGTGAGAATGCTATTCAWTGACTACAGCTRAGCATTCAACACCACAGCGCCCTCAAAGCTCATCACTAATCTAAGGACCCTGAGACTAAACACCTCCCTCTGCAACTGGATCCTGGACTTCCTGACGGACTGCCCACCGGTGGTAAGGGTAGGTAACAACACATCCGCCATGCTGATCCTCAACACGGGGGCCCCTCAGGAGTGCGTACTCAGTCCCCTCCTGTACTCCCTGTTCACTGCGTCACCAGGCACGACTGCGTCACCAGGCACGACTCCAACACCATCATCAATTTTGCAGATGACATAACAGCGGTAGGCCTGATCACCGACAACGACGAGACAGCATATAGGGAGCAAGTCAGAGACCTGACTGGGTGGTGCAAGGACAACAACCTCTCCCTCAACGTGATCAAGACAAAGGAGAATGTGGACTACAGGAAAAGGAGGACCGAGCATGCCCCCATTTTCATCAACAGGGCTGCAGCGGAGCAGGTTGAGAGCTTCAAGTTCCTTAGCCTCCACATCACCAACAAACTAACATGGTCCAATTACACCAAGACCGTCGTGAAGAGGGCACGACAAAACCTATTCCCCCTCAGGAGACAGAAAAGATTTGGCATGGGTCCTCACATCATCAAAAGGTTCTACAGCTACACCATCGAGAGCATCCTGACAGGTTGCATCACTGCCTGGTATGGCAACTGATCGGCCTCCGACCGCAAAAGTCACTACAGAGGGTAGTGCGTACGGCCCACTGCATCATTGGGGCCAAGCTTCCTGCCATCCAGGACCTCTATACCAGGCGGTGGTAGACTCCAGCCACTCTAGTCATAAACTGTTCTCTCTGCTATCGCATGGCAAGCGGTACCAGAGCGCACGTCTAGGTCCAAGAGGCTTCTAAACAGGTATTCTTCTTAAACTGCATTGTTGGTTTAAGGGCTTGTAAATAAGCATTTCACTGTAAGGTTGTATTCGGCGCATTTGACAAATAACATTTGATTTGATTTGTCACGTTGAAATAAATCACATGACAACGCAAAACAAAGTGACATAAGACGTGGTGTCGTGACATGATGTGTTGCTTCAAATCTTTGATCTGAATCACCTCATAACAGAAGTAACAAAAGGGGTGGTGTTGTTCTATAAAGTGTTGCTGGTGCTGTCAGGGCCAAACATTGAGCAGTGTCTGGTGGTTGGAGGTTGTAGCGTTAAAGACAGGCACTGTCTGWRAGAKTATGTGTTCCAAATGGCACCCTATTTCCTATATAGTGCACTACTTTTGACCAGAGCTCTATGGGCCCTGGTCAAAGGTAGCGCACTATATAGGGAATAGGGTGTCATTTGAGACACAACCAGAGTGGTGATATGCGATCTGATCCCTCTGTAACCCCAGCTGCCAGAGAGAGCCAAGGTAGAAATGCAGCTGTGTGGTGTCTTCACCAGGCCAGCACCCCTGAAAAAAACAGCCCATACGGACACACACACATTTCACCGTCAGCGCCAGATTCCTCTGTACACACGTATTTGGCTTGTCGTCTCTGTTTTTCTCCAGGCACATTTTGGTTAAATACTTTGTTTCATGGGGATGCCACAGGGCTGATGTAGAAGCTCGTCACAGAAGCCACAGAGGAGTGTGTGGAATGCAGTGGAACAACAAGGCAGCTAGTAAACACACGCACGCACGCACGCACGCACACACACTTAATTAAATCCTCTGCCACTCACACACACTTGCACACTAACAGGCACACAGAGGAAGGAGAAAGACACAAGGTGGTCACTCAGTATGCACTCGCTGGGCACAGACATCAATTCAACGTCTATTCCACATTGGTTCAACGTAATTTCATTGAAATGATGTGAAAACAATGTTGATTCAACCAGTATGTGCCCAGTAGGGAGACAGTAGTGAGACCAGTTGTTTCTCCTCTCTTTCTGTCTGGCCTTCTCTATGCGTGTCATAAGCCCCTGTCATTACGACTACACAGGAACAATGAGGACAGCCTCTATCTTAATTGAAGAGGTGGTTTTCTCTGCCGCTGTTTGGCGATAAGACAAGATAATGGCCAGATACACTGCAGATGCTTGTGTCGGACGTATATGTGTGTGTGTGTGTGTGTGCATGTGTTCCTTCTATCCTGGCTGCTCTCTGCTCCAGACAGCTGTTTTAAACTCTGAGATCACTCCAGAACTAAACATAGGCTCAGTATGGAGAAACAACTGGCTTGTTTGGACAGAATGTCCAATAAAGTAGAATGGCTGGTCAAGAGTTTGTGGTAATGCTCCCTCCAGTATATACAGAACAGTACTCCCTGATACCCGAACATATAAACAGGGCTGAAAATGGAACAATCTCATTGTTTCACGTCTACCCCCTCTCTATTTGGCATTGTCTCTGTGTGTCTCCATCTCTCTCTTACTCTCTCTTTCTTTCTTGTTCTTTCTCCTTCTCACCCTCCTATCCCGCTCTCTCCTCCTCTCTCTCTCTCTGTCTTCTCCGTCTCTCACACTCCCTCTTTTTCGCTTTTTCATTCGGCTACCAATTGTCCTGGCTGAATCGTTCATCATCTACTGTCCAGTCCCCCTCCTTAAAGTGATGGCCATAACAAGTTCGCCTGCCAGGTAGCCTAGCAGTGTGAGCGTTGGGACAGTAACCAGAAGGTTGAGTGTTCAAATTCCAGAGTTAGCACGGGGGGAAAAAATCTGTTGTTCTGCCCTTGAGCAAGGCAGTTAACCCCCATAACAACTTCCACCTGGGTACCAATGATGTCCATCAATGCAGCCCCCCTGCACCTCTCTGATTCAGAGGTGGTTGGGTTAAATGCAGGAAGGCATATTTCAGTTGAATGCATTCAGTTGCACAACTGACTAGGTATCCCGCTTCCCTATTGAATGACTCTCTTTCTGGGTGTCTGTTCTTAAGCGTATTGAGAGACTGACTGATTTCTCCCAAGCTGTCGGGTGGCTGTTTTTGTGTTCGCAGTAGATTGTTAGAAAAGTCTCTCTCATTTACCCAGAGAAGCAGGCACAGAGCCAAACGTCTCCTCACAGCTTGCATTTAACATAGGGGCGTGTGTGTGTGTCCCTGATGGTCATTGTGTGGTTATGATGCAGGCCTGCACTGTACTTCTTAGTCTGGGCCCCTCTGTGCTGTTTCAAGATAGAAKGAAAGAAAAGAGAGAAAGATGGGGGAAACAAGGTGTGGCGTAGAAAAGGAAAGTTAGATAAGGTACATATTTGGGCTGCTGTTGGGTAAACACTAGAGCTGATGGAATGCAATGATTGAGTCYGAGTTAAATAATTTGTGTCAAACTCCCCCAGTGTGTTGTGAGAGAGAGAGGGAGATAAAGAGAAAGAGAAAGCAATCATTCAAGAGCAGTTAGATGAAAGGATAAGGCTAGGTAGGCCACTATACCCCCCCTCCCCTCTCAATCTCCTCTCTCCTTTCCTTGAATGTCTCTCTCTCTCTCTCACCCCACCCTCACCCATGTTTACCTAGTAGGCCCACAGGTATGCCAACTGGAGACAAACACTGGCCAGGTAGACTCAACTTCCCCTCCTCCTACTCCTCCTCCCCTTCTTCTCCTCCTTCAATACCCCTCATCCTCCCCTCCTTCATGGCCAGATAGACTCAACTCCTCCTCCTCCTCACCTCATCCTCCTATCTTCCCCTCCTCCATGGCCAGGTAGACTCAACTCCCCCTCCTGCTCCTCCCCTCCTTCTATCCTCCTGTTCTCAAATATCTCCACAGTTCCACAGTTCTGAGTTCTGCTGACTGCACTGGTGGGGGCACAGAGATATACAAACACCCACTGTGCTGAGTGGGGGCTACACTTGACTGTGAGGTCCTTAAGAACAGGATTGATTCCTCACTGGGAGGGACTGTGCTCTTGGCCTTTCTCGTGATGTATTTTTTTTTTTTTTACAGCCGTTGTTGAAGACACATGATGACACAAAATGGCGGTGAAMTGACTGCAGCTTCATGTGACCTTTTAAGAATGCTTTTTTGCTATTTTTAGCTATTTTTCTCTGTGGTTTTTACTGTCAAAGTTTCAGTCTCAAATCTCTGTTAGGCACCCCCCCTCAAAGCAAGAAGGCAAGGGAAGATGAGGACATGCAGCCATTTTGTTTTATTTAATGCATCTTCACAGCCGCTGACATTGCTATACCTCTCTGTCACAGAATAAAAAAAGATTTTGTTTCTGGCATCATCAATGTTAATGTACCCCTCTATGTAAAGAATATTTCCTTAAGATGAATAGCCAGTACTTTTTGTTTCACAGGGGTACATTAATAACAATGGCAACMGGCCGATAAGTAGTAAATTATGCAGGTCTACTTTGTGTTGATTGAGTATGGTGTGCTCAGCAGYCATACTGTATATATTTATCCTTAATGCTGTTTGTAAGGACACATAAATTGCATAATTGGCATATACATTACTCTTACTGAATTTCCACGTGGGTGAGGATATTGGAAATGTAATCAAAGCCTATTGGATGATAATGTAACGATCGTCTATGGTGGTAGAAGGATCGGACCAAAGCGCAGCGTGGTAAGTGTTCATGTCTTTAATATCAATCCAAAAACTGAACACAGGAACAAAAACAATAAACGATGATCAAACGAAACAGTACCGTGTGGCGACAAACACTGACACGGAAACAAACACCCACAAACAAAAAAGTGAAACCCAGGCTACCTAAGTATGATTCTCAATCAGGGACAACGATTGACAGCTGCCTCTGATTGAGAACCATACCAGGCCGAACTCAAAACCCCAACATAGAAAAACACACATAGACTGCCCACCCCAACTCACGCCCTGACCATACTAAATAAAGACAAAACAAAGGAAATAAAGGTCAGAACGTGACAGATAACTTGTTTTTAACTAGGACAGAGGAATTTATAACTGACTTAACATGGGTACAGCAAATCCCCTTATTATATGGGAAACTTTTAAATGTGGCTTTAGAGGCCATGCAATTCATTACTCATCTCTAAAACAAAAGCAATACAAACTGTACCATAGAGGCTCATAATAAGTTAGAGGAAAAACAAAAAGAAATGGAGGACCTTATTCAAGAAAGATCAAGTGTAATATATTATACAAATTAAGCAAACTGGAGGGTGTATGGGGAAAAATGCACCAAATTATTTTTTTATCTTCAAGATAGAAATGCTACCTTAGGAATAATAGTGAAGACATCAACACTATGAAATAACACATATGGAATCATGTAGTAACTAAATAAGTGCTAAACAAATTTGTAACCGTTAATTACCTAAGCAAGTCAGTTAAGAACAAATTCTTATTTACAATGACGGTCTACCCCAGCCAAACCAGGACGACACTGGGCCAATTGTGCACCARCCTATGGGACTCCCAATCACAGCCAGATGTAATGGATTCAACCCAGGGATGTAATGACACCTCTAGCACTGAYATGCTGTGCCTTAGACCGCTGCGCCACTCGGGAACCCTGGTTCAAAWATWTCAGATCCTTCAAAGTAGCSACTCTTTACCTTGATGACAGCTTGCACACTCTTGGCATTCTCTCAACCAGCTTCATGAGGTAGTCACCTGGAATGCATTTCAATTAACAGGTGTGCCTTGTTAAGTTAATTTGTGGAACTTCTATACTTCTTAATGCGTATGAGCCAATCAGTTGTGTTGTGACAAGGTAGGGATGGTATACAGAAGAATAGCGCTAATTTGGAAAGACGAAGTTCATATTATGACAAGAACAGCTGAAAAGCGAAGAGAAGAACGACAGTCCATCATTAACGTTTAAGACAGACGAAGGTCAGTCAATACGGAAAATGTCAAGAACTTTTAAGTTTCTTCAAGTGCAGTTGCAAAAAACCATCAAAGCACTATGATGAAACTGGCTCTCATTGAGGACCGCCACAGGAAAGGAAGACCGAGTCACCTCTGCTGCAGAGGATAAGTTCATTAGAGTTACCACGCCTCAGAAATTGCAGCCCAAATAAATTCTTCACAGAGTTCAAGTAATAGACACATCTTAACATCAACTGTTCAGAGGAGACTGCGTGAATCAGGCCTTCATGGTGTGAATTACTGCAAAGTCACACTCTACTGTACTAAAAGACACCAATAAGAAAGAAGAGATTTACTTGGGCCAAGAAAATGAGCAATGGGATTTAGACGTGGAAGTCTGTCCTTTTGCCGATGAGTACAAATTTTGAGATTTTTGGTTCCAACCGCTGTGTCTTTGTGAGACGCAGAGTAGAGTGAACGGATGATCTCGCATGTGTGGGTTCCAACCGTGAAGCATGGAGGAGGAATGTGTGATGTGTGGGGGTGTTTTTGCTGGTGAAACGTGTGTTGATTTATTTAGAATTCAATGCACAATTAACCAGATGCATGCTACCACAGCATTCTGCAGCATACGCCATCCATCTGGTTTGCGCTTATGGGACTATCATTTGTTTTTCAACAGAACATGACCCAACACACCTCCAGGCCTGTTTAAGGGCTGTTTGACAAAGAAAGAAGAGGATGAAGTGCCTGCATCAGATGACCTGGCCTCCACAAACACCGAGCCTCAAACCCCAATTTATTTAACATATTTTATTTCACCTTTATTTAACCAGTAGGCCCGTTGAGAACAAGTTCTCATTTACAACTGCGACCTGGCCAGGATAAAGCAAAGTAGTGCGACACAAACAACAACACAGAGTTACATATGGAATAAACAAACGTACAGTCAATAACTCAATTTAGACGATTTGGGAGTTGGACCGCAGAGTGAAGGAAAGGCAGCCAACAAGTGATATGTTGATACTGTACGCTGATGATTCATGTTTTCTTTTACATCCACAACTTGGATCCTATCCTATTTGRCCTATTTCACGTGTGAATTGGAAATGTGTTTTTGTCATATTCCGACTCTCCCTGAGACACCCGTGGAGAGTGGGACCACGTCCAGGGTCTGCCATTATCAACAGCAACCCTGGAGCAATTAGGGTTATATGCCTTGCTCAATTCGAAACTGGTGACCCTTTGGTCACCAACGCTCTAACCGTGAGAGTAACTGCTAGTGTTTGTACTGTATGTGRGTGTGTGTGTATGGTTTGAGTGTCAGGCAGAGAAGGAAGCTTAGCCTGGGGACATTGACATGCGGATTGTTGTGTTGTGGCGACGATTGTATTTAATGAGTAATATCTGCTGTATGTTTTCCCCCTCACTCAGGGTTCATCTACACAGGGGATGTGGTCCACAGAATGCTGACGGCCACCCAGTACATCGCCCCCCTCATGGCCAACTTTGACCCTAGTGTCTCCAGGAACTCAACCGTTATCTACTTCGACAATGGTACATGGCATTCAATGTCTTTTCTCTGTCTTTCTTCATATTGTAGCAACCACAAAAAACATATTCAAATCAAGAGCCCTTTGAGACTTGGTCAAAAGTGGTGCACTATTTAGGGAATAGGGTGCCGTTACACTCAAACAAATGCCGCGTTAAAACAACCCAATATGGGTAAATATTGGACAGAACACATGTTGGGTTATTTTAATCCAGCCAGTTAGGTCACTCAGTTGGGTTGTTGGGTTGTTGATTCTGGTTATTGAGCAGTGACCCACCGGGTAAGATTAGAAGACTGGAAGCGTGGCTTAGTAGGGCATGGCTAGTTATTTTTGGCACCTGTAAGCCGCAAAATGC
>NC_036854.1:51040824-51071543 GCF_002910315.2 Salvelinus sp. IW2-2015 | reverse complement strand
CGATTATTTAACTTATAATTCACCGTATCACAATTCCAGTGGGTCAGAAGTTTACATATACTAAGTTGACTGTGCCTTACAGCTTGGAAAATTCCAGAAGGAAAGGATGTCATGGCTTTAGAAGCTTCTGATAGGCTAATTGACATCATTTGAGTCAATTGGAGGTGTACCTGGGATGTATTTCAAGGCCTACCTTCAAACTCAGTTGCCTCTTTGCTTGACATCATGGGATAATCAAAAAAATCAGCCAAGACCTCAGAAAAAAAATTGTAGACCTCCACAAGTCTGGTTCATCCTTGGAGCAATTTCGCAACGCCTGAAGATACCACGTTCATCTGTCAAACAATACGCCAAGTATAAACACCATGGGACCACGCAGCCTCATACCGCTCAGGAAGGAGACGCATTCTGTCTCCTAGAGATGAATGTACTTTGGTGCGAAAAGTGCAAATCAATCCCAGAACAACAGCAAAGGACCTTGTGAGAATGCTGGAGGAAACGGGTACAAAAGTATCTATATCCACAGTAAAACGAGTCCAATATCGACATAACCTGAAAGGCCGCTCAGCAAGGAAGATGCCACTGCTCCAAAACCCCATAAAAGCCAGACTACGGTTTGCAACTGCACATGGGACAAAGATCGTACTTTTTGGAGAGAAATGTCCTCTGGTCTGATGAAACAAAAATAGAACTGTTTGGCCATAATGACCATCGTTACGTTTGGGGAAAAAGGGGGACGCTTGCAAGCAGAAGAACACCATCCCAACTGTGAAGCACGGGGTGGCAGCATCATGTTGTGGGGTGTTTGCTGGCAGGAGGGACTGGTGCACTTCACAAAATAGATGGCATCATGAGGCGGGAAAATTTCTGTTGATATATTGAAGCAACATCTCAAGACATCAATCAGGAAGTTAAAGCTTGGTCGCAAATGGTTCTAAATGGACAATGACCCAAGCATACTTCCAAGTTGTGGAAAAATGGCTTAAGGACAACAAAGTCAAGGTATTGGAGTGGCCATCACAAAGCCCTGACCTCAATCCTATAGAAAATGTGTGGGCAGAACTGAAAAAGCATGTTTGAGCAAGGAGGCCTACAAACCTGACTCATTTACACCACTCTGTCAGGAGGAATGGGCCAAAATTCACCCAACTTATTGTGGGAAGCTTGTGGAAGGCTACCTGAAACATTTGACCCAAGTTAACCAATTTAAAGGCAATGCTACCAAATACTAATTGAGTGTATGTAAACTTCTGACCCACTGGGAATTGATGAAAGAAATAAAAGCTTAAATAAATAATTTTCTTTACTATTATTTGACATTTCACATTCTTTAAAAAATGAAATTATGCAACCTGCTTAGCTAGCTAGCTTGCTTGCTGGCAGTTACAGAGGTTAGCTGGGTAGTTAACTACAGCCAACAAGTTGTTGTTGTGTTGTCAGATTTAGCCATTCGCAGCAGAATGCATACAGGCATTTGAATATAGTGCGGGAAAAGGGAACCCGGCCACAATGTGAACACATTTAAGGGAAAGGGGGATACCTAGTCAGTTATACATCTGAATGCATTCAACTGAAATGTGTCTTCCGCATTTAACCCAACCCCGCTGAATGAGAGAGGTGTGGGGGGCTGCCTTAATCAACAGCCACGTCATTGGTGCCCAGGGAACAGTGGTTTAACTGCCTTGCTCAGGGAGAGAATGACAGATTTTTGTCAGCTCTGGGATTTGATCCAGCAACCTTTTGGTTACTGGCCCAAGGCTCTTACCCACCAGGAAACCTGCCGCCATGTACAGTTGAATTCGGAAGTTTACATACACCTTAGCCAAATACATTTAAACTCAGTTTTTCACAATTCCTGACATGTAATCCCAGTAAAAATTCCCTGTCTTAGGTCAGTTAGGATCACCACTTTATTTAAGTAAGCTAGCTGGCTAGCATTTATGAAGCTAGCAAACAAGTTCCTCACACGCTAGGAATGTATTTCCTCCAATGTTTATTGTAAAAGGTGCCTCTCGCTCCCAAAACACAAGTTTTCTTGGAAACTTGTGGGCAGAGTGCTGATGACGACGCCCACTGTATGCGCTTACGAAAGCCTGATTACTTCCAAACTGAGGAGAAATCCACACACAATGCGTCACTGACCACCTCCTGAAGTGGTCAGCCAGATCTGAACACAATCCGACCACCATGCAGCTTTTGTGTGTCTAGACCTGTCTTTTCTATGCGATCTTTGTATTCTGAAAGCAGAAGTCAC
Organism: Salvelinus sp. IW2-2015; assembly: GCF_002910315.2. Taxonomy (NCBI): domain Eukaryota; kingdom Metazoa; phylum Chordata; class Actinopteri; order Salmoniformes; family Salmonidae; genus Salvelinus; species Salvelinus sp. IW2-2015. The sequence goes on along the minus strand of NC_036854.1, from coordinate 51,069,289 downwards.
ATGTAAATGTCAAGTGTAGAGACAGCCAGACAGAACAGATGAAATATAGTGACATTTACTCTCACGTGTGACCAAAAATAACTATCCCCTACTAAGCCACGCCTCCAGTCTTCAAAAAAAAAAAAAATGCCTGGGTCAAAATAACCCAACATGTGTTCTGTCCACTATATACCCAGCACTGGGTTGTTTTTAACCCAGCATTTTTTTTATAGAAGGACACAGACACTGATAGGGAATAGGGTGCCATTTAACTGGGATGAATGGCAGTAGAGGCATAATCCTGATTTTACTTACGCAGGAAAATAAAAGTTAGGCATGCGATATAATAGAAATTGTGTAATAGAATTAGTCAACTTAAATTGTCATATAATTATAAATACAGTTTTTACAGGTTTTCAGCCAATTTTCTGTATAATCTAAAATATATGTAAACAGACCATGAATGTAAAAATWATAAAAATGATTGAAAGCTGTGAATGCTATTATATGATATAAAATCAGTACTTGCCTTTTCAGCCTGTGGATTGACMGCATTGTTTAACTGGAATTTTGGCAGTTAATTTGAAACTGTCTGGCTAGCTAGCTAGCTAGCTAACAAACATACAGTGCAGATAAATTCTTCAAATTCATTGTTTTATACAATATCTTACTACAGTACTGGCAAATCATTGACCAACTAACCCTCTGACCAAAATGGCTGACCTTAATCCCATCATAAAAAATGRCCATTCTAGTATTGTAATTCTTCATTCTATGGATTATTCACAGATGTGTGAGTGCCCTGTTACCGTGGTAACCTCACGCCCTTAAATAGGCAGCTGAACATTTTTGTTTCACCTAAGAGGTTCATATTTGAGGTGACATTGTGCCTGATTGAGCATGGAACACTCCAAAAACCTTTTGTCAATTACTTTCATTGTGCTCCCAAAATATATTTGCCTGCTCCTAAATTGTTCAACAAAAAAATGACTGTTACTCACGGGTTCTTTGAGAAGGGTGAAGGTTCTACTGTATGTGGAGCCATCACTGGAGGTCTTCAATGGTTCTTTACAGMTCACAAAATGTAGAATATTTTTGGGGCGTGGTTTGTCTTTCACAAATATTTGTGTCATTCCAATGTATCTAATGTGTTGCGTTATGCCACTACATATCTTACAGTATATGACTACGGCCAGTGGAAGTGTCTTGTGAACGACTTACGTATGGCCTTGTCAACTGAGAAAGGTTGACTAAAGCAGTCAGTAGTTCTCAATTCTCTCCTCAGGGACCCCCAGATGTTTCAGAGATATCTCACTTGATTCAACTATTTTATTAACGCAATAATAACACCTATGGAATTTGAGCAATATAATATGGCTGACCAGAATCAAAAACCCTGTATGGTTCTTCAAAAAGATCTACAAAGAACCTTTTAGATTGAGAAAGGTTCCTTATAGAACCATCTCCATAAAGGATATATAAAGAACCATAAAATTGTTCTATATACTGTACATATCATGATAAAAACATAAACCCAGACCAAAGAGCCCAACTCCCACCYACCTCAGGACACCATGTTTAAATGTGTATTATATGTCCTTGTTATTCTCTGAAAAGAAGCACATTTTCCTTCACTTCACAAAGATTTTTCCCGTGTTTCCGTGCCAAAAATGTTTGTCACCTTTTTGGGCCTTAAAACCAGTTGGCATCCCTGACCTCAGCCTCACTGCCTCATGTACATCCAATTAAAACTTGATTCAACTATGTTAAATGTAGCCCTCCATAGCGACTCACTGCCTAGTTYCGTCTGAAATGGCACCCTATTCCCTATATAGTGTGCTGCTTTTGACCTGCTTTTTTATGTTCACTACACAGGGAATAGGGTGCCATTTGGGACGCACAACAACTTGGAGGAGGGAAAGTCTGCCTCTCTCACTTTAATAACTATTCATCAAAAGGTGCCGGCAAGAACCTTTTGGGTTGCCACACCGGCAGAACCTTTCAAGTTCTGAAAAGAGTCTTCGAGGAACCCCTGTGTAAAGGTTCAAACCTGAAACTATTTGTGATGGGAGGGGTTACATTTTTTACCTTTTTAATAATATATTGTGAAGGTGGCAGCCTATCAGATTGGAGGCTTGGCTTTCAGATAGTTATTTTTCAAATCAAATTTTCAAATCAAAATTTATTTGTCACATACACATGGTTAGCAGATGTTAATGCGAGTGTAGCGAAATGCTTGTGCTTCTAATTCCGACCATGCAGTAATATCTAACAAGTAATCTAACAATTTCACAACAACTACCTTATATACACAAGTGTAAAGGAATGGATAAGAATATGTACATATAAATATATGGGTGAGCGATGGCTGAACGGTGTAGGCAAGATACAGTAGATGGTGTACAGTATATACATATGAGATGAGTAATGTAGGGTATGTAAACATTATATAAAGTGGCATTGTTTAAAGTGACTAGTGATACATTTATTACATCCCATTTTTAATTGTTAAAGTGGCTAGWGATTTGAGTCAGTATGTTGGCAGCAGKCACTCAATGTTATTGATGGCTGTTTAACAGTCTGATGGCCTTGAGATAGAAGCTGTTTTTCAGTCTCTCGGTCCCTGCTTTGATGCACCTGTACTGACCTCGCCTTCTGGATGATAGCGGGGTGAAGGCAGTGGCTCGGGAGGTTGTTGTCCTTGATGATCTTTTTGGCCTTCCTATGACATCAGGTGGTGTAGGTATCCCGGAGGGCAGGTAGTTTTCCCCCGGTGATGCGTTGTGCAGACCTCACTACCCTCTGGAGAGCCTTATGGTTGTGGGCGGAGCAGTTGCCGTACCAGGCGGTGATACAGCCCGACAGGATGTTCTCGATTGTGCATCTGTAAAAGTTTGTGAGTGTTTTAGGTGACAAGCCAAATTTCTTCAGCCTCCTGGGGTTGAAGAGGCGCTGTTGTGCCTTCTTCACCACGTTGTCTGTGTGGGTGGACCATTTCAGTTTGTCCGTGATGTGTACGCCGAGGAACTTAAAACGTTCCACCTTCTCCACTACTGTCCCGTCGATGTGYATAGGGGGGTGCTCCCTCTGCTGTTTCCTGAAGTCCACGATCATCTCCTTTGTTTTGTTGACYTTGAGTGTGAGGTTATTTTCCTCACACCACACTCCACAAAACTTAACTCACACATACACAAAATAAAACAAAATCCTATTAGGTGGTAGATGTATAAGTAGACAGCATATAGTCATTACAAGCAGTGTAGTTAAGCCAAAAATAAATATTGTGTGGAGTACAACATGTACTGCATATGAAGCGGGACTAGACCATTTATCCAGTATCGGCTGCCATATTTTGTAAAACATTGGACTTCTATTGGAGGTATCGTATCAAATCTTTCCCATGTGTATTACATTCCCTAAATCCCGTAACCACATTTCAAAGGTAGGTACAGTCTCCAATTTCCAAAATTGCAATATGAGCCTTTTGGCTAATAGAGTACAAAGAGAGACAGCTTTCCCCTCCTGGTTATTCCCATCAYCTGTGCCAAACAGAGCGATCAATGGGTCTGGGGCTATAACTTTATCAAAGGCATTAGATAAGTAATKAAAAATGAGAGCCCAGTAAGCATGTAACTTAGGKCATGTCCAAAATAAGTGGGTCAACATCCCCTCATCRTGCTTGCACCTCTCACACAGTGGTGAGGTGTCCGGGAATATTTTATGCAGTTTTACTTTTGAGTAATGTAAKCTGTGTWTCACCTTAAACTGTACAAGGTTGTGTCTGGCATTCARTGAACGGTGGTTTATATTCCTGYGAGCTTCTACCCAGTCCTCATCTGAGAGCTTCTACCCAGTCCTCATCTGAMATTTCTGAACCAAGTTCTTGTTCCCAAGCCCTTTTAATAGTGTCTGTGGATARCRKTATGTGGGCCTGTAGCACATCATACAGTCTAGAGACCGACCCTTTTGAATGGGGTTTGACAAGGATCAGGCTATCTAATGTAGGAMTATTTGGCTTKATGCCATACTGTGGGATATGTGTCCTTAAGAAATTCCTGATTTGGAGGTATCTGAAAAWWTMTGTTATTGGCATGTTAAACGTACCCTGTAATTGTTGAAATGAAGCTAACTGACTATCAATGTATAAATGACCAAATGCTGTGAGCCCCTTCTCCCTCCACTGTGAAAACACCATTTCATCCAACGCAGGGTGGAAAGCATGATTCAGGCAAATTGGGCTYTCTATGTAAACAGTGGGTATGTTAAGAAAATACCTAATCTGTTTCCAGATCCTAAGAGTATGACAAATGACTGGATTAGAGTCATAAGTGGCTTTTTTCACTTATGATGGACTATTAACAAGTGCAGGGACTGAMGAACGTTGACAGGAGGCCTGCTCAATCAAAAGCCATGACGGCATATCATTCTGTCGCATCCCAGGTAAACTTTCCCTCCAGAAAGACACAATGTTCAGATTAGCAGCCCAATAATACAGTTTAAAGTGAGGAAGGTCGAAGCCCCCCTCTATCTTGTACTTGCATAAATGCGTCTTTGAAATTCTGGCTGCCTTGTTATCCCATAATAATGGAATTACTAAAATAGCTTTGTGGTATGAAATTGGGTAGACATTGGAAGAGGTAAAGAAACCTGGGTAGGACAACCATTTTAATAGCGTTTATACGACCAACCAAGGCAGTTTTCCAAAAATCTACATTTTGTTAAAGCTGTTAAATTTTTAAGTCACAATTTGCTTTCAATAGCTAATCAAGGTCTCTTGTCACTACAATGCCAAGCCTTGTGAACCTGTCCATCACTGTTCTAAATGGGATAGATTGCAGAAATTACATATCCACATATCCACAGTACATATCAATTTGCTTTTTTGCCAGTTAACTTGTAGCCAGAGAAGGATCCAAATGTATTTATCAAGTTAAGTAATGGGGAATAGAAGTTTTAGGCTTGGATAAAAACAAAAGAACATCGTCTGCATATAGGGAAATTTTGTGCTGCGTGTCTTTTATTTTAACAGAAGCTATATCGGCACATGCACGAATGTGAGTAGCAAGGGGTTCCATGGCTATAGCGAAGAGAGCAGGCGAAATAGGGCACCCCTGTCGGCAGCCCTTGAACAGGCGGAATGACTGCGACATTTCCTGATTGGTTACCACGGACGCCAHTGGGTGTGCATAAATAATTCTTATCCAATTAATAGATTCCTTTCCAAACCCGAAATGCTCCAGAACCGATAACATATACTTCCACTCAATCTGATCAAATGCCTTCTCTGCGTCAAGACCTATTACCACTGCCTCAACTTTATGATCATGATACATAACGTTGAAAAGGCATCTCAAATTGTAGTATACAGTGGGGCAAAAAAGTATTTAGTCAGCCACCAATTGTGCAAGTTCTCCCACTTAAAAAGATGAGAGAGGCCTGTAATTTTCATCATAGGTACACTTCAACTATGACAGACAAAATGAGAAAAYAAATRCKYYAAAWRKKKWTMMWYGYATTTTWATGAATTTATTTGCAAATTATGGTGGAAAATAAGTATTTGGTCAATAACAAACAAGCAAGATTTCTGGCTCTCACAGACCTGTAACTTCTTCTTTAAGAGGCTCCTCTGTCCTCCACTCGTTACCTGTATAAATGGCACCTGTTTGAACTTGTTATCAGTATAAAAGACACGCTTTTGCATCAAAGCTAGACTGGTATATCTGACCGATCCAGCCGACTCGTAGCTTGGCCTGAGCGGAGCGTTTAATATGASTTTCTTGAAGAAGCACTATGTCAGCGCCCAGTGATTTAAGATGAGAGAAAAAAAAACGTAGCTCGTTTCACGACATGCCCTAAGCCATTACAGTTCCAGCTGACTATCTTTATTCCACCAGGTCCACTCTGTGCTCGGTCACTATGTGGCATTTCTTATTTCAGAGGAAATTGTTGCTGTCATACAAAGCCTAAAAGAAAAAACGTCCCGCCTTGCAGTAGCTTGTCATGCCACCTGTATAAATAAATGTGAGCATAAAACACAGACCCCATCCCCCCTCCCGTCCCTCCTCCCGTRCTCCCTCCCGTCCCTTTACTGAMTGACTTCCCCAAACGAAGCACTCCTTGACTAACACACAAACCTTAGGGTGTCTAGACATACAGCTTGAACTAACTCGTCAACTCGTCYTCTATAGATGCTCCGCAWATAAACTAATATTAAATAACYCTTAACGCTRACGTGAGTGGCGCTAAAACATGATAGGRTAAACAATGCTATATAAGCCACAACATCTCACCCATCATTATAAGTCCCAATTTCTTATCTTCTGATCGAAAAGACATAGGCATGAAATTCAAACACATTCCTGGKKTGTATTTGGCCATTTAGCCGGCTGACACAGTCGTTCTGTATCCTCAGCCGGGGCGCTTGCTTGTCAAGAACAGATCGGCCTCTTTTGGGTTGTCAAACGTACGTGTTGATCCCTCGACTGTCACCTTAAACCGGACTGGGAAGAGGAATCCATATCGGATGTTGGCCGCCCTGCATTTGTTGCGTACCTCATCATGCTCTTTCCGTTGGTTCCTCACCTTCAAAGTAAGATCTGGGTAGAAAGACACGCTGGCTAGCCAGCTTGAGGATGAGATCCCTGGTCTGGGGATAGTGCAGCCGTACAATGAATGGCCTTGGTGGCGCGCCCTTGGCTGGCTTCGTTGCCTGTGATCTGTGATGCGGGGTCGATCAGGATGGCCGTTTTGAAGTGTTCACTCCCCAGCAATGCCGGTATCAGCTCCGAGACAAATTCAGTGGGTTTCCCTTTCTCAGTGTCCTCCTGGATCCCAAATATTCGGATGTTCTGGCGTCTTGAATGTGACTCGAGGCATTTCCAATCAGGCTTTCAGGGTTTTGTTGTCATTTTTTTTAACGTCGCGCACTGTTTCTCTATGTCTTGCAGCCTGGCCTCGTGATCGACTGTCGTCTGCTCAACCTCATGGACCCTTCTCTTAGTTGCCTTCACAGTTTCAGTCAAATTCCCAATACTCTTTGAGATATCAGCCAACCTTGTGTCCACCTTCTTGCTTAGTGAGTTTATGGCAGCCATTATGTCACGTTGAGTAGGATCTGTGGGGAACTCTTGGGAGCTAGCATCTTCAGCTAACTCCTCGTGGGTCGGCGACGTTCAAATTGGTTCGTTGTCTATCTCATTCAAATGWTCTTGTTTAGCGCCCCCTTTTTTGGTGCCTTTTCCCTTGTCATATTGCCAGACAATGTTTGAAGTTATAGGTTGTGAGAGGTTGAGATAAATATTAATTTGTTTCAAAATAGAGCGGAGCTCTAGCAAAGCAAGTCTACTCCATAGCACGTTCTCTAGCCCCCCCCGCCATTCTCAGTTAGATAGAGAATTCAGAACAGACAGGGTGTGCCTTGGTCAAAYGTAGTGCACGATATAGGWAATAAGGTTCCATTTGGGATGGAGTTACTGTAACAATCACAGACATGTCCCTGTCCTCTCTACATCCAGCATACAGCCCCATGACCTCGCCATGCCATTGAGAATCCTGCAGCATCAGCCCCARGCAGAAGCCTTCTGGAGGCCAGATGTGGATTATTATGGGGTTTCCTGTAGCACTAGACTCCAGTACTCCTAGCTGTCAGCAGAGAAACTAAATCTCCACTTTACTTTGGATGGAGAGAGGGGCTCTGGGTGTGTGAAGGAAAAATTGATTACTTGTGTTAACAAACCTTTATTGCACTGGCTCCCGGCCAAATGACTGGCTGGTTGCACAGGAGAACGAAGACATCATTTTCACGTCCAAAGGCTCTCCGAAGTCCACACTAAATCAAAACAGCATAGAGATGAACGTGAGGCCTGCACTCCGGGGGTAGCTAGTACAGTACAGTGCCATGAGATCCATGTGAGCTTCCACCTGATTCTTCAAAAACACTTTAAAGCAGCCTGTTATATTGTAGCGGGTTTTGCTAAACTGGAATACACTAGGACTACATGTCTCTTTATAATCGAAGAAGGTGAAACTGATCTCCCCGTAGAGTCTATGGTAACAGGGAAGACACATGTCGCAACTCATTTTGGCGACCCTGGGTGCCTCAATCAATGTTTGAAACTTAAGGAGCCTTCCCTGCCTTTGGTCTCCCTGATTTTTATCTAACAGATCTCTATGTTGTTCTATGCGGTCTGGAATGGTTCTTAGTCTGGTTCTATATGGTCCTGTGTGGTTCTAAGGGGTTCTGTGTGGCACTGTTTGGTTCTATCTATGRGGTTTTATGTGGCCCTGTGTAGTTRTATGTGGTTCTGTGTGGCCCTGTGTGGTTCTATGTGGTTTAGTGTGGTTCTGTGTAGCCCTGTGTAGTTCTGTATGGCTGTGACCGTGTCCCTCTCTCTCTCTGTCAGGCACTGCTCTGGTGGTCCAGTGGGATCATGTCCACCTGCAAGACAYCTACAACCTGGGTAGCTTCACCTTCCAGGCCACACTGCACAGCGACGGCAGGATTGTCTTCGCCTACAAAGAGGTCAGTCTCTCTCTCTCTCTCTGTTCCTCTCTAGGCTTTATCTACCACTCGCTTTTTCTTTTTGCTGCTCCTCTCCCTCTCTCCCTCTCTTTCTCACTCTCACTGCCCATCTCTCCGTGTATCTCCAATAGGGGTGTAGGAGTGACATGGCGTCACACTTATCTCGTGAGAAGAAGGGAATTCTTCACACTCACCCTGCTCTCTCTCTCTTCTCTCTCTCTCTCCGTCTCTTTCTGTTCCTCTTTCTTGCTCTCTGTTTCTCTCTCTCTGTTTCTCTCTATCTCTGTCTCTCCTTCCTCACCCTCACTTCCTCTTGGTGACAGAGCACTTATTTAATTCTCTCCTTGATTGAATTGATAAATAAAGCGCTGTGCTCATCAACCTCTGTTTTCACTCAGGGCACGATGTGTCGCTACGGTGACTGACAATTTAATGACCGTCGTTATTGACGGTCCCTCTGAAAGTATTATTTAATCTCCCCATTCTGCTTCCATATGTTTAATAATATGGTTAATAACAGTCTAACTCGTGTCGCAGGTTTTGGATCACTGCGACATCGCTGCATGTGAGAGAGATTATGTTTACTAGATACTGTGACGGTGCCGATTTAAAATGTCAAAATGGGAAGAGGGAGAAAAATGAACTGAATGAAAGAGAGTTGGAATCAAGAGTGACTTCTCTGTCAGACTTCTCTGTCAGATAAATGGATTCCGCAATTACGGAATCCATTAAATCCAATTATTACATCTGTTATACATCTATCATAATCACAAGCCTCATAAAAGTTATCTTTCAAAATAGGTATTTTTTAAAATGTTTTTTCTCTCTTCAATTTCAATCAGGGAGTACTTCTCTTTAACGCCACTCTTCCACTCCACTTCTCCACCTCCATGTAAAGACAATCCTCACTGCGGCTTTTACTTCCCTTACTTATTTATTTCCCTTACTTTCGCCACACTACAAATGTCTCTCTCCTAGGATCTCAACATTCTCAAATTTGAGCCCGCCAGACTTGTTTTGCAGACTTATTCATTTGCTCCTCCATGTTGATGGATTTCCTGGGAGATTAGTCAATTGTAACAAGCTCTTTGTTCTTGCCAGTATATTAAGTCCCATTGTTTGTAGGGTACTTCACAAATGGAAACCTACTCCCTATATAGTGCACTACTTTTGACCAGAGCCTGTAGGGTGTAGGGAATAGAGTGCCATCTGGGACACATTTCCCACAACCCTCCATCAGCATCAGGAACTGTCAGGCCTCTGTCTGGTTTAGGTCTGGTTTAGGTCTGGTTTGGGTCTGTTTGGGTCTGTTTGGGTCTGTTTGGGTCTGTTTGGGTCCTACTCCCGGCAGGCTCAGTCAGATAGACAGGTCTGGTGGCCGGTGATGAATGTCCGTCTCCCTCCTCTCTCTCTTCCAGATTCCCATGGAGGTGGCCCACATCAGTTCCGTCAATCACCCGGTGAAAGTGGGCCTCTCCGATGCCTTTGTGGTGGTCCACAGGATCCAGCAGATACCCAGTGAGTCACCATGATGCAGCGAGTGCACTCTGCACGCAGAGACGGACAGACACACAGACACACAGACACACACACACACACACACACACACACACACACACACACACACACACACACACACACACACACACACACACACACACACACACACACACACACACACACACACACACACACACACACACACACACACACACACACACACACACACACACACACACACACACCATGACTCACTGCGTCACAACACACCAGTAGTGMTTGGTGTCACTTTGGATTGGAGGGCAGGGTCATTGTAATGACTGGAATGGAAGGAATGGAATGGTACCAAACACATTAATTCCATTCCAGCGATTTACTATGAGCCGTCCTCCCCTCACCATCCTCTCATACACCATCACAAGCAAGTTAAACGTTTGGTATTTTTCTCTTCTCAATGCTTCTCCCTTTTGGGGTTTAGTTCAAGCTTTCGCTGCGGCCTCTCCAACAAAGTTTTCACCTCACAGAAACGGTATGAGTATGGGATTTGACTCTTTGCATGAGGTTCCTTCCAATACAGGCCCATTAAAGTTAATACAACGTAGAGCYAAGACGAGAAACTCAGAGCATTTTCAACCACAGCTAGACACCCTCAGGAGCTTTKATTTCAAGTCTGCTAAAATAATGAGTAGTCAAAAACAATGTATTCATTAGTTTAATTGCGTGTATTAATGATATGTTCATAGGACTTGGCATTTGAAGAATCTATTTGTTCCACTTAACGTTTTATAGCTAGTTATTTATCCAATTACATTTTTTTTTTATCGACTTTGTCTGGAATTATTGAGTCGTGGGTAATAATTACCTCTACTGAAAAACRTTTAAGATTCCCTTTCGGAAAAYCCACATGAATTTCACATGTGATCTGATGTGAAGTTAATATGATAACACGTGAGCACGTGAAAACATGATCTCATGTGAAATAAATCTGACCACATGGGGATATAAAATGTCAACATGTGACACCATGAAACTACACGTGACAACATTTGAACGTTTTCRACATGTAAAACTGCTAATTAAATGTTCAAATGTAAACGTTTTCACATGTGAAAAGGCAATTCCACATGTGAGAGTTCAATTTTCACATGTGAAAACATGAAAGAAAATGGTATGACAGGTTTTATGGTACTGTTAGCGGTAAGCTGTTCAGCTAAAATAGTGTAAACATCTTTAATTAATAAACGTGATTATAATTGACATGATCACTTAGTGCTGACTTTTACTTTGAAGTCCAAAGTGTAGTAATACAGGTGAAATCAGTTATTGACACAGACATGGTGGCTCAGCAAGAGATCGGAATGCTGTGAACCAAGAGGTTGTGAGTTCACATTCAKGGTGAGGACATGTTGAGTAATAATTACTGTATAAATAAACATACACAATGTAATCCTTTACGTAAAATATTTAGGTTTAAAATACTGCGACTGTGTGACAACTTTTTTGTTTGCTGGGCATCACCTGTGAAATCCCGTGAAAAATATCCACACAACTTATTGTGAAATATCCTGATGTGAAGTGTTCCAAAACCAGACGGTTTCACATCATTTCACATGTGAAATCAAATGTTACAATGTGCAAAACGTGGACATTTCTCATGGGAAATCATGTGGTTTTTCACAAGGMTCACCCCCTTCCCTATATAGTCTACTACTTTCTACCAGAGCCATATGGGCACTACATAGGGAATAGGGTGCCGTTTGGAACATAGCCTCTGTGGTCAGGAAGAAAGGGTTTAAGTGTTGTTATAAGGGGGAATTCAAACCTGCTGCTCAGCTGCACTGTGAGTGTTGATCTTCCGTGGTTGTTGATTTTCTCTACTTCTCTGAAGACTGTGGGAATGGGGTGCTCTTGTCACAGTAGCTACATCAGCTCTCCCATAACACTCCTGTAGACAGTATCGAGAGTTCTTAGGCCTCCGAAGAACTTATCTACCCTCTTTGATGCAGCCTCGGTAACGCTCAACCCGGTGAAAACAGACACCTGGGGGGTTGCATCCCAAATTGACACCCTATGACCTATATAGTGCGCTACTTTTGACCAGAGCCCTGTGCACWATGTAGGGAATAGGGTGCGATTTGGGATGCAGCCCCCTCAGCTCTCCTACTGCAGGTAGGGAGGAAGACAAAAGGCCTATCTGGGGCAGGGAAGGGAGGAGAGGAATGCAGGGATGAGTGTTAAACATGAAAGATGACACCCAGGGCGGTGTGTGTTCCCGAACTCCCTCAGGAAGCCCTACTGTTGTAAACTGAAAGACTGCCTGAAACAATGTAACATGCTGAGTCAGCGTTCTCACAAACCTTTACTGGGATCACTTCTTTACTTCCTTTGGTTTAAGGGGCATACTATACAGCCCAAACAGTAGTACAGTGCTCCCTCTGGAAGAAAACTATTAGTTTAAGATCACATTTTCTGTATAAGAGGCCTCTCGTTTGGAAGGGATAATAATATACTGTAATATAATAATAACATACTAGTTAATGAGAAGATGAAGGACCATGGAAATGGCCTAGAAACAGATTATCGGTTGTGAAGATTGTGACTGTCCTTGTTTGACAGTATGCATGGAAAAAAACATGGTTTGACACATTCGTATCATATATCTCATATACCTAGTGAATGGTGGCGAATGTGATAGGTGAGGAGAGGACAGGTTGACAGTCGGTGGGTGAGCATTTGTTATCTCTCTCTCTCTCTGTATCTCTCTCTCTCTCTGTGTCTCTGTCTGGAGAGAAAGGTCAGGATTAGCATCTTGGGGCTTCTGTCGGTCAAAAGGGCTGTGGCGTGTTTACACGTGTATTTGTTTGATTTACAACTGCACAGGACCAAGAAAAAAAATCTAAACTGAAATTGAGATGTCCTACTTTAAAGTATGGCTGGACTACATTATTCAGAATACTAATTAATTTGGTTGGAGGCAATGCTTTGCATTGACTGTGTCATTTATCTCACCCGTGGTAAGCTGCAGGTCCCTACAGGGTAAAAATATCACTTCAACCTGTTTTGAAAACAAAAAACGGAACATTCTGCTCCATTGTACTCCATTGTGAAGTGCAAGGGCGCCAATATATCTGACCSCGTCTGAAGCTACAGGTTTGTTTACACTCTTTACAGTGCAGTGTTGTGAGAAGATTCACAGCTGTACTGAATTTGACTGTCGCAACTGATAGATTCTTGAAGAGATGGACGGGATCTTAAGCACCTACAAATTCGTAACGTATCATACGAATCGCAGGAGACATGACATGGGCGCAACATATCATACGAAATGGATGACGTTGTGCACAATTGTGCACCATTTTTGGATACCCGTTTMGACTCGTGAGTGCTACTTTCAAAATTACTGGCTGAAATTGCACAAAACCTTTCTAGCAACACTTTAAAGGGGAAAAACTGTTAGAATCAGAGGACTCAATGTTTAGGGAGCAAGTGGGTAAAATTGACTGTGCTGGATAGTGTAGGGGTAGACAGTGCCTGGGAAGCCTTTAAACGTAGATTCCTTGATGTGGTGAATGTGATGGCTCCCATTAGACAGGTCAGAGTAAAGCACAGATCTAGCCCTTGGTTTAATCATGAGATTCTAGAATCTATACAAATAAGGCCTTAAAGAAATTTAAGAATTCTCAAGAGCAGCCTGATTTTCTCCTATATAAACATCACAGAAATMAAGCACATATCAGAATCGATGAAGCTACTTTGCTGATAAAATCATTGAGAACAAAAATGACCCTAAAAAGCTTTGGAAATCATTTAAGGAACTAGATTAGACTACCAAAAACAAACTAAACAGTATTGGACTGAACATCAGGGAGGAGATGATACTGTATATTAAAAAGCAGAGGTTGCCAATTAATTCAACAATTTTTTACTACTGTTGCCAGCAAGCTGGTTTTTATGGAAACGACCAAGTCAAGAAGTATTATGTCCGAGTTAGGGYTTCAGCCAAACTCTTTTTCTTTTGCAAAGGTAGAAACAGCAAAAATAGCCAGCATGCTAGCAGAGTTTAAATGCTCCAAAGCCACAGGCCTGGGTAATATTCCTGCAAGGTTTCTTAGAGATTCTGCTGAGCAAATTGCCCCTCGTATGACACATATCGCTCTCTTGAACAAGGCACCTTTCCCAGGGACATGAAACAAGCTAAAGTTATGCCTCTGTATAAGAAGGGGATAAAGTCTGACCCTGGGAATTACAGGCCTGTGTCTATCCTCAGTGTAACATCAACGATCAAAGTTAAGAATACGTCAACAAACAAAAGTCTAATGCATGATTTTCAGTCGGGTTTTAGAAAAACCTACTCCACTGATTCATGTCTACTTCACTTGACTGACTTCATCGGGAAAGAGATTGACGAGGGAAATCTGTGTGGAACGGTACTGCTTGACCTAAAGAAGGCCTTTGATACAGTTAACCATTGTCTCCTCATCTCCAAACTGGAGGCACTGGGGTTAAGCAGTACCCCTCTYAGCTGGGTAAAGTCCTATTAGGGAGTAAGTAGTAGAGGTTAGTGGTTCACTGTCTCAGGCAAAACCAATGAGTTGTGGCATTCCGCAGAGGAGCGTGCTTGGGCCTCTACTGTTTTTACTATATATAAATGATATGAAAGATACTTGTTCTTGCCATCTTTTCCTTTATYCAGAGGACTGTACACTTCTGGTGTCTAATAAAAGTAAAACTATGTTGGAGAGCATACTTAGCACAGAGCTTACTAACATTAGCAAATGGCTTGGAGATAATCTCTGCACTTAGGTAAAACTGAGGCAATTCTTTTTGGGTCCAAACCTAAATTGTGTAGGTCCTCTGAATTCAGAGTGGAGCTAGYGGGTGAGGTGCTGACTACTAAAACCTCTGTTAGCTACCTGGGTTGCATCCTTGATGTAAGCTTGGGAGGTGTGAGCATGGCCAATAAAGTGCTAGGGAAGGTTAATGCCAGTACTACGTTTTTGGCTAGAAAATCCAAGCTGCTTGATAAGGACTCCATGAGAGTGCTAGCCACTACCCTCATTCAATGCCATTTTGACTACGCTAGTACATTTAAATATACATTATTTTTGCCAGAGAATAATATGCACGCACCACTTTTCCATTTTTTCTTTTTGAGAATTTTTTGAAACCATTTTTTTTTTTTCATTTCACTTCACCAATTTGGACTATTTTGTGTACGTCCATTACATGAAATCCAAATACACATCCATTTAAATTACAGGTTGTAWTGCAACAAAATAGGAAAAAACGCCAAGGCGGATGAATACTTTTGCAAGGCACTGTATAGGGGATAGGACGCTGTATTTGGGATGCACCCTAAATCTGCAACAGCACAGGGGGATCTGGTTCAGATGGCTACTTTGAGCTGAATTCCTACTGTGATATCCCAATCCCCACCACTGCATGGAACTCATTTGTTATTCTCTGGCAAAAAAAAGGATGTCTTTTTAAATGCAGATTAACTTTAAGGACTGGTTGTTCTTTTAGACACAGTTAGTATTAAAATCTTCACTGCTGATACTTGTAGTATTAAGAAAAYAAAGTGATGTATTTAGACTAGAGTGATTTCTTGGTGGTTTTAGCCTCCAGGTCTCAGAGCGTAACATAGGTAATCCCAAATGGCACCCTATTCCCTTATAGAGTGCACTACTTTAAGAAGAGCCCAGGCAGCTGGAGGGCTGAGTAATCAGTGTTGAGGAGGGAACTCATGCGAGTCAATAAGTGTTTCTGCTGCCAATTAACGCATACCGGCCTGAGCACACACAGCTAGTGCAGCCGGAGAGGATCCCTCTAACCCTCTCCTTAAGCCACGCTCAAGTTGTGGAATTTAATATTTTATGCTGSTAGCTAGCTATTTCCAGGCCATGGCGTTTGGGCCTGGCCTGTGCTYCACTGGCAGCAGCAGGGGGAAGATATGCTTGTAGAGACAAGATATTTAGCAGGTCAGGTGCTAGGCTTTTATTTAGCCACCCCCGGGTTGGGCAGCCAGACGCACAGACAGCCAGACCCCCAGTCACCCTCATGCATTATTCTGATGAGGTTATCAAAACCAGAAGTGCCTCAGTCATTTTAATACCTGTCTGCCTGCTGACGTGCACTCTTGAGTCTTATCAGACTGTGTTTTTTTTATTGCTAATTCACTGCGGAAGATGTGGTACAACAGCAGGCCCACAATTAGCTCACCTCATTATTATACAGTCAGAGCTCAGATAGAGGTCCTTGCGTTTTCATCATATCCATTCATTTTATGATATTGCTGAATTTCCATGTCCAATGTCTGCATTTGTATTGTATTTTGGGGTGATGGCGTAGATTTCAGGGAAGAGATATTGGAAGTAAATTTGCTCAAAGCTAGAGATGTCGCCGTGTGGTAGTGAGGATTCTGAGTTAATGAGACGGTGAAATGAAAGCTGCATGATTGTTATCGTGATGGCAGGAAATACACTGGCACGGAACTATAGCTTTTATATCGGCTGAGTGAGTAGGAAAAGAATAGGGAACTAACCTCACTGTCAGGGTCCTATGTGATATTCTGTTCCAGACAGTAATTATTATTATCACTGTGCTGTTGGAACAGTGTGTGTAATGAAAATCTACCTGCGTATCGAATATTTTCTTTCTCCCGGCAGATTTGGACTCCACTGTCCTATAGGCAAACAGGCTCTGGCAATAAAGCACTATTCTGAATTTAGATTACCTCATCCCCTCATTGGTTTTTAACTCATTGCACAAGGTCTCCATGTCACATTTCCATTGATTCTCATCCAACTTGCAAGGGTGAATGAATAAGAAATCATTTCCTGGTCTGGTATTCAGATTTTCATAATAGATCATTGTTATAAAGGAGCCTTCTTKGAAGAAAAGGTGCTATCTAGAACCCAAAATGGTTCTTCGGCTGTCCCCATAGGAGAACCCTTTTTGGTTCCAAGTAGAACCCTTTTGGTTCTAGGTAGCACCCTTTTGAGTTCCATGTAGAACCCTTTCCACAGAGGGTTCTACATGGAACCAAAAAGGGTTCTCATATAGGGACAGCTAAAGAACCCTTTTCTAACCRTTTTTTCTAAGAGTGTAGGTGTGTACCAGACCAGTAGCCTATTATCCATTGTATTTTCRATCTGGTGAGATATTGACTGGGCCAGTGCATTATTCCGTCTGTGCTTTTAATTAGATTATGGCCTAATTGACCTTTGTGTGCATAATTGATGTTACACTTCTGCAAAGCTCCTTTTGTTTGATTTATCGGAGCAGGGCAGCTGAATCTTCATTACCGCTTGTTGATGCTCAGGCTGAGACAGGCTGTATTTGCTGTAAATGAAAGCTTCCTCCCTCTCAGGCTATGGGGTGAAGTTTTCCCTAGGTGCAGATCTAGGATCAGTTTTCCCTCCCCCAATCCTAATCCTTAACTGTTTGAGGMAAATCCAAGATCAGCGTCTAGGGGCAATTTAACCTACTCTTCCCATCGCCTGGAGGAAAACCGAGCCAGGCCACAGAGTCTGGACAGCCTGCCCACAGAGGAGCATTCCCTGTCAGGCAGACAGTGAGAGACCTCCCCCCTCCTCTGGCCCATCCAAGCTATCATTACTCACTTTATAATCCCACTGCCTGGYGCTAGAGGAAGCCAGCCATAGGGAAGGCAAGGATAGGGGTGTTATTCAGGGTAAAGTCAGCTGATACAGTAGCTAGCTAGACTTACTGTACAGTACCTTGCCTTGGTCAGATGTTTTTGGTGCCGAAACAAWGCAAGAAACACACACAGGGACTGTTTTTCACACATTTTAATAGGGCATACTGTCTCTATAGTTCTGTATTCTCACKTGTATTAGAAGAATGAATACTCATGGGCTGTGTCTCAAATGGCACCTTATTCCCTATATAATGCACTGCTTTTGACCACAGCATTAAGGGCCCTGGTCAAAAGTAGCCCAGCTAGCACATAACGTTCTGAGAACGATCTTGGTGAGAGGGTGGTTGTCCTATGGTTATTTTGGCTTTGTAACATTCGCAGCACATTTAAGTAGGCAGGAGGCAGTCGCAGGTTTAGAACTACTGAATGTATTTCAAATCAAATCAAATGCTGTCTTACAAGCCCTTAACCAACAATGCAGTTTTAAGAAAATACCCCCCAAAAAGTAAGCGATCAGAGTAACATAATTAAAAGAGCAGTAGTAAATAACAGTAGCAGGGCTGTATACAGGGGGTACCAGTACAGAGTCAATGTGCGGAGACACCGGTGTCGAGGTAATTGAGGTAGTATGTACATGTAGTTAGAGTTATTAAAGTGACTATGCATAGATAATAACAGAGAGTAGCAGCAGCGTGGGGGGGAAATGCAAATAGTCTGCGTAGACGTTTGATTAGATGTTCAGGAGTCTGATGGCTTGGGGGTAAAAGCTGTTTAGAAGCCTTTTAGTCTTTGACAATTTTTAGGGCCTTCCTCTGACACCGCTTGGTATAGAGGTCCTGGATGGCAGGAAGCTTGGCCCCAGTGATGTGCTGGGCCATAAGCGCTACCCGCTGTCCAGGTGTGAAAGGACAGAGTGGAGAGKAATAGAGATTGTGTCATCTGTGGATCTGTTGGGGTGCTTTGTAAATTGTAGTGGGTCTAGAGTTTCTGGGATAATGGTGTTGTGAGCCATGACCAGCCTTTCAAAGCACTTCATGGCTACAGATGTGAGTGCTACGGGTCGGTAGTCATTTAGGCAGGTTACCTTAGTGTTCTAGGAGACAAGGACTATGGTGGTCTGCTTGAAACATGTTGGAATTACAGACTCAGACAGGGAGAGGTTGAAAATGTCAGTGAAGACACTTGCCAGTTGGTCAGCGCATGCTCGGAGTACACGTCCTGGTAATCCGTCTGGCCCTGCGTCCTTGTGAATGTTGACCTGTTTAAAAGTCTTACTCACATCGGCAGCGGAGAGTGTGAMCACACAGTCGTCCGGAACATCTGATGCTCTCATGCAGGTTTCAGTGTTACTTGCCTCGAAGCAAGCATAGGAGTTATTTAGCTCGTCTGGTAGGCTTGTATCACTGGGCAGCTCTCGGCTGTGCTTCCCTTTGTAGTCTGTAATAGTTTGCAAGCCCTGCCACATCCAATGAGCGTCGGAGCCGGTGTAGTACGATTCGATCTTAGTCCTGTATTGYCGGTTTGCCTGTTTGATGGTTCGTAGCGGGATTTCTTATGAGCTTCCGGGTTAGAGTCCCGCTCCTTGAAAGTGGCAGCTCTACCCWTTAGCTCAGTGCGAATGTTTCCTGTAATCCATGGCTTCTGGTTGGGGTATGTATGTACAGTCACTGTGAGAATGACCTCATCAATGCACTTATTGATGAAGCCAGTGACTGATGTGGTGTACTCCTCATTSCCGTCGGAAGAATCCCGGAACATATTCCAGTCTGTGCTAGCAAAACAGTCCTGTAGCTTAGCATCTGCTTCATCTGACCACTTTTTAATTGACCGAGTCACTGGTGCTTCCTGCTTAATATTTTGCTGGTAAGCAGGAATCAGGAGGATAGAATTATGGTCAGATTTGGTCTAGAGTTTTTTTTTCCTCTGGTTGCACATTTAACATGCTGATAGAAATTAGGTAAAACTGATTTAAGTGTCCCTGCATTAAAGTCCCCGGCCACTAGGAGTGCCGCCTCTGGATAAACATTTTCCTGTTTGCTTATGGCGGAATACAGCTCATTGAATGTGGTTTTAGTGCCGGCATCGGTCTGTGGTGGTATGTAGACAGCTACYTAAAATACAGATGAAAACTCTCTAGGTAGATAGTGTGGTCTAGAGCTTATCATGAGATACTCTACCTCAGGCGAGCAAAACCTTGAGACTTCCTTAGATATTGTGCACCAACTGTTGTTTATAAATATGCATAGGCCCCCGTGTCTTACCAGAGGCTGCTGTTCTATCCACTGTTCTATCCAGTGTATAACCCGCCAGCTGTATGTTATTAATGTCATCGTTCAGCCACGACTCGGTGAAACATAAGATATTACAGTTTTTAATGTCTCGTTGGTAGGATATACGTGTTTTCAGTTCGTCCCATTTATTTTCCAGCGATTGAACGTTAGCTAGCAGTATAGATGTAAAAAGCTGATTAGCCGCTCGTCGCCTGATCCACACAAGGSACCCCGATCTCTTTCTGCGAAGTTTCTTTCTCCCACGAATGACGGAGATGAGGGCCTGTTCGGGTGTTTGGAGTCTATCCTTCTTGTCTGACTCATTAAAGAAAAATTCTTTGTGCAATTCGAGGTGAGTAATCGCTGTTCTGATGTCCGGTAGCAGCAACATTATATACAAAATAAGTTACAAACAATGCGAAAAAACAAACAAAATAGCACGGTTGGTAAAAATTAAACGGCAGCCATCCCCTCCGGCGCCATCTCCCTAGTAAGCACCATAGATCAAAGTGGGACAAAAATGMTGTCTTGCTCAAAATATATCTTCATAAACAAAAAGGCACAGGGCAAACCCAAAATGCTAAATATAAAGTACTCAGGAAATAGAGAGATTCCTCTCAGGAAAACAAGTAACATTTACAATGACCGACAAAGACAAATACAGTGATAGAGTGGGGATTGGAACCAGGTGTGTGTATTGATGACGAGGCAAGTCCGGGGTTGATGAGTGAAGGACGTTTGCCAGCAGTAGGTTCGGCAGCAGCTAGAAGGCCGGCAACTCCGAACGCCTGAGCTAGACAGGAGGGGGAGCCAAAGTGAAAGGCTGGTGTGACGAAACTTAACAAAAAAACTTGCTTTTCCTAGTATTTCATTACTTTAACAGAACGTTTCCTAAAAGTTGAGAAAAAAAATCCAAATGATTTGACATTGGGAATGTTCTCGAATTGTTCCGAGAACTTTAAGAAACAAGTATTTCAACACAACGTTTCCTACAGGTTTCTGCATCTGCAGATGGATAACATCAAAAGACAGACAGAATAGAACAGGGGATTTAGTGGTTTTAACATTACGTTGTCAGTATCGTAATGCACGCAAAAGGATACGTGGCTTTCCTCTTAGATCAAAACTAATCCAAGCAGGCAAAATGGTTCCATTTCATATTGGTCAATGATGTAAGCGTGTATACAGTAAGTGCATATGATGAATGGMGGTRGCTAGCAGTCAAACTCATTGCTGTATATGTTCCACAGCCACGGCGCTATGTATTGAATTGACATTTTCCAGCTCGTTGCTCATGAAAATGTGTGTATTAWAGAATGTGTAATATATCGAACAATGCCATACGGCTTTATAAAATAATTATTCTCACTGATTTACTGTATAAACGTCCCATTGTATTCCAGGAATTTCAGTCACTTAACATTGATTTAGCCACACCAGAATTCCTTTATTAAGGAATAAACTAGCAAATCTGTTACATTTATGAGATTACAATGGTAGAGCTATGCCTTTATATGAATATATAATACTTTGAGCCTTTCTCCCTATGCATAGTGTACTGCAAAACCAAGTGGGCCATTTTACAGTGGGATTGAAAAAGCGTTTGAGTTATAGGGTCCAGGGAGGGACTGCTGCTCTTCCGCTTACCTTGCCTGGTGACTCCTTCTGCAGATGACTCTAGTCACTGGCCTGCACCCCAAATGGCACCCTATTCTCTACATAATGCACTACTTTTGACCAAAGTGGGCCATGGTCAAAAGTAGTGCACTATATAGGGAATAGTGTGCCATTTGGGAAGTTYCCTGGAGGAACTGAGGGCTTTCAACAGGGACTCTGATTGATATCAGCTCTAGTGGGACATTGCTTCCCACCGCATTGCCAAGTGGCAGGCTCTCTGTTGGACACAAACAGAGAGAGGGAAAAATAAATAAAAAATAAATGCTGTGGTAGCTCTCTTCCCTTATGGCCTGATTCTGCCTCTCTGTTCTCTTCTTATTTTTCTCTCGCTCTCTCACTCCCTTCTTTGGGGACAATTTGTCCTAGTTTCAGCTCTCCGAGGAAGATTTGTGACAGGTGTTTTCTCTCTCTCTCTCTCTCTCTCTCTCTCTCTCTCTCTCTCCCCTTTCTTCCCTCCCTCTCTCCCTCACCACATCCAGATGTTCGTCGGAGAACGATCTATGAGTACCATCGTGTGGAACTGACAAAGACCAAAATCACCAACTCTACAGCAGTGGAGATGATGCCTCTACCGAGTAAGATGGATTCCTCGAAATAGACATGGCTCACGATATGATATATGACAATGACAACACAAGTAGGCCCCCATGAACTAGTCTAGATTCTAGACCTTGTCATAGGTGAAATATAGAGGGGTCTGTTCAATGTCTAGATTTTTCCCCAGACTGTATCCCATCATTTCAGAGACACCTGTGTGTCAAAACTCCTCTCTTTAGAATAGATTTGCATTAGCAAACTACAACTTTCTAATTATCCACATATGGATTTCTATGTTGGTTTTGACTTGTTCAGCTCTGGGCCCATATGTATCAAGCGTCTCGGAGTTGGTTTGCTAATTTAGCGTCAGCCTTTTAGATCACAATGCATAAGATAACATGGACAAGGGAGACCTGATCCTAGATCAGCACTTCTATTCTGAGATGCTTGGTAAATATGGCCCCAGTTTTGCGTTATCAAATACAACATTCTAAGTTGAATTTTCACTTGTTAAGAGCTCTGGACCAGTGTTGTGAGTCAGCAGACATTGGGTGTGTTGTAACATATGTGTGTTGTGATGTGTGTGTTGTGACGTGTGTGTGTTGTAATGTCAAATAAAATAAAAATGCATTTGTCACGTGTGCCGAATACAACAGGTGTGTTGTAACGTGTATGTTGTAACGTGTGTGTGTCGTTTTCCCTCCCTAGCGTGTCTCCAGTTCACAAGCTGTGACAGCTGCATCTCCTCCCAGATCAACTTCAACTGCAGCTGGTGCCACCTCCTTCGCAGGTCAGACACCCCTCTATACCCCTCTTGTCTTTGTCTCCATCTCAAATGGCACCCTACTACCTATATGATGCGCTACTTTTGACCAGAGCCATTTGGGACACAGCCCATGTCTTTTTCTCTCTTCCATCCAACACTAAATCTTTCTGTTTATCTTCCCCTCAATCTCTGTCGCTCGCTCAGTCCTCCCTCTCCCCCCTTCCAATGTTGCTATTACCTCTCGTCACTCAGTACCTCTGACATGTTAGCTAGCTACTGAGTGTGAGGTGTATGTWTCGCATCTGGCTATCATATGGAGTCTGACCCTTCCCTTCCAGTGGACTATTCCCTCTGAGCTCAATTACTGCATCCGGAATGGCAACCTATTCCCTATATAGCGTCTACTTTCGACAATAATTCCTGGTCGTAATTATAGTGCACTATAAAGGGAATTGCYTGCCAGTTGGGACGAAGTCAGTGAGTCCTGGTGATGCTCTGTCGGTTTCTCTTCCTGATGATGTGCAAAGGAAAGGCAGGTAGGATTAGCAGAGAGAGAGAAAAGCATGATATTCCACCCATTATTCTTGTTTTTGCGACCTAGACATCCGCTCTCTCACACCTACTCTGTCTTCCCCCCCTCCCTTCTCTTCCCCCTTCCCGTCAACCATTTGTCTTTCTCTTTCACACCCTCGCACAAAAAGTTAAATATTGGAGACCGTGTAAAATGTTATTGCACAGATGGTGTATTTCCTGCCTTGTGTGAGATGTGAATGATGTAAGTTTGGACTACGTTGTGGGAGTGTTGTTGGGGCGTTGTTTAAGCATTTTGATCCAAGTTACAAGCCATTAGTTATCAAGTGCACTGAACAGTTTTGMGCCTCAGTTCTTGGAAAATGTCTGCGGAGTTAGCGGAAACGATTTGCTCAGTTGAACTACTATTACTCCCCTTCTCATATGTCTCTACACTTTGGRCACTTCCTAAATGGCACCCTATTCCCCACAWAGTGTGRTACTTTTGTAAAAAGGGTGCCATTTGTGAAGAAGCCTTTAAGTGGCTTATGCATCCATTATTGAATGACCCCACGGTTATTTTAAACGTATAATTTATTCTGAGTGACGATGCACAATTTAGGAGATGTGCCCTACAAGGGCCTCTGGGAATTTGTGAGGTGCCAAAACGTCAGGGTTTAGCCTTTTCCTCTGTCTCCTCTCTCCGTCAAACTATACTTGTCACGCCCTGACCTTAGAGATCCTTATTATTCTCTATGTTTGGTTAGGTCAGGGTGTGACTCGGGTGGGGAATTCTATGTTTTCTGTTTCTTTGTTTTTTGGCGAGTGTGGTTCCCAATCAGAGACAGCTGTCTCCTGTTGTCTCTGATTGGGGATCATACTTAGGCAGCAATTTTTCCCCACCATTAGGTTGTGGGATRGTGTTTTCTGTTTAGTTACTGTTGCCTGACCGAACTGTGCGTTCTTGTTTTCGATTTAGTTATTTTGTTTGAGTGTTTTTTGAATTAAAATCATGAACACTTTCCACGCTGCGCTTTGGTCTACTCTTTCTACCACCAACGAGAGCCGTTACAATACTACTACTAATAATACAGTCATGTGTGTATACATTTTACTTACTGGTGGCCRTGGGAATCAAACCCATAATCCTGGCACTGTGAGCGCAATGCTCTACCAATTGAGCCATACAGGACCACAATTGCCAATCTACATGTATTCTGTATCCCACAGAGCTGCGGAGACAATCTACACCTGAATTATAATGATCTAATTATGCTGCATTTTAACGAGATAGAAACGTGCCCGTGTTGCATTACACGGTTGGGGGTCGCTCCATCCTTTGTATCCTTCAACAACAAACTTCAATGGAAAAGGCAAACAAATGCACAGTTTAAACAAGCCAATTGAAATGCGTTGCAGCATTGTTGGGCCGCGGGGTTAATGAAAGAAAGAATACCTATGATTTTAGAGAACGGCTGTAATGAACTATTTCGCCGTCTCTCTGGCTTTACTCTCTTCCGTTTTCTCTGCCTTTCTGATTCTCTTTTTCTCCCCCTCCCCTCTCTCTCCCTTTCTCTCGCTCCCCCACTCTCTGGAAAGGTGAATGCTGGGTGTTTTCTCCCCCATTGCGTTTCAGGCTAAATCAGCTTGTTGCTGCCTCTGATGTATGCAAGCTGAGTGCTGGGCTGGGTTGGACAATTAAAAGCATGTTGGAGCTAATAAAGCATGCAAGGCATCGCTATGGACCAGCGACTGGCCGTGGTTGCCAATATTGCTGAGTGCTAATTTGGTGAGAAGAGACGGTCGGTGCGGGATTTGTTAACTTAAAATACCAAGTAGTTGTGCATCATGACTGTAATATCAAAATGACTGCCACCACGTCAAAGGTGGAAGAGACTTCAAAGATGAAAAGTGTTGCGTTTTAATAAGTTGTGGCCACTGTATTTTATTCAATCACATTGCATCGTTTGTGGGAGATAGATTGTGTGCCGTGCCAAGAGTGTAATCATAGTCTCACCATTCCTACACACTCTGATAAGTAGTTGTGTTGACCCTGTGAGCTCTAGCTTGCATAGCTCGCCCAGCTTGAGCTAGCTCGCCCAGCTTGCAAAGGAATTGAAAAACTGTATGGTTGAAGGAGATGGGGGGGAAAAGGAGTGGCTAATAAGTCTGGCTGCACATCTGGCTGGCTGACTTACTGCAAATTGAGAAATMATGTGACTAAACTCAACAAAATGAAGAAGAAACCGTATTCTGAAGCCAAGATCAATGATATAAAGGATAATGGAAAACATTTTTGGAGTACTTTAAATTAAATTATGGGCAGAAAGACAAATTCAACTCCATCTTTCATTTAATCAGATGTCTTATTCGTCACAAAACCATGTGCTGTTGCCAATTATTTTAATGAATAGTTCATTGGCAAACTGGGCAAACTTATGTAGGAAATGCCAACAACGAACAGTGAGCAATCGTTCTTATGCATAAAAAAAACGAATAATGAAAGAAAAGCATTGTAAGTTAGAATTTTGTATAGTTAGTGTGGGAGAGGTGAKATAKATWTTGTTATCGCTKCTGAGGATGGTAGCTGACTCTATAGCCACTCTTATATGTCAAAGCTTTAATCTGAACCTAGAGGAAAGTGTTAGTCCTCAGTSCTGGAGGGGAGCCAAAGTCATTCCGCTGACCCAAGAATGGTAAAGTGGCCTTCACTGGTTCTAACAGCAGACGTATCAGCTTGCTGCCAGCTCTTAGTAAACTGTTGGGAAAAATTGTGTTTGACCAAATACACTGCTATTTCTCRGTAAACAAATTATACTGAACAAAAATATGAACGCAACATGCAACAATTTCAACGATTTTACTGAGTTACAGTTCATATGAGGAAATCAGTCAATTGAAATAAATAAATCAATTGAGGAGATTAAATTACTTGGTGTTACCTGAGATTGTAAATTGTCATGGTCAAAACATATTGTTTCAATAGTTGTAAAGATGGGTAGAGGTCTGTCTGTGATAAAGAGATGCTCTGCGTTTTTGACACCACACTCCATAAAGCAAGTCCTGCAGCTTGATCTTATCTTGATTATTGTCCAGTCATATGGTCAAGTGCTGMGAAGAAAGACCTAGTTAAGCTGCAACTGGCCCAAAACAGAGTGAAATCTTWATTTTATTTTTGTATTTACATTCTATATTTTTGGGGCCCCATCCACCACCKCATCTCTTCGGAGGATAAAAATACTCCTTTGTTTTTCAGCATTTTATTTTATTGGTATATATGTACATAATACACACATTTTACATTCAAGGCATTTTATTTATATAATTTTTCACAATAGTTCCATAGCAATAATAAAGTTATTTGATATTTTTGATATTACATCTAGATAGTACATATACAATACATTTTATAAACTCAGCAAACAAAGAAACGTCCTCTCACTGTCAACTGCGTTTGTTTTCAGCACACTTAACATGGTAATATATTTGTAATGAACATAACAAGATTCTGAAACAAGTTCCCTCAACAACCATGGTAGTAACACAGGAAATGAATAAGTGTCCCGAACAAAGGTCAAAGATCAAAAGTTAACAGTCCAGTATCTGGTGCCACCAGCTGCAATTACAATACCTGCAGTGCATCTCCTCATGACTGCCACCAGATTTGCCAGTTCTTGCTAGTGAGATGTTACCCCACTCTTCCACCAACGCACCTAGCACAGTTCCCGATACTATTTCTTGGGAATAGCATCTAGCCTCACCACAATCCGAGTCCACAGGTCCAGGACCGTGCTACAAATACGGATTAAGATCCGGCTCTCTCGCTGCCATGGCAAAGAACATGACATTCCGTCTTGCAAGAATTGAGCACCACGAATGAGCCAACAGTAGGTCTAGCTGGCGATATGTCATGCTGGAGGGTTCATGCTCAGGATCGAGCCTGCAGAAAGTGGCGGGTACCTCACACGATAAAAGCCCAGAGCAGAGGATGTCTTCCTGAACGCACAGCGTCTGAGCGATTTGCCTAACACGAGACACAACAAACCCTGACAGCCTCCGATGACGCCCCTCCCTGTGACACAAAAACAGACCCCAGACCACGACAGAGCCCTGGCCCAAATCGATCCCGCATCGTTGTAAAGCTCATTCCTGTCAGACGAAAAGCGAATACCGACCCCATCAAACGCCTGTGAAACAAAACTGTGACTCGTTCAGTGGAAGAGGCACCCTTTTGCCCAGGCCGTCTGGTTCCAGTGACGGTGGTTCTGTGCCCGATTAGCGCCGCGACGTTGAGTGCCGGCTGATGTCTTGCAGGATAACAGCCTCACAGCGCCCCGCAGCTCCTAGACCTCTCTCGGGCTCCCTATTGCGAAAACAGAGATCCTCCTGATTCACTAGATTGTTACGGATGTGCTCCCTGGTGGACAACTTCATTACGCATTGTTTTGTTGCCATCCAATGTACATGCTCCCCGCCTAGCGTTCACTGTTCCCTGGACCTAAAAGTATCGCCCCTGTGCAGTGTGTTACCACTGGTCTCCACTGCTTCCGAGGCACCGATCAAGCTGTCCTCCTTGTCTCCCAATAATAAGCGCCTGTCTTAGGTGTCTCACAGTTACAGAACATTGCCATTATTGCCGGAACCCACCAGAGCCTGACCACATCTGCAAAAAAGTTCCTTGCATGCCCTCCTTGCAGCATTGTCCGTAAGCCATGTTTCACGAGCATGAATGCGTGGACCCTGCCTCCTTTCTTTTGGGTCCAGCTCCAAGTCCCGCGATGTTTTTCAGAGGGTCGAACGTTAAAGAAACCTTAAGGTGTGTCCCCTAAGCGTTTCATAAACAACATAAGGTGACCTAAATGGCCCTCCAATCCTCTGTGAGACCCTGTTCATGTCTTAAAACGACCGTTGCGCACAGGTGCAATGGTTCATTAATTGTTTATGGTTCATATGAACCCCTATGGGAAACAGATGTTAGAACCCTTTACTATGAAGATCTGTGAAGTTATTTGCGGACTTCTCTTTATCTAAACCAAAAGTTG
>NC_036854.1:51038427-51040799 GCF_002910315.2 Salvelinus sp. IW2-2015 | reverse complement strand
TGTTATGTATCAGCCTTATTCTAAAATGTATTAAATAAAAAGTTTACCTCATCAATCTACACACAGTACCCCATAATGACAAAGCAAAAACAGTTTTTTAGAAAGGTTTGCTAATTTATTACAAATAAAACAGAAATATCTTATTTACATAAGTATTCATACCCTTTGTAATGTGTAGTACTGGGATTGTTATGTATCAGCCTTATTCTAAAATGTATTAAATAAAAAGTTTACCTCATCAATCTACACACAGTACCCCATAATGACAAAGCAAAAACAGTTTTTTAGAAAGGTTTGCTAATTTATTACAAATAAAACAGAAATATCTTATTTACATAAGTATTCATACCCTTTGCTATGAGACTCGAAATTGAGRTCAGGTGCATCCTGTTTACTTGATCATCATTGAGATGTTTCTACAACTTGATTGGAGTCCACCTGTGGTAAATTCAATTGATTGGACATGATTTGAAAGGGCACATACCTGTCTATATAAGGTCCCACAGTTGACAGTGCATGTCAGAGCAAAAACCAAGCCATGAGGTCAAAGGAATTGTACGCAGAGCTCCGAAACAGGATTGTGTCGAGGCACAGATCTGGGGAAGGGTACCAAAACATTTCTGCAGCAATGAAGGTCCCCAAGAACACAGTGACCTCCATCATTCTTAAATGGAAGAAGCTTGGAACCACCAAGACTCTTCCTAGAGCTGGCCGCCCGGACAAACCAGGCAATTGGGGGAGAAGGGCCTTTGTCTGGGAGGTGACCAAGAACCTGATGGTCACTATGAAAYAGTTCCTGAGTTCCTCTGTGGAGATGGGAAAACTTTCCAGAAGGACAACCGTCTCTGCAGCACTCCACCAATCAGGCCTTTATAGTAGAGTCGTCAGACGGAAGCCACTCCTTAGTAAAAAGGCACATGACAGTTTGCCAAAAGCCACCTAAAGGAATCTGACCATGAGAAACAAGATTCTCTTGTCCGTTGAAACAAAGATTGAACTCTTTGGCCTGAATGTCATGTGTCACGTCTGGAGGAAACCTGGCACCATCCCTATGGTGAAGCATGGTGGTGGCAGCATCATGCTGTGGGGATTTTTTTCAGCGGCAGGGACTGTGAGACTAGTCAGGATTGAGGAAAAGATGAACGGAGAGAGATCCTTGTGAAAAACTGCTCCAGAGCGCTCAGGATCTCAGACTGGGGCAAAGGTTCACCTTCCAACAGGACAACGACCCTAAGCACACAGCCAAGACAACGCAGGAGCGTCTCTGATTGTCCTTGAGTGGCCCAGCCAGAGCCCGGACTTGAACCCTATCGAACATCGCTGGAGAGACCTGAAAATAGCTGTGCTTGAGAGGATCTGCAGAGAAGACTGGGAGAAACTCCCCAAATACAGGTGTTCCAAGCGTCATACCCAAGAGGACTCAAGGCTGTAATCACTGCCAAAGGTTCTTCAACAAAGTACTGATTAAAGGGTCTGAATACTTATGTAAATGTGATATTTCAGTGTTTTATATATATATATTTGCAAAAAAAWTCGAAAAACATGTTTTGCTTTGTCATTATGGGGTATTGTGTGTAACACAAAAACAACCTGTTGCGTACTGCATTAGCATCGAATAACCCCGCGATATGCAACTTTCAGGGAAGTTAAGAACCAATATACACAGGCAGCTACGAAAGCAAAGGCTAGCTTTTTCAAACAGAAATTTYRATCTTGTAGCACAAACTCCAAAAAGTTCTGGGACACTGTAAAGTCCATGGATAATAAGAGCACCTCCTCCCAGCTGCCCACTGCACTGAGGCTAGGAAACACTGTCACCACCGATAAATCTACGATAATTGAGAATTTCAATAAGCATTTTTCTATGCCTGGCCATGCTTTCCACGTGGCTACCCCTACCCTGGTCAACAGCTCTGCACCCCCCACAGCAACTTGCCAAAGCCTTCCCCATTTTTCCTTCACCCAAATCCAGATAACTGATCTGAAAGAGCTGCAAAATCTGGACTCCTACAAATCAGCTGGGCTAGACAATCTGGACCCTCTCTTTCTTAAATTATTTGCCATAATTGTTGCAACCCCTATTACTAGCCTGTTCAACCTCTCTTTCGTATCGTCTGAGATCCCTAAAGATTGGAAAGCTGCCGCGGTCATCCCCCTCTTCAAAGGGGGAGACACTCTAGACCCAAACTGTTACAGACCTATATCTATCCTACCCTGCCTTTCTAAGGTCTTCGAAAGCCAAGTTAACAAACAGATCACCGACCATTTCGAATCCCACCGTACCTTCTCCGCTATGCAATCTGGTTTCTGAGCTGGTCATGGGTGCACCTCAGCCACGCTCAAGGTCCTAAACGATATCATAACCGCCATCG
>NC_036854.1:51034241-51037327 GCF_002910315.2 Salvelinus sp. IW2-2015 | reverse complement strand
TTTGCACCCCAGTATCTCTACTTGCACATTCATCTTCTGCACATCTACCATTCCAGTGTTTAATTGCTAAAATGTAATTATTTCGCCACTATGGCCCATTTATTGCCTTACCTCCCTAATCTTACAACATTTGCACACGCTGTATATAGACTTTTCTATTGTGCTATTGACTGTACGTTTGTTTATCCCATGTGTAACTCTGTGTTGTTTGTGTCGCACTGCTTTACTTTATCTTGGCCAGGTCGCAGTTGTAAATTAGAACTTGTTCTCAACTGGCCTACCTGGTTAAATAAAGGTGAAATTTAAAAATTTWAAAAAAATTGTAATAAAATCAAATAAAATGTAATGTAATGTTAGAATAAGGCTGTAATGTAACAAAATGTGGAAAAAGTAAAGGGGTCTGAATACTTTCCAAATGCACTATATCTCTGTAAATCGCCCTCTTATGATTTCCATGTGCCATATATTCTTCAGATGTGTTGTGATGTTTCACATACATTCTGAACCTGTCTAATTGCATAGTATCTACAGATTGTAAGTTAAAGATTTATTTGTCGGGTTAATTTTAGATAAATGTTGTGATTTTTCAGCCCTTCCTGATCATGTGACCAGAAACAAGCTACATAGGGGCAATACCAAAATAAGTGAACTTGTGTTTTTGTTTCTCCGTGGCAAAATCTGCAGAGCTGAGATGGTTGTATTCCCCATATACGTACAATTCTGTGTGTGGCAAGAATTTTGTAAAAATGTATTTTGTATTTATATATATTTTTTAAAGGTTTGAATCACGCATTGTTTATCAGTCCATAAACCATGTGCCACGGAATCAGCATATCTAAAATCTCTTCCCAACTATTTTGCAACCTGTATGGCACCGCAGTCAAAAGTTTGGTCCTCAAGTAAAACTGATATATATATWTTTTTTTGGGGGGGGGGGTCTTTTATAAAGGGCAGACAAACAAGTTCCCTACCTTCTTCATTTGCCTCCTCCATTTTTGCTGTAATGCTGCAATCAGTTGGTTGTAATTTTGGATAGGGCAAACAAAGATATATATTTTTTTAGTGTTCCATAAAGAATGTTTTTTTTAAATAAATTATTATATTTTAATTTAAACGTATTATTTGTTGTAATATTTGTTCTGTCTTTTCTGGAGGATGAAATTGGAATTGCAACCACCTTTGTATGGCTTGTTTAAGAAAGGGCGACATTTTGAAAAAGGTTCCATTTTCAATTAACTGAAAATCCAATTTGAAATATAGGTTTGGTAATAATCAGAAACATTTGGCATTGAATCGTATACACTGAGTGTACAAAACATTAGGAACACCTGCTCTTTCAATGAATGACTGACCAGGTGAATCCAGGTGAAATCTATGATCCCTTATTGATGTCAGTTGTTAAATCCACTTCAATCAGTGTAGATGAAGGGGAGGAGACAGGTTAAAGAAGGATTTTTACTCCTTGAGACAATTGAGACATGAATTGTGTATGTGTGCAATTCAATATCAGGGAGGTGTTCCTAATGTTMTATACCCTTAGTGTATTTGGTTTCAACAAATGTAGTGTTTTTCAATTGAGAAAATCTAACTCATTTACTTGTTACCAGTTGAGGTCATTTTTAGGGGTTGATCCAAAGAGTCAGATTTTAGTGTTCAAGAGAAACCAATGAGTCTTTTAAACCCYATAAAGAAATGCATCCTCTATACCGTGAAAGAGGGGGGAGAAAACGAAGATCAAACTAAAATCTTTCCCAGATGTACACATTTCTATTCAAATGAGGCAGCTCAACCCATTTATAATTAGCAGTGTGGTGTCTGAGTGGATGTTGGAAGGAAGGTCTCTGGAATGTTTCCCTAATATATTGTGCCATACTATTTGATCAGGACCCATATAGAGAAATGGGTCCACTTTGGGACGGCAGTTGGTCTCAGAGGCTTGGATGGCATTGAGTTCAACCAAATGGGAAAGGATCCGGAGGGACTGGCCGGACCTGTTTTGTTGATATCTCGCTGTCTCCACTTCTCTCACCGCTCGCTTCGCTTCTCCCAGGGAAACATAGGAAACGAGTGCATTTCCTAGGAGAAGTCTGTCCGGACTGATTGGACAGATGATTTTACCGGCCCAAAATTGTGAAATCCGGGAGCGTAGGGCTGATTAGAGAGCAGGAGAGATGGAATGGACTCACTCTTCTTCCTCCACACGGAAGAGCTGCCATTAATAATATCCACCATGCAGGGCTAATGGGATTATAGGCATCGATGAGAATAAGGATGGGGAGGATAACTCGGCCTCGTCTGCCTGCTTGGCAGTGGTAAGCTTTTGTGGGTGGAGATTTGTAATAAATGAAACGTATATCAAAAAACACATGGAAGATTAAGTACTTCCCATCTATTCCATCCAGCCATTATGAGGCCACATCGTCTGATATCTCCGCCAAACCAGCCGCCACTGCTTCCTCTCCCCACGTCGATTAGAATTTGGTGGGTATTATGCTATTGTTGTTTGATAGTTGAGGTTTTGTGAGGTGTACCACAATTGGTTTACCTCCTTCTCTTTCCCTCTACCTCCTTGCCATTGGTGATATGAGTGAGGCAGACTTCTTTCTTCTGGCCTTCTAGAATTCAGTGCAGATGGACAAACACCAAGGAAGAGGAAAGAAGAGAAGGGAACAGAGAAGAGAGAGAGAAGAGGAAGAAGAAGAGAAAGAGAGAGGAGAGGAGGAAGAGAGAAGAGAGAGAGGAAGAGACGAGAGAGAAGAGAGAAGAGAGAGAGAGCAGAGGAGAGAGAGAGATGAAAGAGGAGGAAGAGAGAGAGACGAGGAGAGAGAGAGGATGAGAGGAAAACGAACCGACGAGAAGAAGAGAAGAGAGAGAAAGGAAAGAGAGAGAGAGAGCAGAGATAGAGAGAGACGAGAGAGAGAGAGCAGAGAGAGAGAGAGAGAGAGAGGTGGTTCCTCTCTCTCTCTCTCTCTCTCTCTTCCTTCAGCATCTCGTAGATGGGATCACCTGAGTAACAATCGTCGTGCCGCAGGATAGCGGCTTCACCCATCGTGTGCTCGGTCTCTCTCCTCTGTCCTGCCCTCCTT
>NC_036854.1:51028116-51030976 GCF_002910315.2 Salvelinus sp. IW2-2015 | reverse complement strand
AAATCTAAATAATGTCAGAGGGCTTACTGAAGAGAGTGATAGGGAAGGGGAAGATATTAGTCATTATGATCTGTGAACAAGAGGAAGAATGAGAGCCCACAGAGTTTATTCGTCACCTCGGGTTGGGAGGCATGACACAGGCATTACCTATTCCCCCTTTCCCCCTTCCCATTTCCTTTCACCCCCTCCACCAACCCCTGTACTCTGAGCAGTTTGACCCAGTGAACTTCCTCTTCACAAATCCCCCCCATATTCTAATAATKATGGGCTGTTCCCCCTTTGGATTTGCTGTATTTTGGACTCCCAGAAAGGTGGGGGGTCTGATTGGATTATTTTGGTTTCATGTAACATCTGCAGGTCGACAGAGCTGGATGTATCTGTTAGTATAATTGATGTTTTAGAGATTTATCCAAATCCATCTTTGATTGCGGTTGATCCTTTTTAGTGATGCATGTCTAGTGTTCATCTTCCTAAGCTCTTTCTGAATCTCCTCTCATCTGGTTTCAGGTGTTCCAGTGGGTTTGACCGCCATCGGCAGGACTGGGTGGATAACAGCTGTCCTGATGAGGTGAATAGCATCCTGGCTGATGGAAACGACTAGCTTTCTAATATGAATCGCGAGTGAGTGGGGGTATGGTGGGATGTGTGCGTGCGTGCGTGTGTGTGTGCGTGTGCATCGGCTGTAATGTTTTTCTGCCAGGTTGATGGATGCTCTGGTCTGCTACATGCAAACCAGGGATGCCTCAGTTACTCCTCTCACTATCTACATTTAACTAATCTAAATGTATAAATGTATAAATGTAAATGTATTTATCTAACTATATCTAACTAACTATCTATCTATCGCTCACTCTCTCTTATTTGAAAAGTACCCGTATGTCTACGTTGCATGAGAAAGAGGACTCTTGTATGCTGTCTTGCAGACCAAAGACAAAAGCTGTGATATCATCAACACCACACAACTCTATCCGTTCACCACCGCGCTAGTTGCCAAGACAACAGGCCAGAGCA
This sequence comes from Salvelinus sp. IW2-2015, assembly GCF_002910315.2. Taxonomy (NCBI): domain Eukaryota; kingdom Metazoa; phylum Chordata; class Actinopteri; order Salmoniformes; family Salmonidae; genus Salvelinus; species Salvelinus sp. IW2-2015. The sequence goes on along the minus strand of NC_036854.1, from coordinate 51,029,965 downwards.
GAAGCAGAGGAGAGACCACCACAGCCGGAGAGATGCACCAAACAGGTGGGCAGCAGCGTCATGGTAGCAGCATCACAAAATATGGTACAAGTTTTATTGGGCACAGCACCAGACAGCCACAAAGCGCCGCGCAAGCTTATAATGGACCTACTGAGCTGACATACAACAATTACGATGTAGTCGCACTGTCTCACGCGTATTAAGCCTTATCTTTTCATACAATTCCCCAGTTGGGACAGAGCTTAACAGAAAGCACGCTCAGCTGTCAGATTTATAAGGAGTAGATCTCATCAGAGAGGCACGTGATTCCTTTGACTTTGACGCTTCCCTTGTGAATGAAGACCGATGGATATAAACTGTCGCAGTTTGAGTTGGTATTTTATGTCTAGCATCGTTATAAGCGGGTTCTACCAGGGTTTGTGCAACTGTGAGCGCGTGCTGTGGCAGCGATCGCAAGAGGATGCAGAGGCGCCAGGGATTGTTGTGTTTTTGGGTTTGTTGTCGGAACAGCCTTTAAGCAGACGCCTTATTGCAGACCGGGTTCAACTGATGTTCGGTAGTGTCTTTTTCAATAGTGCGCCGCGGGTCTTCGCCAATGGGACCACACGTTCTTGACCTTGCAATGCCTGCACCACCGCACGCACCACTAGCATCACCACCGCTGGACGGTTCCGACGCTACGAATAAGGGACCATCTATATAGTACCTAGGTGTCTGGCTAGAACTGGCAAACTTCACTTCAGCAGACGTCATAATCAAACATCTCCAATCCAAAATCAATCTCAGAGTCGCTTTCTATTTCGGCAACAAAGCCCCCTCACCTTCAGCCCGCCCGAAAGCTTACCCTAGTAAAACTACTATCCGCTACCATCCTCGACTTCGAGGCGATGTCATCTACAAAATAGCTTCCAAATACTCTACTCAGCAAACTGATGCAGTTTATCACAAGTGCCATCCGTTTTGTTACTAAAAGCACCTTATAACGACCACACACTGCGACCTGTATGCCACTAGTCGGCTGGCCCCTCGCTACATGTTCGTCGTCAGAGCCCACTGCTCCAGGTCATCTACAAGGCTATGCTAGGTAAAGTGCCGCCTTATCTCAGTTCACTTGTCACAGATGGCTACACCCACCCGTAAGCACGCGCTCCAGCCAGGTGTAATCTCACCCTGATCATCTCCCTAAGCCAAAACCTCATTTGACGCCTTCCTTCCCGATTTCTTGCCTGCGCCTGCACTTGGAACGAATTGCAAAAAAATCTCTGAGTTCGGAGACTTTTATCTCCCTCAACAACTTTAAAACATCTGCTATCGGCGACGCAGCTAACCGATCGCTGCAGCTGTACATAGATCCATCGGTATAAGCCCACCCAATCTTAACCTACTCACCCCATCTGCTTTTATTTATTTACTTTCTTCTGCTCTTTTCAGTGCACCAGCGTCATCTCTACTTGCCACATGATGCATCTGATCGATTTTACTCACTCCAGTGTTAATCTCGCTAAATTTAATTATTCATTTATTGGCCTACCTCCTCATGCCTTTTCACACATTCGAATCATAGCATCTCTTTTTCATAACCAATGTTATTACTTGTTTATTGTTACTCCATGTGTTAACTCTTGGTTTTGTCTGTTCACACGTTGCTATGCTTTTATCTTGGCCAGGCCGGAGTTGCAAATGAGAACTTGTTCTCAACTAGCCCTACCTGTGAGTAAATAAAGGTGAAATAGACTCAATTTTTTTGTAAATAAAAATTTAAAAAACAGAAAATGTGACTAAAGCATGAAGCAAGGTGTTGTTATGTGGAGGATGAGGGCTTGGCAGTAGGTATCAGTCCAGATAGGGC